>NC_092790.1:5324562-5677419 GCF_047496795.1 Chiloscyllium punctatum
CCCCCCTCTCTCTCTGCTCCCCTCTTTCTGCCCCCTTCTCTCTCTGACCCCCTTTCTCTCTGACCCCCTCTATCTGTCCCACTCTCTCTGTTCCCTCTCTCTCTGTCCCCTCTCTGTCCCCTTCTATCTCCCCCACTCTCTGTGCCCCTATCTCTTTCACCTCTCCCTGTCCCCCCCTCCTCCCACCCGCCTCTATCTTTACCCCTCTCTCTGTTCCCCTCTCTCTCTGCCCCCTCTCTGTCCTCCTCTTTCTCTGACCCCCTCACTCTGTCCCACTCTCTCTGTCCCCTCTCTCTCTTCTGTCCCCCCGTCCCCCTCTCTCTCTGTCCCCCCTCTCTCTCTGTCCTCCCTCTTTCTGTCCCCCGCCTCTCTCTGTCCCCCCCGTCCCCCTCTCTCTCTGCCCCCTCTATCTGTCCCCCTCTCTCTCTATCCTTCCCTCTCTCTGTCGCCCCCTCTCTCTGACCCCCCTCTATGTGTCCCTCTCTCTCTCTGTCCCCCCATTCTCTGTCCCCCCTCTCTCCTTTCCCCCTCTCCCTGTCTCCCCCTCTCTCTGTCCCCCTCTCTCTGTCTCCCCACTCTCTGCCCCCTCTCTCTGTTCCCCCCTCTCTCTGCCCCCCCGCTGTCTGTGTCCCCCTCTCTCTGTGTTCCCCTCTCTCTCTATCTCCCCTCTCTCTATCTCCCTCTCTCTCTCCCCCCTCTCTCTCGCGCTCTCTCTGCCCCCCTTGCTCTCTGACCCCTCTCTCCCTGCCCCCCACTCTCTCTGCACCCCCTCTCTCTGCCCCCTCTCTCTCTGCCCCCCTCTCTCTCTGTCCGCCTCTCTCTGTCCCCTTCTCTCTCTGTCCGCCTCTCTCTGTCCCCTTCTCTCTCTGTCCCTCTCTCTCTGCCCCCCTCTCTCTCTGTCCCCCTCTCTCTCTGTCCCCCCCTCCCTCTGTCCCTCTCTCTCTGCCCCTCTCTCTCTGTCCCCTCTCTCTCTGCCCCCCTCTCTCTCTGTCCCTCTCTCTCTCTGGTCCCCCTCTCTCTCTGTCCCTCTCTCTCTCTGCCCCCCCCTCTCTCTCTGGCCCCTCTCTCTCTGTCCCCCTCTCTCTCTGTCCCCTCTCTCTGTCCCCTTCTCTCTCTCTCTCTGCCCCCCCTCTCTCTCTGCCCCCCTCTCTCTTTCCCCCCCTCTCTCTGTCCCCTCTCTCTCTCTGTCCCTCTCTCTCTGTGCCCTTCTCTCTCTCTCTCTCTCTCTCTCTCTGCCCCCCTCTCTCTCCCCCCCCTCTCTCTGCCACCTCTCTCTCTGTCCCCCTCTCTCTCTGTCCCCCTCTCTCTGTCCCCCCCTCTCTCTGTCCCCATCTCTCTCTGTCCCCTCTCTCTCTGTTCCCCTCTCTCTCTTGTCCCCCTCTCTCTCTGTCCCCCTCTCTCTGTCCCCCCTCTCTCTGTCCCCAACTCTCTCTGTCCCCTCTCTCTCTGTTCCCCCTCTCTCTCTGTCTCCCTCTCTCTCTGTACCTTCTCTCTCTGCCCCCTCCCTCTCGCTCTCTCTCTGTCCCCCTCTCTCTCTGCCCCCCCTCTCTGCCCCCCCTCTCTCTCTCTGCCCCCTCTCTCTCTGCCCCCCTCTCTCTTTGTCCCCCACTCTCTCTGTTCCCCTCTCTTTCTGTTCCCCTCTCCCTTTGTCTCCCTCTCTCTCTCTGTCTCCCTCTCTCTGTGTGTCTCTCTCTCTCTGTCCCCCACATTGTCTGACACCCTCTCTCTCCCCCCCCTCTCTCTCTGCCTCCCTCTCTCTCTCGCCTCTCTCTGCCCCCCCCGCCCCCTCTCTCTCTGCTCCCCTCTCTCTCTGCCCCCGCTCTCTCTGCCCCATCTCTCTGTCCCCCTCTCTCTGTCCCCTCTCTCTGTCCCCCTCTCTCTCTGTCCCCTCTCTCTCTGTCCCTCTCTCTGTTCCCCTCTCTCTTTGTCCCCTTCTCTCTCTGCCCCCCTCTCTCTCTGTCCCCCCTCTCTCTGTCCCTCCTCTCTCTGTCTCCCACTCTCTCTGCCCCCTCTCTCTGCCCCCTCTCTCTCTGCCCCCCTCTCTCTCTGTCCCCTCTCTCTGTCCCCTTCTCTCTCTCTCTCTCCTGCCCCTCTCTCTCTGCCCCCCTCTCTCTCTGTCCACTCTCTCTCTGTCCCCCTCTCTCTGTCCCCCTCTCTCTCTGTTCCCCTCTCTCTCTGTCCCCTTCTCTCTGCCCCCCCTCTCTCTCTGTGCCCTCTCTCTGCCCCCTCTCTCTCTGCCCCCCTCTCTCTGCCCCTCTCTCTGTCCCCCTCTCTCTGTCCCCTCTCTCTGTCCCCTTCTCTCTCTGTCCCCCTCTCTCTCTGTCCCCCTCTCTCTGTCCTCTCTCTCTGTCCCCCTCTCTCTCTGCCCCCCCCTCTCTGCCCCCTCTCTCTGTCCCCCTCTCTCTGTCCTCTCTCTCTGTCCCCTTCTCTCTCTGTCCCCTCTCTCTCTGTCCCCCTCTCTGTCCCCCTCTCTTCTCTGTCCCCTCTCTCTCTGTTCCACTCTCTCTCTGCCCCTCTCTCTCTGTCTCCCTCTCTCTCTGTCCCCTTCTCTCTCTGTCCCCCTCTCTCTCTGTCCCCCTCTCTGTCCCCACTCTCTCTGTCCCCCTCTCTCTCTGTTCCCCTCTCTCTCTTCCCCCCTCTCTCTCTGTCTCCCTCTCTCTCTGCCCCCTCTCTCTCTGTCTCCCTCTCTCTCTGTCCCCCTCTCTCTCTGCCCCCCCTCTCTGCCCCCTCTCTCTGTGCCCCTCTCTCTGTCCTCTCTCTCTGTCCCTTCTCTCTCTGTCCCCCTCTCTCTCTGTCCCCCTCTCTGTCCCCCTCTCTCTCTGTCCCCTCTCTCTCTGTTCCACTCTCTCTCTGCCCCTCTCTCTCTGTCCCCCCACTCTCTCTGTCCCCCTCTCTCTCTGTTCCCCTCTCTCTCTGCCCCCCTCTCTCTCTGTCTCCCTCTCTCTCTGCCCCCCTCTCTCTCTGTCTCCCTCTCTCTCTGTCACCCTCTCTCTCTGCCCCCCCTCTCTCTGACCCCTCTCTCATTATGTCCTCCCCTATTTCTCTCTCTCTCTCCCTCCCTCCCTCACCTTATTTCTCCCTTCCCTCTCTCTCTGTCTTTCCCTGCTCCTTCGCTCTCTCTCCATCTTCTCTCACTCTCGATCTCCCTATCTTGGTCTCTCTTTTCCCACCACCCTCCGTTTCTCTCTAACTGAATCTCTCTCCCTTCTGTCCCGCCCTTATTCTCTCTCTCTGACACACTCTGTCTCCCTGGTCCTTCCCTCTCCCTCTGACCCAGAGACTGCAGGTTGGTGGTGAGTCTGCTTGTGGGGGTTGGGGGGGTGGGGGGGCTTGTGGGTGTGAGATGATCGAGAGATGTGGGAAGTGGGAGGTGGGGAAAATGGGGTAGAGCCAGAATTGTGAGATGGAGATAGAGACGGCAGGAGAGAGAGAGAGAGAGAGAGAGAGAGAGAGGGTGAGGGGGAGAGAGAAGAATGGAGGCAGGTGGATAAACTCATGTTGGGGGTGTGAGAGAGAGAGAGGGGGAGAGTGAGGCAGAAAGAATAGTGGAGGCAGGTGGAGAAACTGGGGTTGGGGGCTCTGAGAGGGGACCAGAGAGACTGAAAGGGAGAGGTGGTGAGAAAGAGAGATTGTGCAGGAAGGGAGAGATGGAGAGAATTGAGGAGGAAAAGTGGGGGTGAGGAATTGGGGAGGCCAGGTTGGAATGGGGGGGGGGCGGTTAGAGGGAGTTAAAGCCAGCTCCTGAGCTCAGGGCGCGGTGCCCTTCCCTTCCCTGAGGACCAGGACTTGGGGCTGAGTCTGTCTCTCTCCAGTTCAGCTTCTCCAACACAAAGACACACAACAACATCGGTCACTCTGCTGCTCGGCACGATTTAATCAACATTGTTATTGGTTACAAATGGAAGTGATGGATACAGTCCGTGGGATGGTGCCTTTTCTCACTGGCCCCTGAGTTGTGAGAAACATTGAAACATTTCCCTGTAACCCCCCTGGGGGATAAGGATGGACAAACCAGCGCTACCCTAAGTCTGTTACCATAGCGACAGGCTGCTCCATCACTGAAACACTGAACTGAAATGAGAAAATCCCGGATGGATTGATTAATGAGGGAATTTGAAGGATGGATGGATTTGGGTGAAGGGATATTTCAGCACATTCTTCAGCTGCTGCCTGAACTTAGTCTGAGTCACGGCATAAATCGCGGTGTTTGTGCAGCAACTGAGGAGCTGCAGCATGAAGCCCAATTCCTGCACAAAGGGATGGAGATACACAGACCGATACCCAATATACCACATCCGGAACCATATAGAATACAACATGAACGTTGACCATAACAGGATGAAATTGGCCGAGATCACAAACAGTAAAATGATGGATTTTTTTCGGTTTCTCATTTCAGTGTCAGACTGAGCGTCCCCATTGGTGTGAGCGCGGAGTCTCCTGCGGGCTCTGCTGGTCACTAAAATGTGTCTGACGGTGAGAACATTGAGCAGCAGAATCAGGAGAAATGGGACACACGGGGTTAGAATGTGGTGGAGGAACTCGATTGTGACCCAGACACTGGAGGATAGAACAGCGTCTGTTACATCACAAAACCAGGGGAGGTTCACCAGCCAATACCGAGCCGTGAACATAAAATACCAGGAAATGTTCTTTAAACAGCTCAGCACAGTCACTGCTCCCAGAACCACAGCCGCCGTTTTCTCACTGCAATATTTACTTTTCAGCTTCTGCCAACAAATGGCCACAAACCGATCAAAGGTGAAAGTGACGGTGAACCAGACAGAGCAGTCAGTGGCTGCATAAAGCAGGACGGCGTGGATATTACACACGGGGATGGAGAACATCAGGAAATAAAACTGTTTCACATAAACAATGGGAATGTGTCTCAGGATCAGGTCGAGGATAATGACAAGGAGATCCGCCGCTGCCATGGCCCCCAGGTAACGTCTGACACATGGAGACAATCCACAATCTTTATAAAGCAGGACGTAGATGGTCACTACGTTAACTGTGAGGAAGGAAAACAAACCCATTATCCATCAGCCTGGAGGCAAAGGGACCCGTTTGATCGGGGACCCAGTGAGATTTTCAAATGTGTCCCTGTATTCAGGGATTTATTAAAATAATTGGAGCTGGAATAACAAATGGGAAGGTCTGAATTACTGACAAAAATGTGACATAAATCACAAGAAACCCTCCCTCCC
The DNA here is from genome assembly GCF_047496795.1 of Chiloscyllium punctatum. NCBI lineage: Eukaryota > Metazoa > Chordata > Chondrichthyes > Orectolobiformes > Hemiscylliidae > Chiloscyllium > Chiloscyllium punctatum. The sequence goes on from NC_092790.1 coordinate 5,329,770, forward strand.
CAAACACACAGAGACACATCCATAAGGACAGATGGTTTCTAGAACATTCCCACACACTCGATCACTCGAGAACAGACACAGGTCACTCCTTCCCAGTTCCTAATACGGAGGGTGGAAACGTTGCTGTCCTGAAGGATTCTCTCCCAGTTTCCTGAAGACAAACAGAGTTTGAGAATTTCTGTATTTTGGTCTAAATTGTGGTCGATCCTGTGTCGTGGAGAAATGTAAACGCAGGGAAAACGTATTCACCCGTTTAACTGCCTGAGGGTCCTTCGGAACAGTGTCTCCATCTCCCTGGAACGGGATCTCTTCCCTCGGGATCTTATCGTTTGTTCAATTCACTGACGTCCGGCCGTTCACAAACAATGTCAGGGACAGAACGTCCCGGGGAATGTCAGTTATAGAATGTCAGGGACAGAACGTCCCGGGGAATGTCAGTTATAGAATGTTGGGGACAGAACGTTCCGGGGAATGTCAGTTATAGAATGTTGGGGACAGAACGTGCCGGGGAATGGCAGTTATAGAATATCAGGGACAGAACGTTCCGAGGAATGTCAGTTATAGAATGTTGGGGACAGAACGTTCCGGGGAATGTCAGTTATAGAATGTTGGGGACAGAATGTTCCGGGGAATGTCAGTTATAGAATGTCAGGGTCAGAACGTTCCGGGGAATGGCAGTTATAGAATGTCAGGGACAGAACGTTCCGGGGAATGGCAGTTATAGAATGTCAGGGTCAGAACGTTCCGGGGAATGTCAGTTATAGAATGTCAGGGTCAGAACGTTCCGGGGAATGTCAGTTATAGAATGTCAGGGACAGAACGTTCCGGGGAATGGCAGTTATAGAATGTCAGGGTCAGAACGTTCCGAGGAATGTCAGTTATAGAATGTTGGGGACAGAACGTTCCGGGGAATGTCAGTTATAGAATGTCAGGGTCAGAACGTTCCGGGGAATGTCAGTTATAGAATGTCAGGGACAGAACGTTCCGGGGAATGGCAGTTATAGAATGTCAGGGTCAGAACGTTCCGGGGAATGTCAGTTATAGAATGTCAGGGTCAGAACGTTCCGAGGAATGTCAGTTATAGAATGTTGGGGACAGAACGTTCCGAGGAATGTCAGTTATAGAATGTTGGGGACAGAACGTTCCGGGGAATGACAGTTATAGAATGTCGGGGACAGAACGTCCCGGGGAATGACAGTTATAGAATGTCAGGGTCAGAACGTTCCGAGGAATGTCAGTTATAGAATGTTGGGGACAGAACGTTCCGAGGAATGTCAGTTATAGAATGTTGGGGACAGAACGTCCCGGGGAATGACAGTTATAGAATGTCGGGGACAGAACGTTCCGATGAATGACAGTTATAGAATGTCGGGGACAGAACGTTCCGAGGAATTCCTTGACCTGTCCATGACCTTACCCCCCTATCCACCCCACCAACATGATGTACTGTGCAAAGGCCACATATCCATCCAGCGTGGGGAGCTGCACTGACCACATCATTGCATTATTTATAAACCACAGATAGTCTGACCAGCACAGGATGTGCAGTGATCGCACGGGAATTAATCTGTAACCCAGGAGCAGTTACCCTCCCAGTATGTAGGACTGTGTACACCACCCCAGTGTATTGATCTGTAACCCAGGAGCAGTTACCCTCCCAGCATGTAGACTGTGTACACCACCCCAGTGTATTGATCTGTAACCCAGGAGCAGTTACCCTCCCAGCATGTAGGACTGTGTACCCCACCCCAGTGCATTGATCTGTAACCCAGGAGCAGTTACCCTCCCAGCATGTAGGACTGTGTACCCCACCCCAGTGCATTGATCTGTAACCCAGGAGCAGTTACCCTCCCAGCATGTAGGACTGTGTACACCACCCCAGTGCATTGATCTGTAACCCAGGAGCAGTTACCCTCCCAGCATGTAGGACTGTGTACCCCACCCCAGTACATTGATCTGTAACCCAGGAGCAGTTACCCTCCCAGCATGTAGGACTGTGTACCCCACCCCAGTACATTGATCTGTAACCCAGGAGCAGTTACCCTCCCAGCATGTAGACTGTGTACACCACCCCAGTGTATTGATCTGTAACCGAGGAGCAGTTACCCTCCCAGCATGTAGGACTGTGTACCCCACCCCAGTGCATTGATCTGTAACCCAGGAGCAGTTACCCTCCCAGCATGTAGGACTGTGTACACCACCCCAGTGCATTGATCTGTAAACCAGGAGCAGTTACCCTCCCAGCATGTAGGACTGTGTACCCCACCCCAGTGCATTGATCTGTAACCCAGGAGCAGTTACCCTCCCAGCATGTAGGACTGTGTACCCCACCCCAGTGCATTGATCTGTAACCCAGGAGCAGTTACCCTCCCAGCATGTAGGACTGTGTACCCCACCCCAGTACATTGCTCAGTAACACTGTGTTCGATCCCTGCCCAGCGTGGGGAAACTAGCAGCCCGTTCTGGAAGTGACAGGATGTACAGCTCCCACCCATTTACAGCTCCATATCTCCATTGTTGCCCTGACAAGGGGGTGCTGTGCGTATGAACCTCACTGTCAGAGAGACCAGGCGGGGGAATCAGTTTAATATCATCACATGGGAGGGGCTTGGGGTATAGACAGAGAAGGGGGAGACTGAGAGACAGTGTCATGGAAGGATGTGTTCCCAGGTTGCAGAATGCTGAAATGTGGACACTTCGATACCATCCTGTAACAAGAGCCTGTCTTCCCAGGAAAGATGGGAAAATGGGATATTGGTGTGAGGTCAGATGATGGAGAGTTTTGGATGAGCATTTGTTCTCCAGCTTTGTAAATGGAGTCCTTCACGGCTGGAGGTACTCACCATCACCCAGATGCCCCTGGATATTCCCTGATCCCTGACACTGGGGCCATCTTTAAAAGGCCAATGGGCACATGATTAATCTTTCTCAGGTTGGAGCTGCCCTGGACAGTTTACCTGAGCCTGGCAGATAAGGGACAAATCCTCCACGGTTTGTCAACAGGGCACGGAGGTCCTGGTGGATGGGCTAGTACAGAGGGGGACCATTCTCTTCCCAGAGGAGGCCAAACCACCAGACCCATCGCGCATGGTCTGAGCTCCCCACCCAGCTCAGTGCAGTATCTGGGGTCTGAAGAAATGTCCAGCAAAACAGGACAAGCATCAATAATCTTCCCCATTCTGTCAGGATAAGGGTCACCATATTCTCTCAGCTCCCTCACACTCACTGTATATCTGTTATAGCACCGACCCCTGAACAAGGCTCATGGTCAACCACTCTCACTGTCGTATGCTGCACCTTCTCTCTCTGTCTCTGTCTCTCTGTCTCTCTCTCCCCTCCTCCCTTCACTTCACCCCCACACTAATAACACTGCATGGATACAACACTGTGGACTGACTCCCTCCGGACCCCTCACCATGACCCCCTCCCCACCTACACCCACACTAACAGTAGGACCACACCCACTTCCTCCCTCCCTCTCTTCCTCCCATTCCAGGAGAAACAGCCTGGAATAGGACAGGGAGGGCCTATCCGAGTGGTGGAGTGCCCGATATCCGTTCCCTCACCCCCCTCCCCCCGCCATCTGGGGAGGATCCTGGTAGGAGCCGGAGAGGACCGGGACACCTCGTGTGGAGATTCTGAAACATCCACGTCCCACCGACCGAGTCAGGAGCAATGTTCATTGAAGGGCAATTCTCACTTTAATCCCACTGGCAGCTCCGTTTCCCCCCGGCACAACTTCGAAGCCGTGGCCCTGATGCCATCTCCCTTTTGTGTCGAGCTGGTACAAATGGAATCCCCACGGTCTCGGTGGGCAGGAGGGTGGGCTCACAACACATCGTCACCACCACCTCCCAGGAAGGGAGCACCGAGACTCCCTCCTACACCTCCCCCAATAAACAGCTCAGATACTGAAACTAATCTGTGATAGTTACTGCTCTCCCCACTTGTCCTGACATCTTCAACAATCTGTGCTCATATACACCCAGCGCTCTCTGCTCCTGCAGCCCCTTTATAATGGCACAGTCTGTTTTAAATTGTCTTTCATTGTCTTTCCGACCAAAGTGCATCACCTCAAACTGCTCTGCACTGATCCCCATCTGCCAGAAACTGAACACTGCAGCAACGTGTGATTGTCCTGTTAGAATTCCACACTCTCCTCCATAGACTTCAGAGTTCTTCCAGGTTCGGTGCCACCTACAAACATTGAGATTGTTATAGTGTCACAGTCCCCATGAAACAACTGAAATCCTGCCCCATACTTACGAGTCTGAGCAAGTGAAATACTGATATATTCATATGGACAGAGTCTAATAATGACATGCTGTCAATGGAGCAACAAAAGTCCTGACACACACCAGACGGAGCGAATGAAATATTGACAAACCACAGAGCAAGAGAAATCCGGTTAGGTCCCACTTATCGATATTCATCAGGGTACAGTGTGATGGAGTTGAAAGGGTGTACTGTACCTTTAAGAGAGAGGGAATGCTGTTCTGAACTGAGAGCTTACAAGTTCCTGTGATATGAGAGGATGGCAAACCCAGAAACAATATATTGCTGTAGAGCTGGAGTCGGGTAATAAGCAGTTAAGAGAAAGAGGGTCCCAGAGTTGTGAATAATTCATGTAAAATGTTCACTTTCAGAGTGAAAAATAAATTGATGATTTTATTTAAACAGTGGAATTTGGGAGTTCTCTGTCCCTCATATTTTAACAGTTTACGAGGCGAATTGAGCATTTTTTAATGTTTAGTTTAAGTTACCAGATGAGCTTCACGCTGTGTCCTAACCATCCCCGTGTGTGTATCTGTGTGTCTCTGTGTGGGGCAGGTCTGGCAGTCTCTGTGGTGCTTAAAGTGATGCAATGCCACCCTCTGCTGGCCTCCACACGCCACTGCACAGGCATTGACAGAGGGTGAAAACCAACAGGGATTCAGAGATGGGGAGGGAAAGGGCAGCTGCTCACAGCACCATCCAAACTGATGTCTTATCCATGGACTGATCTAAATGTCCTTTAAACGTTGTAACTGTCCCTGCTTTCACCACTTCCTCTGGAAGTTCATTCCACACACAAGCCAGATTCTGTCGAACATAATTACCTCTAATGACTTTCGTAAATCTTTTTCCTCGCACCTTAAAATATCCCTCAGTTTTGAATCCTCAACTCTAGGGAAAAAATATCAGCCCTTCAACTTCTCTGTAACCCTCAATATTTTATAAACCTCTGTAAAGTTACTGCTTAATCTCATATTCTTCAGTGAAAAAAGTCCCAGCCCATCCAGCCTCTCCTTATAGCTCACACCCTCCTCTCTCAGCAACATCCAGGTTAATCTATTCTGAATCCTCTCCAGCTTAATAATATCAACGTCAGTAATATCAAAGTGAATAGTCAAGGTATTTTCTAAGGGTACGGGGAGTCCAAAACTAGAGGACATAGACTTAAGGTGAGAGGGGAAATATTTAAAAGTGACCTAAGGGGCAGCTTTTTCACCCAGAGGGTGGTGTGCCTGTGGAATGAGCCGGCAGGGTGACTAGACTAGACACAATATTCCAGAAGAGGTCTCACCAATGTCCTGTACAACCACAACATGACATCCCCACTCTGATACTCAAAGTTCTGTCCTATGAAGACATGTGTGATAAACACCTTCTTAACCACACTATCTATATGAGATGCAAATTTTAAAGAATTAAACCTGACGGCCTAGGTTTCTGTTCTACAACACTGCCAAAGGCTCTACTTTTAATTGTATAGGCCCTGTTCTTGTTTGATTTACCAAATCCAATACCTCGCATTAATCCAAACTAAACTCCATCCGCCACCCCTCAGCCCAGTGAGTGATATTACTGTCACCTCACCCTCCCCCTTCAATTTTAAAATGCCCATCCCCCTCTCCAGAGTGCCTGCACACACCAGCCTTGAGTTTCACAAAGACCCTGAGCTTGGGTTGCCTTGTGTGGTTAGGGGGAGGAGAGACAGATTGCAGACACAGTCAGTGGGGAGGAGAGGCTGGACAGCAATCTGCGGCCTGGTGTCATTTCATGGTTTCAGGAAAAGGGGAGTCGCACGGGAGAGTTGGGTAAGAGTGATTGGTGTTTTGGGGTCAGAAATTAAGCTCTTCCTTCGTCTCTGGTGTTCAGTAATAAATATCTATTTGAGACCCTTCATTGGACAGAGTGTGTCTGCAGGATTTCTTTCCCTAATATTGTAGACTACAGATAATAGCAATTAAAGATGTTTATAGTTAATTTCAATGGCACGGCACGTACCCTCAATATCCTACAGTTGAGACAAATATCTTGCATTTGTTTAACAATACAAAGTGTTTTGTGTGGTTCAGTAATGGTAACCTGATTATAATAAATCTACACTAATCTAAAAGTGGGCACTAAAATATGACCCAAAATCTGGATATGGTAGTGTTGTGGGTAGTGTCCCTGTCTCTGAGCCAGAGCTCTGGATTTGATTCCAATTCCTGTGCTTGTGTGGTAGTGTTCCTAGCTCTGGGCTAGAAGGCCTGGATTCAAGTCCTGCCTGTTGCAGAGGTATGTCCCAGCATGTCAGGACAGGCTGATGAACAAACACACAGGAGAATAATGTTCCAGCTTTATGGGTATTGCTGAGTGATGCTAGTGTCCCTGCCTCCGGGCACAAAGATCCAGGTGTAAATCCCACAGAAGTGTCTCAGGATACATCTGAACCAACTGATTAAAATGGATTTAGAATTGTGACTTGATGGAGAAGGAAGAGGTGTCAGTATTGAATTTCAGAATTTAGGCCCAGGATGACTGAAAGTACATCCATTCGTGTTGATTGGGGTCACATTTCGCAGCAGTAAAGGTTTATAAAATCAAAATGGTCATTGATAGGGTGAATAGTCAGGGGTTTTTCCCCAGGTTAGGGGTGTCCAAAACTAGAGGCATTGGTGGAAAGTGAGAGGGGAAAGGTTTTGATGAGGCCTAAAGGGCCCCTTTTCACGCAGAGGGTAGTGTGTGTATGGAATGAGCTGCCAGAGGAAGTGGTGGAGGCTGGTACAACTACAGCATGTAAAAGGCATCTGGATGCTGACAGACCTGCCGAGCTTTTCCAGCAATTGCTGTATTTAAAAATACATGCATTTTAACACAGATATTCTGAATACATTAAATATTTTATTTTTTTAATGACGCAGGGCCATGTAAACATATTTCAAATTGACCGAGACCATTTTCTGCTCAGGGTATTGCTCTGTGTGTGACAGCAGCAATGATGCACCTACGTGGAACAGGGAATGTGATGGAGACATAGTTTGGACAATGTACAAGGAGATCTCACATGGTCCACTTTGGGAGAGGATGACATTACTGTGTGATTCAACTCAGAGAGGGAGAAAATGTAATCTGCCCGAGAAGGAATGGTCTATTGCACTCTCTCTCCTTCATTGTTCCTCATCACAGCAATGTGTGTGAGCTAAAAAAAAACCTCTACAGTCATCGTTACCTTTCTTATTTTTATGGAATCCCTGCAGTGTGGAAACATGCCGTTCGACCCAACAAGTCCATACCAACCTTCCCCCTATATTTACCCCTGACTAATTCACATAACCTAGACATCCCTGAACACTACAGACAATTTAGAATGACCAATCCACCGAACCTACACAGTTTGTGGGAGGAAACTGGATCACCCATTAGAAGCTCACATCGATAAGGGGAGAATGTGCAAACTCCACACAGACAGTCACCCAAGTCTGGAATCGACCCCAAGTCCCTGGTGCTGTGAGGCAGCAGTGCTAACCACCGTGCTACCCTTTGGATGATCCCGAACCAGAATTCACTGGAATCTATTCACTGCCTAAAGCAAAGGGAGTTCAGCCCAATCCAAACTCTCCCAGGATGAAATCCCATTGCTAGTAGCTTGTGTGAGTACAATATCTTCAGAAGCAGAATAATGCTTCGGACAATCTCACAATTTTTCTTTGTCATGAGTTCCAATAATATTTGGACCAAGTTCTTTCAAGTTAAAATTGTGTTTGTCAGTGTGTGTGTCTGTGTGTGTGTGTGTGTGTGTGTGTGTGTGTGTGTGTCAGTGTGTGTGTGTATATGTGCGTGTGTGTGTCAGTGCGTGTGTGTGTGTGTGTGTCAGTGTGTGTGTGTGTGTCTGTGTGTGTGTATGTGTGTGTGTCAGTGTGTGTGTGTATGTGCGTGTGTGTGTCAGTGTGTGTGTGTATGTGTGTGTGTCTGTGTGTGTGTCAGTGTGTGTCTGTGTGTGTGTGTGTTGTGTCAGTGTGTGTATGTGTGTGTGTGTGTGTATATGTGCATGTGTGTGTGTGTGTGTGTGTGTGTGTGTGTGTGTGTACATGTGCGTGTGTGTGTGTGTGTGTGTTTGTGTGTGTGTGTGTGTGTGTGTGTGTGTGTGTGTGTCAGCATTTTTAGAAAGGGAAATATTGATTATATAATTGCAATACCCAAACAGTTTGCCATTCATCCTTCCATCATAGTTTGAGTAACATTGCTCTGGATCATAAACGTGTTGTTTTAGCAGATTAAAGAAACTAGCCTGACTTGTTCCGAAAACTGACCCTGACCCAGTCTGAGACCGATATCATCGGCCATATCACCAACCTGGTCACATTTAACATTTGTTGTGAGCAGTGGAGGAGTGGGACTAGAAAAGGAAACAGTGACCCAAAAAGCCGGGGAACTATAGACGGGTGAGCCTGATGTCAGTGGTGGGTAAGTTGTTGGAGGGGATTCTGAGGGATAGCATTTACATACATTTGGGAAGGCAAGGGCTGATCAGAGTAGACAACGTGTCTTTCTGTATGAGAAATCATGTCTCATTAATTTGGTTGAGTTTTTGAAGAGGTGACAAAGAAGATTGATGAAGACAGTTTGGTAGACATTGTCTGTATGGACTTCAGCAAGGTGCTCTTTTAAACAACAAAGAGCAAAGAAAATTTACAGCCCAGGAACAGGCCCTTCGCCCTCCAAGCCTGAGCCGATCCAAATGTACTGTCTAAATCTGTCGGTCAATTCCTAAGCATCTGTATCCCTCTGCTCCCCACCTACTCATGCATCTGTCCAGATGCATCTTAAATGAATCTACCGTCCCTGCCTCCACCACCTCTGCGAGCAACGCGTTCCAAATGCCCACCACTCTCTGTGTGAAGTACTTACCGCGTGTATCCCTCTTAAACTTTCCACCTCTCACTTTGAAAGCACGACCTCTCGTTATTGAATCCCTCAACCTGGGAAAAAGCTGGTCTCTATCCACCCTGGCCATACCTTCATGATTTTGCAAACGTTAATCATGTCCCCCCTCAATCTCTTTTTTTCTAGTGAAAATAAACCTAACCTACTCAGCCGGGCCTTCATAGCTAGTATTTCATTCTGATTGGTAGACAGATTAGTAAGTTTCAGTCACATGGGATACAGAGGAAGCTAGTCACAAATGGCGTGAAGGAAGAGAGATATTTTTCAGACTGGAGGCTTGTGAGCAGCAGTGTGCTGTAAGAATCAGTACTGAGTTCACTGCATTTCATCATTCATGTAAAGGATTTAGATGTGAATATTGGGGCAATAGTTAGTAAGGTTACAGATGACATCAGAAAGGTGGTGTAGTAGATTATCTCAGAGTACAACAAGACCACAATTAGATGGAACAATGGGGCAAGGATGGACAGATGAGGTTTAATTTAGATAAATATGAAGCTTTGCATTTTGGGAAGGAAAATCAGGGCAGACATTATATACTTCATGGTCAGGTCCTGGGGCGTGTTGTGAAACAAAGGGACATAGGGGTGCAGGTGCATTGTTCCTTGAAAGTGGAGTCGCAGGTAGACAGAGTGGTGCAGAACACATTTGGCACATTTGCCTTAATCAGTCAGAGCATTGAGTACAGGAGTTGTGGTGGTATGTTGTATCTATACAGGACGTTGGTGAGGCCACTTTAAGAATACTGTGTACAACTCGGTTTTCTGCAGAAATGTTCCAGGACTGGAGGTTTGAGCTATAGGGAGAGATTGATTAGTTTGAGGTGTTTCCCCTTGGAATGTCAGAGGCTGAAGGGTGACATTATAGAGGTTTATAAAATCATCAGGGGCATGGATATTCTGAACAGCCACGTTCTGCTCCCCAGGGTAGGGGAGTCCAGAACAAGAGGGCAGAGGTTGAAGGCTAGGAGGATTGATTTAGAAGGGACCTGAAGATAAATGTTTCACAAATGTGTGTACAGAAAGTGCTGTCAGAGGAAGGGCTAAAGGCGGTTACAATCGAACATTTAAAAAGTATCTGAAAGAGGAGAGATATTTACCAAATGCTGGCAAATGGGACTAGATCAGATTTGATATCTGATCGGAGTGAACAGATTGGAATAACGGGTCTGCTTTCGTTCTGCATGACTCTCTGATTCTATAAGAAGGATGATGAAAAATTCTGTAAGGTCCTTTCAAGTCGTACTTCTCTTCTCTGGAAGTTTATCGTGACTCTAGGTTCACATTGATTGAAAGCTGCATTAGTTAAATATTTGACAAAGAAGTGAGTCACGGATAATAGGATATAGACAGGTAAGTGGGGCTGAGACCCCAACCTGATCAGCCACAATCTTACTGCCTGTTGGAGAAGGCTCAAAGTATCTAATGACCCACTCCTGCTCCTCAGTCCCATGTTCCTGTGTGCCATTCAGCCCCTCATACCTGCTAGACAGGAACAGTTGGAGGCCACTTGCTCCTATAACCTGGTGCACAGAACCAGAAGAGACCATTCAGTCCCTCAAGACTGTCCCACATGCTTTGAGATGATTTGGGAAATGTAATTGGAAAATCCAGGCTGGGTATGAAAGAGGCCCCTCATCTTTCTTTAGAAAGCTTCCCCTCTCTGCAGCTTGTGCTCCATTTGTTGATCATGTTGTAGACCCAGATTCACTGTGAAAACAGCCCACATACCTCACCCAGAGATGGCTCACCAAACCATCTGGTCTCCCTGACTGCAATATGCAATACCAGAACATTCATAAAAATAACACCCACTAACTTGCCAATAACAGAATGTGAGAACATCAGAAACAGGGGAATGTCGTTCACTCCCCAAACCTGCCTTGCCCTTCACGAAGATCATGGCTGATCTGCTTCTGGCCTCAAATCCTCTTTCATACCCAATTCTTCATAGCTCTCACCTCTCTGACAGATCAATATCCATCGACCTCCTCTTCAAATACTTTCAGTCATCTCGCTCCCCGAACACTCTTGAGAAGAGAAATCCTGACATTCAATCCCACCTGTTTGAAGAAAACACGTGCTGCTCCTATATCATGGTTTATTGATGTGACCAAAAGAGGTTGAGACAAGGTTCCCGGTAAAAATGACTGGCCCCGATATCAAGGCAGTGGTTGACGTCTGCTGACATCAAGGAGCTTAACAAAACTGGACTTAATGGGAATCAGAGTAACCTCTCCAGTGTTTGGGCTCAAACATGGCACAAAGGAAGATGGTCATCATCTCTGTCCTGGGTCACCTCTGTGCGAAATCCTCTGGGTAGTTTCCTCTTCACAAACATCTTTAGCTGCTTCATCAATGTCTCCCCACCCTCACCCGCCCCACCATAAGATCAGAAGTCGGGATGGTCACTGAAGATTCAACAATGTTCAGAACATTTTGTCCCCCGTCAGTTCCTGAACTGGTCTGTGTCCATGTGCAGCAAGACCCAGGCTCCATTGAGACTTGTGCTGTTAAAGTATCAGTAACATTCATGTAACAGCACTGCCTGACACTGCACATTGCCACAGCAAAACAAGGGTTCATTCAGTACCTAACACTGGTTTCACAGGAATATGAGGAAGTCATTCAGCCCATTGACATTATTGGAGAAGAACAGGGACAGCCCATTCAGTGCCTCCAGCCTATTACTCAGGAAGAGAAGGAGTCTAGTGTGATGGACCTCACCAGAGCCCCTCGAAAATATTTGACGGCAACATCCTAGACCTTTATGTTCTCTTATTTTAAAGGAAATGTAAAGTATCTGTTCCAGATGCAATGTGACTGGTCAGACTCCTCGGTGTGAAGCAAAATACCATCTATTTCAACATGAAAGAAGAAATAACATCACAGAAAGAGGAATTTAGAATAACGTAATTCTATTGGACAGCTTAACAGAAGAATAGATCTAGGAACTATTACTAATGAACTGTTCCAATATAGGGAAATCCCATAAACACAGCCCTTGGCAAAAAGAAATATTCAGACACAGAATGTTACAAACATTTCTCCAATCCAGGAATTAAAAACAGCATCAAGAGAAAATTCAGAGAGAGTAGCAGCCAGGAGACATTCACTGAAGCTTCCAACTCTGTGGAGACCCCATAGTTTCTGATGTTACTGAGAAACCAAAACCCAGAGATCCTAATCTGTGACAGCTGGCCACACCCATTCACGCTGCATTAAAATAAACCCAAGGTCTCCCTAGCTGTTACTTAAGTGGTCTTAACTAACCAGCTTAGTAACGATCGTTCAATCTCTCTCATAAAAGAAACGCGGACAAAATAACCACTTAAAGCTGCAGCACCATCACACTTGTCAGTACAATGAGCTGTCAAAAAGAAACCAGGGATAACCCAGTCAGGCCTTTGGCCCTGTCCAATTGGACGAGGAAGAAGCCAGTCAGTCCCTTGAGTCACTTACACAGGAACAGCAGGAGGCCACTCCCACCTCAATGCACTTACACAGGGGTAGAATGAGGTAATTGATGCTGATTCCTGATGAATGCCTTATGCCCAATACGTCGATTCTCCTGCTTCAAGGATGCTGTCTGACCCGCTGTGCTTTTCCAGCAATCGACTCTCTACTCTAATCTCCAGCATCGGCAGTCTTACGTGTCTCCAGATTGATGCTCTAACATGATGAACAAGTGGGGCAGAGGCTGCACAGACAGACTGTTCCACCTTGTTCCTCCTGGCTCCGTTGCTCATGATAAACATGTGGGACTTTAACATGGTTTTCTAGTGGTGAGCAGGGAAGCCATATGTCTAGTGCAAAGTCTCAAGAAGGCATCTTTCATCTCCACGAAGACAGACTGGTGTTCTGTATGTAGGGCGGAAGCTGGTGGGAATGGCTACCTGTTTCAGACGGAGGTATTGTGGCTGCTGTTGGGGATTGTGAGCAACCTGACGTTCAGTCCAGGGTTCACACGCCGACTGCACAATAACATGGGGAGAGTTAATTTAGGCAAATAAACTATGAGGAAAGTCACGTTAGACTGATGAATGGACTCTCTAAGTTTAAATAATGGTGATCTTGTTCATGTTGACCTTGTCTCGTGCATGTCCTGTTTAGTGTATCCCGTGTGCCTTACTCTGTCCAAGTCTATTTCCACCCTATGATCTGTCTGGCCATGCTTACTATGACCTTCCTCCACTGCTCATAAATAAAGTGTTTCCCTGTACTGAGATACACGTGACAATAAATCAAAACAATCAATCCTGTGTAAAGTATGGAATTTCTCACCCTATCAATGTCTGTTTTGGAAATAAGTGATCGCTGCCACTCCTCGTGTTTCAGCGTCACCATTTCTTCATCTCTCACAGCTCTACAGATTAAACACTCAGCTTATTCACTCTATCCTCATGTTACCATCACCTGTGTCTGTGGTAAGGAGATCATTCCTTACAAAGGAGATCAACTCTGTAGAGAGTGCCTCAAATGCTCTCTCAGGAAGGCTCTACAACAGCTGGAAGATGGCTTTACTCATGTACTCGAATCATCTTACAATGAAGGACAGCATACCATTGACTGCACCCATTACTTACACAGGGTTTGATTCGGAGCAGTCAGCATAGACTTGTGAGTGGGAGATCATGCTTCCCAAATTTCTTAGAGTCCTTTGGTGAAGTGACCAAGAAGGTTAATGAGGGCAGAGTGATAGACGTAGTCTCTTTGGATTTCAGTATGGCCTATGATAAGTTTCCACATGGCAGGCTGCTCAGGAAGGTTCAATCACGTAGAATACTGTGGGAACTGGCCAATTGGATACACAGTTGGGTTGATGGTAGGAAGCTTGTTAGACTGGAGGTTGGGTCCATAGCTTTTTGTTATCTATGATTTGGATGAGAATATACAAGGCATGATTATTAAGACACTAAAATAAATGGCAGCATGATCAGTGAGGACGTTTATCAGAAATTGCAGCAAGACCTTAATCAGGTGGGGAAGTGGGCTGAGAAATAGCAAATGGAATTTAATATAGATGTGTGAGGTCTTGCAGTTTGGAATCTCAAATCAAGGTAGGAGTTCCACAGTGAATGGGCGGGCCTTAAGGGGTGTAGTGGGCAGAGAGACCTTGGAATTCAGGTGCACGGTTCCATGAGAGTGGAGTCACAGGTAGACAGGGCAGTGAAGAAGGCTTTTGACACACTGGCCTTCATCAGGCAGGACATTGAGTATAGAAGTTGGGAATTTATGTTGCAGTTACACAGGACTTTGGTATGGCCGCAGTTGGAGGATTGTGTTCAGTTTTGTCAACTTGTTATAGGGAGGATAAAATGTAATTAGAAAGAGTGCAGAAGAAATTTACAAGGACATTGCCAGGACCCAATGGTCCAAGTTATAGGGAGAGGTTGGACAAGCTATGACCTTTTCTTTAGAGTGTAGGAGACTGAGGGAGTCCTTATAGAGCTGTATAAGATCATGAAGGATATGGATAGGGTGAATGCTCTCAGTCTTTTCCAAAGTTTAGAGAATCGAGGAGGAAAGGGGATCAGTTTCAGGTTAAAGGGAAAGGAATAAAAGGGAACCTGAGGGACAATTTATTTACATAAATGGCTGGTACTTGGATGAGCTGCCAGAAGATGTGGCTGAGGGGGATGTATTAACAACGTTTCAAAAGCATTTGGATAAATATGTGGATAGGAAAGGACGAGAAGGATATGGGACAACTGCAGGGAAATGGGGTTAGAGTGGATGGACATTTACAAGGTGGAGTGGAACCACTTTGTTAATTAAACCCAAACACCCAGAAAAGCTCGCCTCACCTCGTAATCTGTTAACATATGAGTGATAGAGATCTCCTGCATTCCACTATTTAAACAAAAATTAGCAAGTTAGTTTCTTAACTTTAATAGTGAACACTAAACAAAAACTATTCGCAAATACAAGCCCCTCTTTTCTTAGCTACTTACTATCTGACTCCAACTCTGTAAAAAATATGCTGTTCCAACAGCCCACATATTAAACGTTACAATCTCAAGACCATACAGTCTCTATCTTCCCCGCTGTGTTCACTCTTTCAGCTACTGATCTCCCGGGTCATTTTTTTTAACTGCAAATCGGTTTACATGAACATGTGTCTTTGATAGAGAGTGTTTGAGATGGCCAGTTAGCACTCCTGCTCTACAGCAGTTACTCTGCTGTCGGATGGCAGCAGCTCTCCCTCTAGTGTTCAAATGCTGGGTTTATTTACTTCCCATGATACAATAATTCTCATAATTTGATTGATTTCCAGGTGTACGAACAATAATATTCAAATTCCATTGGCTTCGGATATTCAGAGCATTATTTAAAGTCTTTGATTGCATTTGATTGGCTGTCAAAACAGCAACCAAAATTCAGGCTTCCATTTCCCAGCTAATTGTTACATTTGGAACAGTCTGACCTTTAGCTGGCATCTGTGGCTGTACTTTCGATTCAGCAAAACCCGTCCTATCTTAAAGTGAACAAACATTGATTAGCTTCCAGGCAGTAACACACTCCGGGCTATCTGTTATTCTGTATAATAACCTCCTTGAACCGCTCGATTAGATTCCAGGCCGTAACTCACTCTGTGCTATCTGTTATTCTGTATATAATCCACGCTGAACACCTCGATTCGGTTCCAGACTGTAACTCACTCCGGCGTATCTGTTATTCTGCATATAAATCACCCTGAACCCCTCAATTATATTCCAGGCTGTAACACACCCCAGAATATCTGTTATTCTGTATATAAACCACCCTGAACCCCGCGATTAGATAGCAGGCTGTAAATCACTCCGGGGTGTCTGCTGTTCTGTATATAAACCACCCTGAACCCCACGATTAGATTCCAGGCTGTAACTCACTTCGGGCTATCTGTTATTCTGGATATAACCCACCCTGAACACCTCTATTCGATTCCAGGCTGTACCTCACTGCTTGCTATCTGTTATTCTGTATATAACCCACCCTGAACCCCGCGATTAGATTAGAGGCTGTAACTCACTCCGGGCTATCAGTTATTCTGTATATAAACCACCATGAACACCTCGATTCGATTCCAGGCTGTAACTCACTCTGGGCTATCTGTTATTCTGTACATAAACCACCCTGAACCCCGCGATTAGATTCCAGGCAGCAATCTCCTGTCAGGGTTGAAAGGGAAGGCTGGTAGTTATTGGGAATGCTGGCTGACTAAAGAAATTGAGGGTTTGATTCAGAAAAAGAAGCAAGCATATGTCAGGTATAGACAGGATAGATCGAGTGAATCCTTAGAAGAATATAAAGGAAGTTGGAGTATACTTAAGAGGGAAATCAGGAAGACAAAACGCGGACATGAGATTGCTTTGGCAAATAGAATTAAGGAGATTCCAAAGTGTTTTTACAAATATATTAAGGACAAAGGGTAACTAGGGAGAGAATAGGGCCCTTCTAAGATCAGTAAGGCAGCCTTTGTGTGGAGCCACAGAAAATGGGGGAGATTTTAAATGAATATTTTGCAGCAGTGTTTACTGTGGAAAAGGATATGGAAGATATAGACTGTAGGGAAATCGATGGTGACATCTTGCAAAATGTCCAGAGAAACAGAGGAGGAAGTGCTGGATTTCTTGAAATGGTTAAAGGTGGATAAATCCCCAGGACCTGATCAGGTGTACCCGAGAACTCTGTGGGAAGCTAGAGAAGTGATTGCTGGGCCTCTTGCTGAGATATTTGTATCATCGATAGTCACAGGTGAGATGCTGGAAGACTGGAAGTTGGCAAACGTGGTGCCACTGTTTAAGAAGGGCGGTAAAGACAAGCCAGGGAACGATAGACCGGTCATCCTGACCTCGGTGGTAGGCAAGTTGTTGGAGGGAATCCTGCGGGACAGGATGTACATGAATTTGGAAATGCAAGGACTGATTCGGGATAGTCAACATGGCTTTGTGCGTGGGAAATCATGTCTCACAAACTTGATTGAGTGTTTTGAAGAAGTAACAAAGAAGATTGATGAGGGCAGTGCAGCAGATGTGATCCATATGAATTTCAGTAAGGCGTTCGACAAGGTTCCCCATGGGAGACTGATTAGCAAGGTTAGATCTCTTGGAATACAGGGAGAAGTAGCCATTTCGATACAGAACTGACTCAAAGGTAGAAGACAGAGGGTGGTGGTGGAGAGTTGTTTTTCAGACTGGAGGCCTGTGACCAGTGGAGTGCCACAAGGATCAGTGTTGGGCCCTCTACTTTTTGTCATATATATAAATGATTTGGATGCGAGCATAAGAGGTACAGTTAATAAGTTTGCAGATGACACCAAAATTGCAGGTGTAGTGGACAGCAAAGAGGGTTTCCTCAGTTTCCAAGAGGATCTGGACCAGATGGGCCAATGGGCTGAGAAGTGGCAGATGGAGTTTAATTCAGATAAATGTGAGGGGCTGCATTTTGGGAAACCAAATCTTACCAGGACTTCTACATTTAATGGTAAGGTCCTAGGGTGTGTTGCTGAACAAAGAGACCTTGGAGTGCAGGTTCATAGTTCCTTGAAAGTGGAGTCGCAGGTAGATAGGATAGTGAAGAAGGCGTTTGGTATGCTTTCCTTTATTGGTCAGAGTACCGAGTACAGGGGTTGGGAGGTCATGTTGTGGCTATACAGGACATTGGTTAGGTCACTCTTGGAATATTGCATGCAATTCTGGTCTCCTTCCTATTGGAAAGATGTTGTGAAACTTGAAAGGGTTCAGAAAACATTTACAAGGACGTTGCCAGGGTTGGAGGATTTGAGCTACAGGGAGAGGCTGAACAGGCTGGGACTGTTTTCCCAGGAGTGTCGGACGCTGAGGGGTGACATTATCGGGGTTTACCCTGGGATAAGGGAGTGCAGAACTAGAGGGCATAGGTTTAGTTTGAGAGGGGAAAGATATGAAAGAGATCTAAGGGACAACTTTTTCATGCAGGAGGTGGTACGTGTATAGAGTGAGCTGCCAGAGGAAGTGGGGTGGAGGCTGGTACAATTACAACTTTTAAGAGGAATTTGGATGAGTATATGAATAGGAAGGGTTTTGAGGGATATGGGCCGGGTGCTGGAAGGTGGGACTAGATTGGGTTAGGATATCTGGTTGGCATTGTCAGGTTGGACCAAAGGGTCTGTTTCCATGCTGTATATCTCGATGATTCTGTAACTCTGTAACTCACTCGGACTACCTGTTAATCTGTATAGAAACCACACTGAAACCCTCGATTAGATTCCAGTCTGTAACACACTCTGGGGTATCTGTTATTGTACACAAAATCATCCCGAATCCCCTTGATAAAATTCCAATCTGTAACTGACTTCCAATTTGAAGTGACTCTGTACATTAGCCACTTCAATCGTTTGATTAGATTCCAGTCTGTATCACACTCCTGGGTATCTGTTAGTTTGTATATTAATCATCCAGTCCAAACCCTGTTAAAATTGCCCATAGTGTTCAGGGAAGTGTAGGTGAGGTGCATTAATCAGGGGTATATGTGGGGAAATGGGTCTGGATGGGTTATCCTTCTGTGGGTCAGTGTGGTCTTGTTGGGCTGAAGGGCTTGTTTCCCCACGGTCGGGATTATATGAATCACCCGTAACCCTCTCGATTAGATTCCAACGTGTAACTCACTTCCATCTATGTGTGACTGGCATGTTTCAAAAACACCCCAAAACCTTCAATTCTATTCCACTTCGATAAACACGAGGCGCTGCCTTTTGGGAAAGCAAATTTGAGCAGGACTTATACACTTAATGGTCAGGTCCGAGGGAGAGTTGCTGAACAAAGAGACTTTGAAGTGCAGGTTCGTAGCTCCGTGAGAGTAGAGTGGCAGGTGGATAAGATAATGAAGGCAGCGTTTGGTATGCTTTCCTTTATTGGTCAGAGTTATGAGTATAGACATTGAGAGGTCATGTTGTGGCTGGACTGGACATGGGTTAGGCCACTGTTGGAATATGGCGTGCAATTCTGGTCTCCTTCCTATCGGAAGGATGTTGTGAAACTTGGAAGGGTTCAGAAAAGATTTACAAGGAGGTTGTCAGGGTTAGAGGATTTGAGCTACAGGGAGAGGCTGAATAGGCTGGGACTGTTTTCCCTGGAGCATCAGAGGCTGAGGGGTGACCTTATAGAGTTTTATAAAATCATGATGGGCATGGATAGGAAAAATAGACAAAGCCTTTTCCTTGGGGTGGGGAGTCCAGAACTAGAGGGCATAGGTTTAGTGTGAGAGGTAATATGAAAGAGACCTAAGGGGCAACTTGTTCACTCAGAGGGTGGTACATGAATGGAATGAACTGTCAGAGGGAGTGGTGGGGGCTGGTATAATTGCAACATTTAAAATGCAGTTCGATGGGTATATGAATGGGAAGATTTGTAGGGAGATGGGCCAAGTGTTTGAAAAAGAGTCTAGGGTAGGTTAGGATATCTGGTCGGCATAGACGGGTTGCACCAAAGGGTCTGTTTCCATGCTGTACATCTCTATGACTGTATGACTCCGTGATTTTGTGACTCACTACTTGTTATCTGTTATTCTGTATGTAAACCACCTCAAACCTCTCGATTAGATTCCAGTCTGTCCCTCACTCCTGGGTATCTCTTATGCTGTATGTAAACCCTAAACCCCTCTCTTAGATTCCAGTCTGGAACTCACTCCTGGGGATCTGTTATTGGATCTGTGTAGTGATCCTTGTTGGATGTTAGACCGAAGACAAGATAAACTAAATGGTCAAATGTTACATTGGAAGCAGGAACACAGAAAGCTGCTGGTTCATTTCTATCCGGTTACATATCTCCAAGTTTCAGATTGGGGCTGAATTTCTGTCACAATGGGGAAAGTCTCAAAAGCTGTTTACTGTCCTGCACGAATGCATCATCATAACATGAATTCTCTTGCAAGATAGGAAATGGAGACAGCTTCTGGAAGGTATCTGTATCCCTGTGTGTGTGATTCAGTGTGTCTGTGATTCTGTGTGCATGTTCAATGTTTTATATATTTTCAAACTGTATTGATGTTGCCAGTCTCTCTTGCTTTTCCTTATTTATAAACTCAATGTCATCGTTTTGCTGATATAAAATGGTGGCTGTGGACAAATCTAAAATGTCTGCCTGACTGATTTGTGTCAAGAATACTTTCAGCAAGGGAGAGGGGGCAATGTGTCAAAAGCCATTTCCATTCATTGATGCTAGCAGAGATAGGAAATGGAGACAGCTCTTTGAAGGTGCTTAAAATGCAAATCCCAGAACTTGTTTACAGTGAATGCGGAGAGACAATGTGACATTCCAGTAAGGTCTGCCTTACTTTCCAAGCTCCTAATATATGAGAGAAACATAATATGCAAAACCTGATAGAGCTCAGCCACTGAATTGTAGATTTGCAGCGTTGGATTAGAATTTTGCCTGGTTAGGTCTCATCCCAAATTGAAGGGTTTCTCAAATCCCACACTGACCTTCTGTGGGTTCAAAGTGTGTGTTGTCTACAAATAAAAGAAAATAATGCACCTGCAATTGAACAAAGCTCTTTCTGGAAATTTGTGCATCTGTTGGTTTAAGTATCTTTCAACAGGATTGAACATAAATGTGAGAGATAGGTTGCACTCTAACCAGAATGGCAGTGCAGTATAAAAGGTATATTAATAATTTCAGTGAAAGGGGAAAACAGAGGAGGATAGTCCTCAAACAAGGAAAGTTGGGAGTCAGTAAAGTTGTGTAGTTTGTGACTGTATTATGTTTATGTGAGTCAAGATTTGAAACCACTTGGCCAATAGTACACTTTGTGACTCACTCCCAGTTACAAGTTATTTCATATAAAAAGGTTAACATATCCCTCGATTAGATTCCAGGCTGTAACTCCCTCCGGGCTATCTGTTATTCTGTATCTAAAACTCCCTGGACCCCTCGATTAGATTCCAGGCTGTTAACTAACTCCAGGGTATCTGTTATTTTGTACATAAACCATCTTAAATCCCCCGATTAGTTTCCAATCTGCAACACACTCCAGACTATCTGTTATTCTGTAAATAAATCACCCTGAACCCCTCAATTAGATCCCAGGCTGTAACTCACTCTGGGCTATCTGTTAATCTGTATATAAACCACCCTGAAACCCTCGATTAGATGCTAGGCTAGGCTGTAACTCACTCCGGGGTATCTGTTAATCGTATATAAAGCACCATAAACCCCGCAATTAGATTCCAGATTGTAACTCACTCCGGGATATCTGTTATTCTCCATATAAACCACCCTGAACCCCTCAATTAGATTCCAGGCTGTAACTCACTCTGGGCTATCTGTTATTCTGTATATAAACCACCCTGAAACCCTCGATTAGATGCTAGGCTAGGCTGTAACTCACTCCGGGGTATCTGTTATTCGTATATAAAGCACCATGAACCCCTCAATTAGATTCCAGATTGTAACTCACTCCGGGGTATCTGGTATTCTGGATATTAACCATCCTGAACCCATTGATTTGATTTCCCTTCCTGACAAGTTAAGCTCATGTTTCCAACACAATCTAATCTCAATAATGATTAATGTATCACTGGTCCTCCTATCTGCTGGAACTACCATCATGTTAACTTTCTGATGTTTACATACATGATTACCTGTAGCAGTGAGTCGCAGGTAGACAGAGTGGTGCTGAACACATTTGACACATTTGCCTTAATCAGTCAGAGCATTGAGTATAGGAGTTGTGGTGGTATGGTGCATCTGTACAGGATGTTGGTGAGACCACTTTAAGAATACTGTGTACAACTCGGTTTTCTGCCGAAATGTCTTACACGTATGTTCCAGGACTGGAGGTTTGAGCTTTAGGGAGAGGCTGATTACGTTGAGGTGTTTTCCCCTGGAGTGTCAGAGGTTGAGAGGCAGCATTATAGAGGTTTATAAAATCATCAGGGGCATGGATATTCTGAACAGCCATGTTCTGCTCCAAAGGATAGGGGAGTCCAGAACAAGACAGCATAGGTTGGAGGGGAGAGGGCGAATGATTTAGAAGGGACGAGAAGGTAAATATTTCACACAGAGAGTGGTGTGTGGACAGAAAGTGCAGTCAGAGGAAGTGGTCAAGGCGGGTACAATCACAGGAGGAATATTGGCCAAGTGCTGGCAAATGGGACTAAATCAGATTTGATATCTGATCGGAGTGAACAGATTGGACTAATGGGTCTGTTTCCATTCTGCATGACTCTGATTCTATAAGAGGGATGACGAATAATTCTGAATGGATCTTTCAAGTCGGAATTCTCTTCAGTGGAAGATTATCGTGTCTCTATGTTCACATGGATTGAAAGCTGCGTTAGTTAAATATCTGATAAAGAAGTGCACAATGGGACGCAGACAGGAAAGTGGGGCTGAGACCACAAACTGTATATAATTTTAGTGCCTGGTGGAGAAGGCTCAAAGTATCTAATGACCCACTCCTGCTCCTCAGTCCCATGTTCCCGTGTTCCATTCAGCCCCTCAAACCCGCTAGACAGGAGCAGTTGGAGGTTACTTACTCCTATAACCTGTTGCACAGAAACACAGGAGACCATTCAGCCCCTCAGTACTGTCCCACACGGTTTGAAGTGAATTGGGAAATGTAATTGGAAAACCCAGGCTGGGTACGAAAGAGGCCCCTCATCTCTCTTCACAGAGCTTCCCCTCTCTGCAACTTGTGCTTCATTTGTTGGTCATGTTGTACACCCAGATTCAATGTGAATACAGCCCCATACCTCACCCAGAGATTGCTCACAAAATCCTCTGGTCTCCCTGTCTGCAACATTCAACAACAGAACATCCATGAAAGTAACACCCACTAACTTTCCAATAACAGAATGGGAGAACATCAGAAACAGGGGCAGGTCGTTCACTCCCCAAACCTGCCTTGCCCTTCGTTATGATCATGACTGATCTGTTCTTCATCTCAAATCCTCTTTCATATCCAATTCTTCATAGCCCTCAACTCTCTGACAGGTCAATTTGCATACACCTCCTCTTCAATTATTTTCAGTCATCTAGCTCCCCGAACACGCTAGAGAAGAGACATCCTGACATTCAATGCCACCTGTTTGAAGAAAACACTTGCTGCTCCTATATCATGGCCTATGGATGTGAACAAAAGAGGTTGATACAAGGGTTCAGGTAACAATGACTGGCCACGATATCAAGGCTGTGGTTGACTTCTGTTGACATCAAGGAGCTTAACAAAACTGAACTTAATGGGAATCAGAGTAACCTCTCCAGTGTTTGGGGTCAAACATGGCACAAAGGAAGATGTTCACCATCTCAGTCCTGGGTCACCTCTGTGGGAGATCCTCAGGGTAGCTTCCTCTTCACAAACAGCTTCAGCTGCTTCATCAATGTCTCCCCAACCCCACCCTCCCCACCATAAGATCAGAATTGGGGATGGTCGCTAAAGATTCAACAATGTTCAGAACATTTTGTCCCCCGTCAGCTGCTGAACTGGTCTTTGTCTGTAACTAGCAGGATCCAGACTCCATTGAGACTTGTGCTGTTAAAGTATCAGTAACATTCATGTAACAGCACTGCCTGACACTGCACATTGCCACAGTAAAACAAGGGTTCATTCAGTACCTCACGCTGGATTCACAGGAATATGAGGAAGTCATTCAGCCCATTGACACTATTGGAGAAGAACAGGGACAGCCCATTCAGTGCCTCCAGCCTATTACTCAGGAAGGGAAGGAGTCTAGTGTGATGGACCTCACCAGAGCCCCTCGAAAATATTTGAAGGCGGTAGCCTAGATTCTAATGTTTTCTTATTTTAAAGGAAATGTAAAGTGTCTGTTCCAGATGCAATGTGACTGGTCAAGCTACTCGGTGTGAAGCAAATCACCATCTACTTAAACACGAAAGAGAAAATGAAACCAAAGAAAGAGGAATTTCGAATAACACAATTCTATTGGACAGCTTAACAGAATAATAGATCTAGGAACTATTACTGATGAACTGTTCCAATATAGGGAAATCCCATAAACACAGCCCTTGGCAAAAAGAAATATTCAGACACAGAATGTCACAAATATTTCTTCAATCCAAGAATTAAAAACAGTATCAAGAGAAATTTCAGAGAGGGTAGCAGCCAGAAGACTTTCACTGAAGTTTCCAACTCTGTGGAGACTCCAATAGTTTCTGATGTTACTGAGAAACCAAAACACAGAGATCCTAATCTGTGAGAGCTGGCCACACCCATTCAGGCTGCATTAAAATAAACACAAGGCCGCCCTAGCTGTTACTCAAGTGGTCTTAACTGGCAAGCTTGGTAACGATCGTTCAATCTCTCTCATAAAAGAAACCCGGACAAAATAACCTCTTAAAGCTGCAGCAATGTTCCATGAGTCAGTACAATGAGCTGTCAAACAGGAACCAGGGTTAATCAGTCAGGCCCTTGGCCCTGTCCAATCGGACGAGGTTGAAGCCAATCACTCCCTTGAGTCACTTACACAGGAACAGCAGGAGGCCATTCCCACCTCAATACACTTACACGGGGGCAGAATGAGGTACTTTTTGGTGATTCCTGATGAATGTCTTATGCCCAAAACGTCGATTCTCCTGGTCCTCGGATGCTGCCTGACCTGCTGTGCTTTTCCAGCAATTGATGATCTATTCTCATCTCCAGCATTGGCAGTCCTCACTGTCTCCTAATTAATGCTCTAACATGATGAACAAGTGGGGCAGAGGCCCCACAAACAGACTGTTCCACATTGTTTCTCTTGGCTCCGTTGTTTATGATACACATGTGGGACTTTAACATGGTTTTCTTGAGGTGGGCAGGGAAGCCATATGTCTTGTGTGAAGTCTTAAGAAGGCATCTTCCATCTCCACGAAGACAGACTGGTGTTCTCTATGCAGGGCGGAAGCTGATGGGAATGGCTACCTGTTTCAGACGGAGGTATTGTGGCTGCTGTTGGGGATTGTGAGCAACCTGATGTTCAGTACAGGGTTCACACGCTGACTGCACAATAACGTGGGGAGAGTTAATTTAGGCAAATAAACTATGAGGAAAGTCACGTTAGACTGATGAATGGACTCTCTAAGTTCAAATAATGGTGATTTTGTTCATGTTGATCTTGTCTAGTGCATGTCCTGTGCAGTGTAACCTGTAATCCTTACTCTGTCCAAGTCTATTTCCACCCGATGATTTGTCTGGCCATGCTTACTATGATCTTCCTCCACTGCTCATAAATAAAGTGTTTCCCTGTACTGAGGTACACGTGACAATAAATCAAACCAATCAATCCTGGGTAAAGTATGGAATTTCTCTCCCTATCAATGTCTGTTTTGGAAATAACTGATCGCTGCCACTCCTCGTGTTTCAGGATCACCATTTCTTCATCTCTCACAGCTCTACAGATTAAACACTCAGCTTCTTCACTCTTTCCCCATGTTACCATCACCCGTGTCTGTGGTAAGGGAATCATTTATTACAAAGGAGATCAAATCTGTAGAGAGTGCCCCTAATGCTCTCTCAGCAAGGCTCTACAACAGCCGGAAGATGGCTTTACTCATGTACTCGAATCATCTTACAATGAAGGACAGCATACCATTGACTGCACCCATTACTTACACAGGGTTTGATTCGGAGCAGTCAGCATAGACTTGTGAGTGGGAGATCATGCCTCCCAAATTTCTTAGAGACCTTTGATGAAGTTACCAGGACGTTTGATGAGGGCAGAGTGATAGATGTAGTCTCTATGGATTTCAGTAAGGCCTTTGATAAGTTTCCAAATGGCAGGCTGCTCAGGAAGGTTACATCTCGTAGAATGCGGGGGAACTGGGCAATTGGATACACAATTGGCTTGATGGTCGGAAGCAGAGGGTTTAGTGGAAAGATGTTTGTCAGACCGGAGGCTTGGTCCATTGCTGTTTGTTATCTATGATTTGGTTGAGAATGTAGAAGGTATGATTAGTAAGTTTGCAGATGACACTAAAATAAGTGGGAGCATGATCAGTGAGGATGTTTATCAAAAACTGCAGCAGGACATTAATCAGGTGGGAAATGGGCCGAGAAATGGCAAATGGAATTTAATATAGAAGCGTGAGGTCTTGCATTTTGGAAACTCCGATCAAGGTAGGAGTTTTGTGGTGAATGGGAGGGCTTAAGGGGTGCAGTGGGCAGAGGGACCTTGGTGTTCAGGTGCACTGTTCTCTGAGAGTGGAGTCACAGGTAGACAGGGAAGTGAAGAAGGCTTTTGGCATATTGGCCTTCATCAGGCAGGATATTGAGGATAGAAGTTGGGACCTTATGTTACAGTTACACAGGACTTTGGTAAGGCCACACTTGGAGTATTGTCTTCAGTTTTGTCACCTTGTCATGGGGAGGATGTTATTAAATTAGAAAGAGTGCAGAAGAAATTTACAAAGACGTTGCCAGGACCCAATGGTCTGAGTTATAGGGAGTGGTTGGACAAGCTAGGACCTTTTCTTTAGCGTGTAAGAGACTGAGGGAGTCCTTATAGAGCTGTATAAAATCACAAGGGGTATGGATAGGTTAAGCTCTCAGTCTTTTTCCAAGGTGTAAAGAATCGAGGATTAGCGGGGATCAGTTTAAGGTTAAAGGGGAAGGAATAAAAGGGAACCTGAGGGGCCACTTCTTTATACAGAGGGCTGGTACGTGGATGAGTTGCCAGCAGATATGGTTGAGGGGGGTACATTAACAACATTTCAAAAACATTTGGATAAATATGTGGATAGGAAAGGACTGGAAGCATATGGGCCAACTGCAGGGAAATGGGTTTAGCGTGGATGGACATTTTCAAGGTGGACTCGAACCCCTCTGTTAATTAAACCCAAACACCCAGAAAAGCTTGCCTCACCTTGTAATCTGTTAAAATAAGAGTGACACAGATCTCCTACATTCCACTATTTAAACAAAAATTATCAAGTTAGTTTCTTAACTTTAATAGTGAACTCTAAACAACAACTATTCACAAATACAAGCCCCTCTTTTCTTAGCCACTTACTATCTGACTCCAACTCTGTAAAAATATGCTGTTCCAACAACCCACATACGAAACATTAAAATCTCAAGACCATACAGTCTCTATCTTCCCCGCTGTGTTCACTCTTTCAGCTGCTGATCTCCCTTCGTCATTTTTTTTATTGCAAGTAGGTTTACATGAACATGTGTCTTTGATAGAGAGTGTTTGAGATGGCCAGTTAGCACTCCTGCTCTACAGCAGTTACTCTGCTGTTGGATGGCAGTGGCTCTCCCTCTATTTTCAAAATGCTGGGTTTATATACTCCCCATGATATAATAATTCTCATAATTTGATTGGTGTCCAGGTGTCCAAACAATAATATTCAAATTCTGTTGGTTTCTGGTATCCTGAGCATTATTTAAACTCTTTGGTTGGATTTGAATGGCTGTCAAAACAGCAACCAACACTCAGGTATCCATTTCTCAGCTAATGGTGACATGTGGAACAGTGTGACCTTTAGCTGGCATCTGTGGCTTTAATTTCTATTCAACAAAACCCGATCTGTCTTAAAGTGCCCATACATGTTTTTGTTTTCATAACATCTTCCCGCTTCAGAAAATAAAATGAACCAGCAGACTGAAAAGATGGCTACATTTCTTTTCCTCTAATTCTTAATCCGAACTATATGAAATATAAAAGTATTAATCTCAGTTATATCATTCATATTAATTCTGCATACCAATACAACACTGTAATAAGTCAAATCTTATCTACACTGCTTTCCTTTAAATCCGCGAAAACCCATCTGCTGTCACATTGTAGGGGCCACAGCATGTACATTTTGTAAGTTTAAAGTCGGTAAGGTAAGACTCCAATGAAATTGTCTCATATTCTGGTCTTTAAATATTCCAAAAAATGCGAGAGATTTGTCATTGTCCACAACCATCTCTGACAATTTGTTTGTCATATACACATTAAAATATTGTCAGGCCAGTGTGAAACTTAATCATTCTTGTTCAATAATGGAGATTTTTTATTTTTTTTCTGGTGGATATTGAGTTTTTTCCACAAGTAGCCAATTAGCCATTCAATTCCATCATCCTCTTTCTGTATCAATACATCTCTGACCCCTATATCCCGAGCATCAAACACAATTTTCAAAGGGTTTCAAAATATTTGGTGTAGCTAAAGCTCGTACGCTGATTAATCCTGCTTTAAAATTCTCAAATACCCCCTGGCATTGTTCTGTCCACCACAATTCTGTGTTCTTCTTTAGTAAATCCATCAGTGGTGCCCATACGCTGCTGAAGTTTGGAACAAACTTCCAATAGAATCCACTCAGTTCCAAAAATCGAAGCACCTTTTTCTTCGAGGATGGTTGTGGAAATTACTCAAAGCCCTTCGGTCTTTGTGTTCCATGGGGTCAACCTTCCATGGCCAATGTAATGTCCCAAGAACATCACCTCTACCTTCGCGAATTCTGTTTTCTTTAAGTTTATTACCAAGTTTTCTTCTTGTAATCGTTCAGCATGTTCTGCCAACTGTAACATGTGTGCTTTCAATCACTTGCTAAAGATCACTACATCATACAGATAAGCTGCACAATTTGTTCATATGGCCACAACTCTGTTTCTGAGTCTGAAATGTGGCTGGTGCATTATTCATCCATATGAAATACTCGATAAAGTTTTTTTTTGTCATCTCTGGTATCTTTACTAGATTGTTTAACTGACTCCACATTTTAAAAAAATTGAATGGGGCCACTAAACCTGGCTTTGAAGGGATTTCCTACCACTGGTGGCGATACTGATACGTCATCCCCACGGGAAATCTTCAAAGTTTCTGAGTTTTTATCTGCCACCTGCTTCACTCTATGCTGTTCTCTTCAGATACTATTTAGCAAACTCACCTACTCCATCTACTCTCTCCTTCACCTCACACACAGAATCCAGGTGTGAGATTTCCAACTTCGGTCCTGTCAATTTATATTTAATTAATTTCAAAGGACCTCTCACTTCATGTACGAATATTAACTCAACAGACGTAAAGTGAGTAGATTTATTTGGGACATCTCTAATGGCAAACAATTTAATGGGACACCTTTATCACAATCATTTGGCCAACCCTGACAGTACGCTGTTAACATAGTCTTCAGCGTCTGATGCTAACTTTCCAAGGCTCCCTGGGATTCAGGATAGGATGCCCTTGATTTGAAGTGCTGTCTGCCTAAGCCATCCATGACTTCCTTAAACAGCTGAGCGATAAAATGAGACCCTTGGTCTGACTGAATCTCTCTGGGCAGCCCACAGCGAGTAAAGAAAGCTACCAACTCCTCCACTTCCCTTTTTGCCTTGACACTCCAATAATGGAATTGCCTCTGGAAATCTGGTAGACACATCCAATATAGTCAGCAAATATTGGTTTCCACTTTTACTTTAGAAAGGGGAGCTACACAATTAATCATAACCCACGTGCAAGGTTCTTCGAATGCAGGAATTGGCAAGAAAGGTTCTGGTTTTATTACTGCCTGTTACTTACCTACCATTTGGGATGTATGTCATGTACAAGAAAAATTAACAGTGTCCTTGTACATTCCAGGCCACTAGAAACACTTCTGTACCTTAGCCTGAGTCTTCTGTACACCTAAGTGACAGTCTGCAGTTAGTTTATGAGCTACCCGTAACACTGTACGTTACTGCTAACACAATCTGGTGCACTTCGGCCCATTTCCCGTCTGCAGTAACCTATCGGGGTCTCCATTTTAATTTTATGATTCTATCTTTAAGTTAATAACGTTCAACCATACATTCTGATTCTTTTTCTGTGTGTGTGCATGTGTATGTGTGTGTGAATGTGTGAGTATATATCTGTTGTAAGTCCATTCACCTTTCTGGACTAAACCCCCCTGCCTGGTCCTCTGCCTGTTCAGGTTTTTCCTGCACCGTTGCATCAAACAGGGGGTCAGTTCACTGAGCATCAAACCATTTGTCTTTTTCGTTCGTTTTTCCTTCCTGCTGTAACTTATGACAGTGGGATCTTGTTACTACACAGTCTGGAAAAATTCCTGGGTAATTTTCTTTTAACTCACCAATTCCCTAGTCTTCCTTTGGCTTCTCCACCACAAGGGGTGCCTCTCCCACCTCGCCTCCTGCTAAATCGTTCCCAAGAACAAACTGTATTCCTGGAAATGACACTCTGTTACTCACTGTCACTGTTACTTCCCCAACCTTGATTTGGCATTCCATCCTGATGTTACACAAGGGAATACTTAATTTCTGTCCCCATTCCACAAATTAACACACTCTTGATTAACATGCCAGAAAGAGTGAAAAAAACTTTCATCTCTTCCTATTAGAGGGTGAGAGAAATTGAGGGCTGCAGATGCTGGAGATGAGAGTTGAAAAGTGTGGGACTGGAAAAGCACAGCACGTCGGCAGCATCCGAGGGGCAGGGGCTTTGACGTTTCAGGCATAAATCCTTCATCAGGAAAGTGGGAGGTAAGGGAGGGGGAAGGAGGTTGAGAAATAAATGGGAGGGTGGGGGTGGAGCTGGGTGGAAGGGAGCTTGGAAGGCGATAGGTAGATGCAAGTGGGGTGTGATGGTGATAGGTCGGTGAGGAGGGTGATAGGACTCCTATCAGTGGTAGGACAGCTGGAACCCTCAAACTGTTCCGCATCAATGTTGACTTCACCAAATTTCAAATCTCCCCTCCACCAACCTCTCCCAGATCCAACCGTACAACCTAGCACTGCCCTCTTGGACTGCCCTAACTAGACATCTTCCTTTCCACCTATCGACTTCACCCTACCCTCCGATATATCACTCCCACCTACATCATCTTATTGCCTTCCCAATGACCCTTCCATCAGCTCAGCTACTACCCTCGTATTTATCTTTCAGTCCCCTTTGCGCACCCCCCCCACCCCCCACCATGTTCCTGACGATGGGTTTCTGCCTGATATTCAATTGTCTTGCTGTCTGGATGCTGCCTGATCTGTTGTGCTTTTCCGGCCCCTCACTTCTCAACTATTACAGACTGAGCAGATCCCGTATCTCACAAAATTATAACTTCTTGTCCTTCTCCCCCTGTTCTTTCTGAGTAAACTTTATCTACAGAGGTGAATTCTTTTGAGAGATCAGGCACTGCCTCCATACCCAGCCCTTGCCTCGGCTGTGCAATTTCCTGCAGCTCCTCGGCTCCACTTGGGGTCTCCTTTACCAGTTTCACTAATGCCACTGGGCTTAGCCTCTTCGACCGCATCTTTCCCCAAAGTGTCTTCCTTTAACGCCCAGCACGGTGTGTCCCAGCTTACTGCAGTGAAAACAACTTTTTCCCTGTGCCCTTCTTAAACCACCAACACTGTCATTTTATGTGTTCCAGTGCCTTATAGTGAGAACACCTGAGGCCTTTCACCACCTTTCAACCCCCTTGGGCTTCTTTCTTCCCCTGTGGTAAAATATTGTGAGCTACTGTTCGCTTTGTAATGTGTGATTGTCCCTTCTCCCAATTTCTATCCCTCACAGGATGAAATTCCTGCCAGAAGCTAAATTTTATCACATTCCACAATGCATATTTACCTGTCATTTCTGCCGTGCTTCTCACTTCTTGAACTTCCTATTCAGTCACATGAATTCTTACACTCTCTGGAAGTGAGTCTTTTAACTTCTCCTGCAGATTAATCTCCCTTCAAGCCTCACAGGTCTTATCCATTTTTAAGGCCAGCACCCACCTGTCAAAATGACTGTGGTTAATTCTTTCAAACTCAGTATAAGTCTGACCTGGTTCCGTCTCTATTTTTCTGAACTTCTGTCTATATGCTTCTAGTACCAATTCATAACCAATAAAAATAACCAATTTAACATCTTGATAATCTCTTGATCCCTCATCTGACAGCGCTGCACATACCTCACCAGCTGGGCCCATCAGCTTAGTCTGAACTAGCATTACCCACAAGTTCACTGGACACGTCATCTGCCTAGCCATTTTTTCAAATGAAATGAAAAAGGGTTTGACAATTTTCTCAATGAAATATGGCAAGTTACTAACCTAGTTGTATACATCCCTACGTTCTCCCTTCATCTCCATCCTGTTAATTTAAATTTCTTGTCTAATTCCCAACTTCTGAATTTCAAATCCCCTCTCTCTTTCTTTTTCCTCTCTTTCTCTTTCGTCTCTCTCTGTTTCCATCCCTTTATTTATCTTCTAACTCCAGTTGCCACATTTGCAAATTAAGTTTTTATAACTCTACTGCAGTTGCCTGTTTCTCTGATACATCAAAATGCTTGACCAACTCCATTACAATTTCAGCTTCCCTTTTCTCCCTGGTTGAACCCAATTCCAACCTATTTGCTAATTCTAACAAATGTCCTCCTTCTTCTGTCTTTCTAAACTTCCTTGGAAAATTTGGGAACCTCTTTAGTAATGTGAACAGCCATTTCCCTCACTTTTCATTTAACCAACCACAAGTAACAAAATTAAACGAATTTTCCCACTGGTTTTATTTGAAGATCAAAGTCACTAATTGCAATGAGTTGGAATTTGCTGCGACCTGTTGTATCTCAAATCTGTTCAGATCGGTCCAAGTGCCACACGGCAAGGCCCCAAACTGTTATGACATCAATGTCGAACCCCTCTGTTAATTAAAATCACACACCTAGAAAAGCTCACCTCACATCATAATCTGTCAAAACGTGAGCGACAGAGAACTCCTAAATTCCACTAATAAACAACAAACAACAATTTATATCTGTGCAAGTAAGCTCGCTGAGCTTGAAGGTATGTTTTCAGAAGTTTCGTCACCATGACGAGGTGACATCATCAGTGGGAGCATCTGCTGAAGTGCTGGTGGGATATCCCACCTCTCTATTTATAGGTCTTGGTTTCTTAAAGTGGGTGATGTCATTTCCGGTTATTTTTAAAAAGAGAATGTAGACAGGATCTAAATTGATGCGTTTATTGATGGACTTCTGGTTATAATACGATTCCTCTAAGAAGGTCCTTGCGTGTCTTAGTATGTGTGTTTGCTTTGTCCCAGTCAAAGTGGTGCCCTTCTTTCTCTGTATGTATGGAACATCGTGATAGTGGATCATGTCTTTTGGTGGCTAGTTGGTGTTCTGTTGTTTATTTACAATGTGTTGTGCACATATGAAAAATGCGATTTATCTGCACACACACATTGATTAAACAGTGTATATAAAATCATTTTTCCACCATTGAAACTGTCCTGTTATTGTGTTACGAGGATAGATTAGATTAGATTAGATTACTTAGTGTGGAAACAGGCCCTTCGGCCCAACAGGTCCACACCGCCCCGCCGAAGTGCAACCCACCCATACCCCTAACATCTACCCCTTACCTACACTACGGGCAATTTAGGATGGTCAATTCACCTGACCTGCACATCTTTGGACTGTGGGAGGAAACCGGAGCACCCGGTGGAAACCCACGCAGACACGGGGAGAACGTGCAAACTCCACACAGTCAGTTGCCTGAGGCGGGGCGGTGTGGACTTGTTGGGCCGAAGGGCCTGTTTCCACACTAAGTAATCTAATCTAATCTAATCTATCCTCGTAACACAACAACAGGACAGTTTCAATGGTGGAAAAATTATTTTATATACACTGTTTAATCAATGTGTGTGTGCAGATAAGTCACATTTTTCATATGTGCACAACACATTGTAAAGAAACAACAGAGACACAGTTAACGAAAAATGATGCATATGATGTATAAAATTGGTAAAACATTAAAACATGATTTGATCCTCTCAACGAACCTTCCTTTTCTGGGATTCCCAACTCTAATCTCTCATTCTTACCAGGATGTGTGCTCCAAATTCTTGATTCTGGTGTCCCAACTTATTTCAGTTAATCCCCTTTCTACCGGGACTTCAATATGTTGGCCTGGTGGGTTCTTTCCAAAGCTAGTGTCAGTCATATTATTGGAGATAAATATTCTGGCATCAGACTCAGCATTTGAACATATTACTCTGTTGTACATGCACTGTACCAAGGACCACAGCACACAGGCATTGCCAAAACATTGGGGGATGTTCATCGACTTCTTTCGATAATGTAGCTTTCTCATTTTCCAGATCTCCAGATCTGTATCCTCTCTCTCGTTCTCCCTTTGTATCTAGTTAAGAAATCCACCAATTATTCTTCGTGTCCCGTCTCCCAAAACTCCTCCTTTCGGTTTATATCTAATGCTCTTTCAAGATGTAATGTGGTTATAATTGAGCAATGTAACTACCAAGACATGCGGGCGAAGCTGTCCAGAGTTAATTGGAAGGGGAACTGAGCAGGAAAGACCATGGAGCAGCAATGGGAGGAGGTTCTGGGGATAAATTCGGAAGATAATACCAGAAATGCAACCCAAAGAACTTGAAACATACTCAAGGGAGAACAAGGCAGCCATGAATGATAAGGCATCAAACCAAAAGAGAAAATATACAATGTGGTGAAGATGATTGGGACTCCAGAGAATTCATTGGCTCTGAAACTACATAAGGCTGGCATCACTGACACTACAGAGCTCTTAATCATGGTCAGGTAAAGAAACAGGGGAAACACATTCACTTTAAACACAGCAGATTGGTATTTCTCAATGAAAAATATTTAGGTGAATTAAATATTTGAATTAAGATCAGTTAAATGCTTTTGCGGAATGTGTCAGATTGGAAGCAAGACCCGGGGAGAGAGACCCTCAGCAGGATAAGAGTTTGAAAATGGAAGTATTTCCACATCAGAAACCAGGTTCGGTCACTGAGTGCAGGGCTGATGGGTGAATGGGTCTTAGTGAGAATTGGGGAACAGACAGCAAAATTGCATTGCAGATATTGCACCTCGAAACTGTGTATTCACGTAGTGCTGTAGATCACAGAAGCAGGAGAAGCAGATCTGCATTCAAACACAACCTGTAACTTTTTGCCAGGGTAACACCTCAGTCTGTCATTGGCATCAACACCATCTATGGCTCAGTGACGAGTGTGGGTGAAGATGTCAGGGTCAGAATCACGTGAACTTTACCTGATGCTAACTCATTAAAGCTACCAGACTTGATCAACAGATCTGTTCGAAGCAAACTACTCCGAGGTCTGAAAGGATGAAACCGGACAGAAAACCCAGCCTCAGCATCAATGTCGGAAAAGGGAATGGGAACACAGTCCTGTCGACCCTGCAGAAACCTCCTTCCTAACATCTGAGAGCTTGTGACAGCATTTACAGACCTTTCCCACAGACTTCACAGAAACATTGGGAATGGAAAACACATTGAGCCTCCCCATTCTAGTTCATGGAAAAACTCTCCTCAATGCACTTACCCCACATGATATACATATCCGTTAATGTGAGTAACCTTGAGAAGCTATAATATAGGCGGTGCAGTAGTACGTTTGGTCCATCGAGTTTGCTAACCAATTCAATATAATGATGGTTGGCCCTTCATTTCCACACCGTACTCCTGCTCTCCCACCATCCCTTTACTGTCTCGAAATCCTTATTTATAATCAGTGTCTCGGTTTCCAGGTGCGAGAGAATTCCCCAGGTTCCCGAGTCATTGAGAGCAGACATTTATTATCATCTCAATGCAGAGTGACTGCCTGTATCTAATACTGTGGCCCCTTGTTTTACAAGTCCCAGGCAGGGGAATTATCATTCCTGCTTCCAATCTGTCTCACCCTGTCAGAGTTTTATATATCTCACTGAGATCTCCACTCATTTTCCTAAACCCCATGGAATACTTGCCCAGTCTCCCATACTCTGCTCCCATAACAAGCCCGTCATCCCAGAGACCAGTCTGGTCATCCTTCACTGCTCTCCCTCAATGTCAGGTTTGTCCTTTATTAGGTAAGGAGACCAAAACTCCCCACAATAGTGCACAATGTTCAAGATGATATCTCACCAAGGCCCTGTACAGCTGCAGTAAGACACCTTTTCTCCTGGACTCACATCCCCCTGAAATGAAGATCCACACACCATTTATCTTCCTCACTGCTTTCTGTTTCTGCAATATTACTTTCAGCAACTGGTGTACAAGGAGATGCAGATCCTTTTCAGTGTTGCAGCTCCCCACTTGGTGGGTCCGTGTTCACTGGGCAGCGTGCCAATGCCATGCCCAGTATTGACTTCTGGTTACAGAACTCACTGCACTGCAGGGGCCTCAGAGGTTTATGCAGAAGGAAACAACAAACAGGAGCATACGTCCCTTTGTAGATCAACATGTTTCAACCAATCCCTTTCAAATGGTAGGCTGCCAATTTATCGTTTCCACCAAAGAGCACACCGTCTCCTCTATCCACATTGTTCTCCATCTGTCACGTATTTACCCATTCACTCCACTTGTCTTCTCGGTGCTTTTTTATAACCTCCTCACCCATTCACAATCCCACATCCGTTAGTGCTGTCAGCAGGCTGGGATATATTGTATCTGATTCCAGTAACCAAATGTTTAAAGGGCATTGTGAACAGCTGGGCCCCAAGCACCGATCCCTGCGACACCTCAGCAACCGTCCTCTGTTAATTTCTATTAATTTATTTCGTGAATCTCGGAGTCACTGGCTGGGCCAGCATTTATTGCCCGTCCCTAGTTGCCCTCGAGAAGGTGGTGGTGAGCTGCCTTGTTGAACGCTGCAGTCCACCTGCTTGGTTGACCTCAAATGCCATTAGGGAGGGAATCCCAGGATTCTGACCCAGTGACTGTGAAGGAGCGGTGATAAAATTCCAAGTCAGGATGGTGACTGGCTTGGAGGGAACCTGAAGATGATGGTATTCCCATACATCTGTAGCCCTTGTCCTTCTAGATAGACATGGGAGTTGTGAAGATGGTCTCTAAGGATCTTTGGTGGATCATTTTATTGCAGCATGTAGATAGTAAAACACTGCTGCTGCTGCTGAGCGTTGATGGTGGAGCATTGTGGATGAAGGGACAGTCAAACTGGCTGCTTTGTCCTGGATGGTATAAAGCTTCTTAAGTGTTATTGGGGCTGCACTCATCAAGACAAATTGGGAATCTCCTATTACACTTCTGACTTATGCATTGTAGATGATGGACAGACTTTTGGAAGTCAGGATGTGAGTTACTCGCCGCAGTATTCCTAGCTTCGGACCTGCTCTTCTTGTTACTGTGTTCATGTGGCGAGACCAGTGAGTTTCTGAGCAATGATTACCCACCAGGAATTTGACACTGGGGGATTCAGTGATAGTAACACCATTGAATGCCAAGTGGCAGGTTAGATTGTACTTTACTGGTGATGGTCATGGCCTGGCATTCGTGTGGCCTGAATATTACTTGCCACTTGTCAGCCTGGATACTGTCAAGATCTTGTCTCATTTGAACATGGACTGCTTCAGTATCTGAGGAGCCACAAATGTTGCAGAATATTGTACAATCATTGGCGAACATCCCCACTGCTGACCTTAAAATGGAGGGAAGGTCATTGATGAAGTAGCCCTGAAGAAGTTTTCGGTCACTGCCCGAGGGACTCCTACAGACTTGGAGCTGACTTGACTGACCTTTATCAACCATGACCACCTTCCAACGTGTCAGGTATGATTCTAACCAGCGGGGAGTTTGCCCCGATGCCCATTGATTCCTGTGTTGCTAAGGCCCCTTGATACCACACATAGTCGAATGCAGCCTTGATTTAAAGGGATATCGCTCTCACCCCACCTCTGGAATTCAGCTCTTTTGTCCATGTTTGAATCACGGTAATGAGGTCAGGAGCTGAGTGGCCCTGGAGGAGCCCAAACTGGGCGTCATTGACCAGGGCATTGCTGAGCAAGTGCTACTTAAAAACACTGAGACCTTCCACCACTTTACTGATGATCGAGACGAGACTGATGGGATGGCAATTGGCCGGATTGGATTTGTTCTGCGTTTTAC
Organism: Chiloscyllium punctatum; assembly: GCF_047496795.1. Classification (NCBI taxonomy): domain Eukaryota; kingdom Metazoa; phylum Chordata; class Chondrichthyes; order Orectolobiformes; family Hemiscylliidae; genus Chiloscyllium; species Chiloscyllium punctatum. Next base: position 5,367,769 of record NC_092790.1, read on the forward strand.
ATACAGGAACAATGATTACTTGGGGTAATTTTCCACGTAATCAGGAAAAGCCATTGTTGTAACTGTATTGAAATAGTTTGGCTAGGGGAGTGGCAAGTTATGGAGCACAAGTTGTCAGTACTATTGCCAGAATGTTGTCAGAGTATGGACTCTTTGGAGAGTATCCAGTATCTGCAATCGATTCTGGATATCGAGTGGACTGAATCGAATTGGCTGATGACTGGTAACTGAATTGCTGAGGACCCCTGGAGGGGGCTGAGATGGATCATCCACTCAGCACTTCTGACTGAAGGTTGTTGTGAATGCATCAGCCTTATCTTATACACTGAAGTGCTGGGCTCTTCCATCATGGAGGAAGGGATTATTTGTGGAATCTCTTCCTCCAGTGAATTGTTTCATTGTCCCCAACGTTTCTCGGCTAGATGTGGAAGGACTGCAGAGCTTAGACCTGTTCCTTTGCTTGTGGGATCACTTAGCTGTGTCTATCACTTACTGCTTATGCTGTTTGGCGCATAAGTAGTCCTGATTGGTGGCTTCACCAGGCTGACACCTCATTGTCAGGAATGGCTGGTGCAGTTCCTGCCATCCTGCACACTCCACTGAACCAATATTGATTCTCAAGATTGATGGCAATTGTGAGGGGGATATGCGGGAGGCCATGAGGTTATGCAGGAGTACAACTTGGCTGCTACTGATGACTCACGACACCTTATGGACATCCAGATTTGAGCTGCTAGATCTGTTCGAAGTCTGCCCTGTTTAGCAACGTGATAGTACCACCCAAAATGGTGGAGGTTATTCTCAATGTGAAGGTGTGATTTTGTCTCCACAATGACTATGTGGTGGTCTCTCTTACCGATCATATCATGGACAGATACTTCTGTAATTGGCAGATTAGTAAGGCTGTGTTCAAGTTTGTATTTTCCTCATGTTGGTTCTTTCCCCACCTGCTGCAGAACCAGTCGAGCAGTTCTATCCTTTGGGGCCTGGCCAGCTCGCTGTAATGCTGTCGCTGAGATACTCTTGGTTGTGAACACTGAAATCCCCCACCCAGAGTAGATCTTGCGTCCGTGCTACCCTCAGTGCTTCCTCCAAGTGTTGGTCAGCATGGAGGAGTACTGATTCATCAGTTCAGAGAGGCTGGTACATGGTAATCAGCAGGAGTTTTCCTTTCCCATGTGCAAAGTAATGCCATGAGACTTCATGGGATACGGAGTCACTGTTGAGGACTCCAAGAGCAATTCCCTTCAAACTGTATCCCACTGTGCCACCACTTCTGCTGTGTCCATCCTGCTGATAAGACAGGAGATATTCGGGGTAGGTAATGGGGTGTCTGCGATAGAGTCATACTCACAGAATCATACCTTACAGACAATGTCAGGCTGTTGCTTGACGAGTCTGTTTATTTCTACTCACCGTTTCCTGCCAGCTGTCCCATTCTAGAAACATAGCAATATATTAGACCCCAATCCACTCAGATTTGATTTTGCAAATTGGGCTTGGAGCTTTACCAAAATCTTTCTAAAAATCCACATGTTTTACATCCATTGTTTCTCTTTCATTTGTCTCCCATTCTGTTTCTCAAACATAATTCCCATTTCATAAATCTACGTCAGTGTTGCCTATGACCATTACTTTCAGCCACAATAATTTCTCCTAAACCATTTACTTACTATGTTCTATGTTCAATGTACTCTATCATTTTCCTCCACCAGACTCGGTTTTCCTTGTATTGTTTGAAAGTTCTGTGAAGACAGAACTGAAGTAGTGGCTTCATAGTTCTGCCATTTCCCTGTTTCCCATTCTCTATTCTCTGGTTTCAAACTGTAAGGAAACTGCACTTGTTTTCTCATATTTCTCACATTGACATAATTTAACCAGCTATTACAGTTCACTCTTTTAACCCTTGTGAATATACTCTTCAGAAAGCCATCAATTCCTGCCTTAGACTGCTCAATAATTGACCTTACACACCATACACTCACAGGAGCACAGACTCTGTGCCAACAGAAATACAGCACAATCTATATTAGTCCCACTTTCCTACACCAGGCCCATAGCCTGGAATGTTATGACACTTCCACGTGCTCGTCCAAATACTTTTTAATGATTGTGAGGTTACCCGTGATAATCCCCCTTTTCAGGAAGTAATCCCAGAACCCCACATCCTCAAGGTGAAAAAAATATTTAAATCCTCTCTGAACCTCAAACTTTTCACTTTAAAAGTGTGCTCATTTGTTCTTGACCCTCTGACTAAAAGGAACAGCTGCTGTCTTTCCACCCTGACCATGTCCCTCATAATCTTATCCTTCTGAATCCCTGACCCCTCAGCTTTCTCTCCTCCAAAGAAAACAACCCGAGCTTATCCAGCCTATCTCCATAGCTGATATGCTCCATCCCAGGGAACATCCTGGTGAATCACCTCTGCACCCTCTCCAGTACAATCACATCTTTCCTGGAATGTGGCTCCCAGAGCTACATACAGTACTCCAAAGCCCTGTATTGCTCTTATAATCTACTCCTGATTAGGAGATGCTACACCCAAGGTCCAATTCTTAACTAGTCCATTAACCTGTCCAGTCACATTCAGGGATGTGTGGAGAAGCACACCCTGAGGTTCCCAGTGCGCTGCCATTCATTGAGTCCTCCCCTGTCTGGTTCCTTCTCCCAAAGTGCATCAGCTCATATTTATCAGGGTTACATTCCATCTGCCATTCATTTGCCCATCTGACCAATCATCTGCATCTTCCTGTAACTTAAGGCCTTCCTCCTCACTGCGAACCATCCGGTCAATCTTAATGTCAAACATACAGTTACTTATCACACCTCCCCCACTCTCCACCTAGACCTCTCCACATTCACATCTTTTTTTATGAATAACACAAACAATCAGGGACATAGCACTGATCCCTGTGGTACACCAGGGGACACTGGTCTCCAGTCACACAAACAGCCTTCTCCCACCACCCTCTGCCTGCTGCCATTAAGACATTTCTCCTTGTAACCTGTCCAGGTATCCTTCATATTGTGAGATTTTACATTATTTCTCAGTATCCCGGCTGGAAATTTGTCAGAGACCTTCTTACAAAACTAAACAATCGACCTCCTCAAACTAATTCAATCAAATCCATTAGATGCGACTTTCTTCTGATAAAGTCACGATGATTATCTCTGATCAAACCTTGTGACTCTGATTGGAAATCGATTTTCTCCTTCCCTATTTTATCCTGTAGTTTCCTTAACAGTGATCTAATACTCACTCGTCTATAGTTCCCTTGTCTATCTCTCCCACCCTTACTGTGAAGTGGAATCGTATTCGCAGTCCTCCAGTTCTCTGGCACCTCCCCTATGATCAGATTCTAATTAAAATATTCAATCAGGGTCATTCCTCCCTTGACCCCAACAGCCGCCTGTGATACAACTCTTTCAGACATGGAGATTGGTCCTAATTTGTACAGAACAAAGCCTGAAATCCCTACTCGTATTTTACATCAATCTGTTCAAGAGTTGTCCAGTCCATCTTCTTGAATTCTGTACCTGCATCCTCCTTCTCCCAAGTAAAATAGATGTGAAGGTCTCATGTTACAATCCATCAATATTCTCCCGCTTGACACACAGATTGCCCCTTTGGTTTCTAATGAACACTGACTCTTTGCTGATTATTCTGTTTGACTTGTCCGTGTAGAATATCGTGGGATTCTCCCAGATCTCGCCTACTTGTACTTCCTCATGTCCCTCTGTTATTCAGTCCTTTCGATGTTTCTAAGATTCACTACGATCACCTCTCATGTTTCGAAACTTCAGATTACAGGCTGAGTTACCCCGTCAGACAACCTTGCCAACTTCGGGGTTAATGTGGAGAATAGCTTTTGCAGTTCCTCTGTAGTCAGTATATTCTTTCTTAGATTGGGAATCCGAGCGATACACAATATTCGAAGTGTAGTCTCATTAACACTCGATGCAACTGGTGTACGACATCCTCTATCTTCCAATTACATTCACATGAATGTAAACCTAATTTTTCTTTCCCATTTGCATATGTTCTTCCTAATACCTCTCAGTTTAACTTTTCTTATGAGCTCAGTGTGTGAGTTCTTTTAAAAAGCTCATGAATATCCAACTATACATTATCCATTTGTTGTTCATTGCCTATGTCCACAAGAATCATCTTCAAACCATTCCAAAAAAATGTTTGCCACTTCTGGTTTTCCATTCATCGGTGCATTCTCACACTCCCCAGTTATGTTTTTACCTTCTAAATATCTAGTAGCATGTTCTTTGTAATCGAGTCCAAGAGATACCTGACTGCGGATGACAGGTGAACTGTTCTGTAGTTTACCATTCTCCAAATTCATCCTTTCTTAAACTGTTGGATAATATTTATAACCTTTACCTTATCCAGATTGGATAAATGCCTTTCGGGAATGTGTCGGAAAATAAAGTGAAAATCCGCGATGCAATCAACATGTCTGTTGCTGCTTCCTCTGAAATTTTTGTATGAAGTACATCTAGTCTGTCAGATTTATCAATACTCAATCCACTTTTATTTTCAAAGATGACCTCAACACTGATAAGAATGATCTTAGACGTTACTTACACAAGTCCCATGGTCACTTAGTATTTCTGGGAGAATTTCTGGACATTCTTCAATGAAGATAGACACAAAGAAACTGTTTCTTTTCCCTGCGATTTCTCTGTTCTCTGCAATAAATTACCCTGTCTGCACACCAACTGTTCCACATTTGGCCTTGTTTTTATTTTTTTGATACATTGATAGACGCTTTATAGCAGTCTTTATGTTTTTCTTTCGTTTGCACGCTTTTTCTCTTTTTGATTTTCTTCTCAGTTTCTTGGTCATCCTTTGCTGGGTCCTACATCTCTCTGAATCCACTGGCTTACTGCAACACTTGGCATTTTTCTAAGCTGCCTCCTTTCATCTAATAGGTAGATGAAGGTGGGGTTAAAAGTGATAGTCGAAGAGGAGGGTGGACCAGATTGATAGGAAGGACTATGGACATATAGGAACATTCAAAAGGGCGGTGCTGACTTAGAAGGTTGGAGGAGGATAAGGTGGGATTAGTGGAAATGGGGAAATGGGGAAATCCACTATGATCCCCTGTGGTTGGAGGGTCCAAAGGCAGAAGATGAGGTTTTCTTCCTCCAGGCTTCTGGTGGCTCGGGTTTGGCGATGGAGCAGGCCCAGGACTCTCATGTCCTTGGCAGAGTGGGAGGGGAGTTAAAGTGCTCAGCCACTAGGCGATGGTGTCGTTCAATGTGGTTGTCCCAGAGATGTTCCCTGAAATGATCTACAAGTTGACCTCCTGCCTCACCAATGTAGAGAAGACCACATTGTCTTTAATGGATGCAGTAGATGAGGCGTTCTGTCTCCCTTCATCACCTTTCACTTTCAACCCCACCTTCATCTACCTATCGTAATCCCAGCTACCTCCCCCCTGCCGCACCCTCTTGTCATTTATCTCTCAGCCCCCTAGGCCCATAAGCTTCATTCCTGATGAAAGGATTATGCCTGAAACATCGATTTATCTACTCTTAGTATGCTGCCTGACTGTGCTTTTCCAGCACCACACTCTTCGACTCTGATCTTCAGCATCTGTCATCTCCACTTTCTCCTCACACCTTCATGGTCTGCATGACTCAGATTTCAAATGGTTACTTCAAATACAACAAAAACTGTCGTGTACTCAAACAGCATAAAAGAAAACCAATACATTGTGGTCACTGTTCCCAAAATGTCCTTTCCAGCAAAATTTTCAATTAGCTCTTCTGATCACTCAGCACCAATTCCTAAATAACCTGATCTCCAGCTCAGTGCTCAACATAATGTTCATGTAAACCATCTCACACGTGGTCATGAGATCCATTTTCCCAGCATTAGCATTCAATTGGGTTAACACAGTTTAGATATAATGTAAGCAGTATATTATTACCGCAGTACCCACAAATGTGTATATCTCATTTCCTGTTTTATAACATGTCCAGCATTTGTATTGCAGCTTTCACTTTGATATATAACTCCCATCAATGTTTGCTCCATCTTACTTGATTCTGTGGATTCTGAGCGATGTGGGCTCTGGAGAGATTAATGGTAGAGATCATTTCGCCACATCATTTATGAACTTCTCAAACTTTAATTTCTCCAGATCTCCCGTTATGCTGATGGAGGAGAGAAGGACAATGATTTTCCAACAATGCTCTATATTCCCCCAGAGAGCTGAGACAACTCTAACCTGGGTGGGATCCTTACAACAGGCTGGTAAAATGTTGCTGCTGCTGTACAGGGTCTTAGTGAGATCTGGAGTAGTGTGTACGATTTAATCTCTTCAGTGAAGAAATGATGTTGTTATATTGGAAGCAGCTCAGAGATGGTACCCTCAACTGATTCCTGCAATGAAGGTGCTAGCTTATAACCAAAGGATGATCACGTTGACCCAGTAGCCATTGGAGTTTACAAAAAATAAAGATGAACTTACTTCAACATCGATGACAGATGTATTCAACGAGTGAAGCGAATTACACAGATAGTGGAGGAACCATTCCGTTCTCCAGTGTGTGACACAGGAACAACAGGAGGATATTCAAGCCTTCGACCCTGTTACGCCAAAACAGGATGAGGCTATTCAGCCCCTGGAGCCTGATATATATTTACAGAAGGAGGCCAATCAGCCACTTGAGCCTATAACAGTAGGACATGCTGCACCAGTATCCTGTTAAACAGCAACAGGATCAGTCCATTCAGCCTCCTCAAGTCTGTCACATAGGAACTGGAAGAGGTCACACAGTGACTGGAGATTGTTACACAGGGATAACAGGAGGCCATTCAGACCCACCGAGCCTATTGCAAGGGAATTGGATAAGGATAAAAACTATCTGAGACTTCTTTAATGAGAAAGTTCAAGTAATTTCGACACGTGTCTGTTGTATGGGAACAAGATAAGACCAATCAATCCCTCGGAACCATCTCCCGGATACATGAGGAGACCGTTCAATATTTCCATGGAGAAGTATGAGAAGACCGATCAGCCCATCAAAATGTTCGAGAGCAACAGTAAGATTCCATAATCTCCCAATCCTCTAAAGCATCAATAGGAGGAGGTCATTCTGGCCTTGGAGACGACAACATGGGAACACCAGAAAGACGTCAGCCCATCGAGTTTGTACAACAGCAGGATGGTGAGTCCATTCAGCCACACATGACTCTTATACAGCAACTGGAGCAGATCTCTTAAAAACGTTTGCCCATTAAATAGGAATTCAAAGAAAACGTAAAGGGTGTCGAAAGGGAGGAACTTATAATAATGGTATACATTCGGGACTAAAGTGTAACAATAAACCATTATAATTTAAGGCTAATTGTTAGAGTCCATTGTTCAGGACATTTGCAAAGTTAAACCACAATCCAGCATAGTCAACATGGTTTTACAAAGGACAATCAAGTTTGAAGTGTTTGCTTGACTTATTTGAAGATGTCACAAAAAAGTTGGATCGTGGGAGATGGAACATATCTGGTCTTCCTGAAGGCATTGGATATGTCGCTTCTCCAAAGAGTAAGTGGTAAGATCAGACAACATGGGTTTAGGAGTAATTTATTAGCTTGGATGGAGGATTGGTTAACCAACAAAATGGAGTCAGATGGATTAAATGTGTCATTTTATTTTGGCAAATGCAATTTGTGGGGTGCCATTGATTTCAGTACGCATGCTTCAACCAGTTGCATTGATGGTATTACTGTACTCGATTGACGGGAGAGAAAATACAATGCCACATTTTCAGATGACCCTCACATCGGTGGGAAATTACTTCGGAAAGATGATGCAAGAGATTTTAAAACTATATGGATAGGTTGCGTGAATAGGCCAACATTTAGCAAGGAAAATTAAAGGGAATAAATATGGGGCTATTCAAGTTGGCCAGTATAATAGAAAGACAAATTATTATCTAAGCGGAGAGCAAGTTCAAAGTATTTAGATGCAGAGGGATCTGGGTGTCTGCTTGCATATCACAGAAAACTTTTCTGTGGGTACTTCAAGTAATGAGAAATGCAAGCATAATTTCAGCGTTTATTTGTAAAAGGATAGAGTAGAAATGTAGGGAGTGTTCGTGTAGCTATGCAAGGCATTAGTGAGGTTGCAACTGGAGTACAGTTTGGGTGTCCTGCAGAATGAGGTATTTCCATTGGAGGCAATTCAGAAGAGCTTCATTAGATTGATTCCATATTTGAAGTGTTTGTCTTATGAAGAGTAATTGAGCAGTTTAGGCATATACTCTCGAGTTTATAAGAATGAAAGGAGATCTCATTGAGGTCTGTAACATTCCAAAAGTAATTGAATGTGTAGATATGGAGTGGATGTTTTTTCATGTGGCGCAATCTACAACAAGAGACTAGAGTTTTAGGATGAAGGGATGGCAGGAAAGTGGAACAGAGATCGTATTGACATCAGCGTCATCGAGGGGTTGGATTCCTCACAGATGCTCCTTGTTCTTCTTCAACCCTTCGACAGTGTTTCACTGGAATGGGGGAGGACTGGGTATCATACACGAAGCAGGCACTCAGGATAAATCAGTCTCAATCAGTTAGACAGAACGTAACCAGTAGGGTCACACAGTGACCAGCGCTGGGTTCTCAACTTTTTACAATCTATATTAATGATCAGGAGGATGGAACAGATATCCAGATGCTGAGTTTGGTGATGTCGCTGTGGTAAGCAAGAGATTAAATTATCAAGAGAGGGTGGAGAGTCTGCAAATAGATTCAGAAATGTAAAGGCAATAGATAATAGTTTAGCAGGTGGAATTTAACATGATTTAACCTGTCATTTCATTTCCAGGAATAACGGAAAGCAATATGTTACTGAAATGGAGAGGGATTACAGGACTTAATGATACTGTGTACTGGGGGGTTCACTCAGCCCCGTTCAGACATGGGAGGTTTTGCTCCATCCCTGATCGTCTACTCCCAGACAGTCAAAGTGACCCGCTTGCTCTCCATACACATAGGATACTTTGATCTGGTTGATTGGTGGTGGGGATGGTGTTTTGAAACGTGCATCAAGGGGACGGCCTTTATCCAAGATATATTCATTTCTTTCTACGTGGAGACCCGATGACGATGGGAATGGCTGACTGCTTCTGAATGAACAGACCATGACTTCTGCTAGGACAGTGGGTATTCATCAACATGATGTAGTGTGCATGGGCATACTGTAACATTAATAGGGAGAGAGAGAGAGCTCCTTCAGTTCCTCTACCTCTCCGCATTGACATGGATACTCTGCAGATGCCATGGACACCATCGGGAATCCTACCAAACTGGATACAACCGGCAGCTCCCTGCTGAGAGAGAAACAATCTATTTACCTCATCCACCATATATATCCTCCATCACCGAATGATGACATTGTTGTTGAGATACTGGGAAATGATGGATATGTCACCTAGTCCTGCGTGGAAAGTTCTGGATCATAGAAACTGAATGAAACTGTGACCCTAACAGCCCCTGGCAGCACTGTCCTCCCCCTAGTGTGAAGCTGCAGGTCGTGTTGAAGGAGGTGACACCGCTCTGTGACCAGCTCCTTGTTCAGTCATGGTCCCCTCACACTTTGATCCTAGGTTAAGTGGAGTTTGGGAAATTGTTCCTGGAAAATCCGGGGTGGATACAGCAGACCCTCTTCCCACACACACTCACTCTGTGGTTTCAGAGCTTCCCCTCTCTGCAGCCTCTGCTCCATTTGTTGTTCATTTTGCAGGCTCAGATGCTGTATCCACAGTCCCCATACTCCATCCAGAGTTGGGTCACCAAATCCTCAGATCTCACTGAATGTCTGAGGCAACTTACAGCACAACCTCCAGCAAAGCACCCCCTGCCCTTCCACTAAATTTTCATTTGCAGAAGCCAGTCAGAAGCCCCTCGCTACAAGTGTTTTGGACAAGACCAGATTCCCTCAAAATATTTCCAGAAGGTCGTTTAGACCCAAACCTTCCCTTACTTTAAATATAGATGTGAAGTGCGTGTTCCAGTTATGTTGTGACTAGTCAAACCACTCGACATTGAGCAAAATATAATCTATTCAAATGCTTTAGTTAAAATACAATCAAAGGAAATAATGTTTTGGGATAGCTTATATGTTGGAACACTTACACAAACAATAGATACTTTACCTTCTTGGTTTACACCGCTTGGCACAAAGATATATTCAAATACAGATCCTAACAGCAGTTTTCCAATCCAGGGGGAAACAACATCAACAGAGCTCTCAGAGAGAAAAGCAGCTGGGGATCATGTATTGAAACTTCCAACCCTTCTGGGATCCCCAGCAGCTTCTGGATGCTGCAGCTAAAAGTAAAATGAGGAAATCTAGTCTGGGAGAGCTGGCCACTGTCCTTCCATTGTTACCAAAGTTTTAATGAAACCTAAAATCTCAAGTTATTTATTTAAACTGTTTTCAGACAGCAGTTCTGCACCTCTGCCTTTAACACCTCTCTTCAAAATAAAACCCAAGAGAAATAACCTTTTTACAGTGATAGTATCCTCACAACTCCATCTTTAATAAAATAATCCATCAATACACAAAGGTGGATTCATTTTCGACCTCCTAATATTCCTCTATTAGTAGACTGAAATGCATTTATATTACATTGACTCTGAGCATACAAATATTCACATCTATTTCGATTTCAGTCATTTTACTCCTGCCACAGAATGCCTTTGTCTTTCTTCATCCAAGTCTCCACACTTAGGTTTTATCGCCCTGTCGCCTGTATAGTTTCAAACTGAATGGCAGCAATAATAAGCTCAATCGAAACAGACTGGTATTTTTCTCCCTAAACTTCACCAAAAATTTTAAGGGGTTATGATCAGTGATAAAGATTTGTCTCAGGTATGTTATTGGCAATGTAAATCTGAAATGTTGCAACGCCAACTCCAAGCTCAAGGCCTCCTTCCCCATTGTGGAATAAATCTGTTGATGTTTCCACTGGACACGCCAATCACACGTTACATAATGGAGTGCTTCTAATCTTTCCAATCGTCCTTTTGAATGACACAGCTCCTAATGTCTCAGCATAAAAGAATTACATGCTTCTGTATCTCTTAATGCTCTAACCTCTTTACCTGCTTCTCCTGGCCTATGCCAGTAAACCTTTACAAGTCCTCGCACATTCTTCTCCATCTCTCACAGAAACCAAACTTTGATTTCTGAACTCAATCATCATCAGCCATTTCAGCTTCTAATCTTGCTGTTTTAACTCTGCTCTTCCACACGAGTTTTCACGGCTGCAGGAAGTGAATTGTTGAACTTCTCCAAAATAAGAATCTTTCTAAGAGTGTCATAGGTTTGTTCTGTTTTTAATACCCTTACCACCTTTCAAAATTACTTTGTTTGATCTTTTCAAACTCAATGTGCGTTTAACCAGGGACCCTCTTTTAGATTCCTGTAACGCTGTCTGTCAATGTCTGGCCCAAGCTCATATGCACTTCAGATGGCTTTCTTTACCACTCCATACTGGCCAGATACCTCCTCCATTAGGGATGCAAATACCTATCAGCTTTGGATCAAATCAATCCACATGGTCACTGGTGTCTGCATTTGTTTAGCCACTTTCTCAAATGAAATTCAAAAGGCTTCCCCATCCTTCTCATCAAATTTAGAGAATGCCTGGATGCATTTAAACAGAACCTCTTTAGGCCATTGGTTACAATAGGGTTGCTCAACCGCACTATCCTCCTCATCCCACCGACATTCTACCTTCATCTCCGCCTTCTGTATCAACTTTCCCCTCTAATTGCTAACTCTTTAAGTTGAAACTCTCTGCTTTTCTTCTGTCCTTTTCTTTCTTTCTTCTTCGTTTCCTTTTCTTTTATTTCTACTTTTCATCATAATTCAACCTCTTTCAATTCCTTCTCAGGTTCAAAGACCATCATTTCCAAAGAGTTTGATGGCGGTTCCACGAAACGTAATTGCCGATCTATAGCTGTAATTATCTCTCATTTTCTCACAGACAATCGCAACCCCAACTCCAGGTTGTTGGTCAATTCCTAAAGCTTTACCGTCATTCCCTTTTGTAAAACCGCCAACTTCACTTTTCAACACCCAGAGAACTCTTAATGACTGAATCTTTAGATACAAAATACTGTTTAAACCAACCGAAATCAACATCCAGAAAAAAGAGACTATCAACTACCATACGCGACCTTTGAATCCAATAGCCTCCTGGTGCATACTCTCCAATGTCTGCATGAGCTTATTCTGGATGATTTGGTTTCCTCCCATAATCCAAAGATGTGCATGTCAGGTGCATTGGCCATGATAAATTGTTCATATTTTTCAGGGATGTGTGGGTTAGTTGCCTTCATCGGGGTAAATGTGTAATAATAGGATAGAGGAATGGGTCTGGGTAGGTTACTCCTCGGAGGATCGGTATGGATTTGTTGGGGAGAATGGCCTGTTTGCAAATTCTAAACCCAATTTGGTATTATCGATTTAGAACCGGACAAGAGTCCACAGTTTGCTATCGTCGAACCAGACTGTCTCAAACTGTTTAAAGAAGGTAGGTTGGATGCCAACCTTTCCTTATTTTAAAGGTAGATGTGAGTTGGGTGTTCCAGATGTCAAACTATTCAAACCACTCACCATTAAGCAAAATACAATATATGTAAACACTCTAATGAAAATCCAATTAGAAATGAAGATGAATTTAGAATAATTTTTCTATTGGCAATCTTAACCGAGTAATGGATACAGTACCTTCTACTAATGAACTGTTCCAATATATCAACATCCCATAAACACATCCCTTGGCAAAAAGGAACTTTCAGACATGCATTCTTGCATACAGTTCTCCAATCCAGGAGGAAACACCATCAAGTGAGGTTCCAGAGAGAATAGCAGCTGTGGATAATTTACTGAAACTTACAACCCTTCTGGGACCCCAAGCACCTGGTGATTGTTATAGCTGCAATATAAAAAAACTAGAAATCCTGGTCTGTGCCAGCTGGCCATTGTTACTGCTATTTATTTGAAAACCCTAAAAGCCCCAAAAGTTATTTACTTGAGCCGTTTTCAGTAGGAAGTTTTGCCTTTAAGCCCTCTTACTAAAAAAAGGAGAAAATAACCTTTTATTTAAAAAGTGGCAGCATTGTCAGGCAATTTATATGCGTGGTCCTTTACTCAGTGGGCTTCCTTTTGTTACTGATCGCATGGTCACCTGAGAGCGATAGCCACAGGTACAGACCAAGTTACAAGGTTGTTTCTCATAACTTCTGAAACACGCCTGTCAATGGACCATCACATGGGACATACCAGGAAGTGAAAAACAGATTGACACACCCCATTTAATTATTTCTGAGCTACACAATGCCAGCACTCGATTCAATAGGGAGGCCAAAACCCAAGGCCAGGGAAAGAAAGAAAGGGACAAGAGATTCACATTAAAGACAGAAACAGACAGTTAATTAACTGAAAAGATGTTGTGGAAATATATGGAAAACGTCAGGGCAGTGGGACTAACTGGCGAAGTGAGATCTTCGAGAGTAAAATTACAAGAATGAGAACATTGAATAAAGACATTGTCAGATCAGCTGAAATGGTTTGTTACATCAAGTTCTCAATCTGCTTCACAGAACACCACAAACAACATAAACTGGGACAAGATGACAGCCCAGCATGGAGAGCTGTGCAGAGCATGCTCGTGTGTTGCTCAGTAAACTGCACTATCTGCACAGCATAGAGAGTATTGCAAACTTTACTAAGATATGCTAACGATCCTCGCAACAGATAACTGCCGATAATTGGAAGGTTTGCTCTCTCTGTGTGTTCATCAGAGACTGAGAGAGTGTGCGCGATAGGCGTGTTTGAATGCGAAACTCATTGTTTGAGAAGGAACGCACATGGAGAAAAAAAATTTAAATACGAACAACAGGCTTTTTGTTTATCAATAGAGAGAACGAGGGAAGTTTCATGGACAGATGAGATAAAGTGTTTGAGAATGTTAAAATAAAGGCATTGCCAGACACAACAGCAATATACATCGGCGTGCACATGAATGACAGATGGATGGGAGTTTGGTGTGAGTTCGAATCAGATTTGCTTCGGCAGGTTTGAAGCCGGGAGCGTCAGCAGCAGATTATTGGCTTCATTAAGATTGTATTTCATAGCTCAAGGTTCAAACAGCAGATGGAATAAACCAGTGAGATATATTCTGGAGTGGTGAGTATTTCAAGTTCGAAATGTTCAGGGTATGGTGTCAAGAATCAGCTCATTGTCAAAAGGATCTCCCACAGTTGTGACCTGCAGATATTGGCCAGGAATGGGATGGAGACAGTGGAAGGAAGTGGAGTTTGTAACCAGAAGAGTAGAAAGTGACCTCCATGCTCTTAACAGTAAAGGCAATGAGACAATGCATTGTGGTTCTCCCCTGAAACTGAATAGTTCAACATAGAGACCCGTGAGTAACACTGCCAGAGCAGAGAGCGAGACAGTAATTGAACACCTTCATTGATGCAGTTAGTAGTAGTCTGTAGAGTGAATATCTGGATTGTGAGATTCAACAGGAACAATAACAGTGGCAGGAAGTGTAGACAATATGAAATAACAATAATGCACTCATAACTTGTTGATAGAAAACAAAACCTGGATAGTGACACTCACCAGGAACACCAACGATAGCCAGGAATGGATAATAAAAGTATTGAATAATGAAAAGAGCGAAATAGATCCGCAATGATAATGACCACCAATCAAATTCAGAAAGAAAACAAACATAATCGGAGAAGCTCCTGTATATTGTTGGAATATTCCTGTCTAATGTTCTCAGATTCTGATCCATTGTTGGAATATTTCAGTCTAATGTTCTCTGATTCTGATCCATTGTTGGAATATTTCAGTCTAATGTTCTCTGATTCTGATCCATTGTTGGAACATTCCAGTCTAATGTTCTCAGATTCTGATCTCTCCTCCCCTCTCTCTGGATCTGCTGATCCCTGTCAGTGCTGTCAGTGATGCTCCCGCTCATGTTATGGGTTGACACATTGAACGGAGCCCATTTATCATTAAAAGATGGAAAGCTTCCACTGAGATAATTAGACTCCATGGAGATTGGCATTAATCACAGTCACTGAACAAACAGGCCCAGTTAACCAATTCAAGACATCACTTTTCATTTACTGGTTTTGGATGGAATGGATAAGGTTGCTGAGGGATGGACCATAAATTTTTCAATATTTTTAATGTTTTTTCCCCTTGTATATGAGAGTATTAACAGAACACTGCAGCGGTCGATATATGTTCCACTCTGTTTATGAAAATAGGCAGTTATAAAATGACAGATCTGCTGCAGAAAAAAAAATGTCAGGTGGGCAAGTTTCTAGATACCTGAAACAAAGTACGGTACTTATTGACCAGTGTGAGGCTACTCCTGGTTTTAATGCCCTGTTTTCAAATTCTTTCATAACCTTGAGACAGAACATTGAGACTGCTGCTCAGTAACAGGCCAAAGCAATTCTGTCCCTATGGGCCCCTTACAGAGGGATAGGAGAAGGCCATTCAGCCCATATTAACCTGTTGCTACTTGAAGAGGTGGAAAGTTGGAATATTGGCACATTTTGCCAACAGAATCATTCAAAACAAAGAGATTTGTCGCTGAAGCTGTATGAGGTGTCACTGAGAGGGCACCTGGAGTACATTGTGTTATTTGTGATTCTGTAACTGAAAAGGAATGGGTCTCCATTAGATACAGTTTACCGGCTGCTCGTAATCCACAGGTTGCTGTGTCTCGGATCTGTTACACAGGGACAGGAGGAGGCCGTGCAGCCTCTCGAGTGTGTTTAGAAGAACTGGAGGAGGCCATTAAGCCTCTTGGGTCTATTACAGAGGGACAGCATTTCCACTGTAATACAGAGGGACAGGAGGAGCCTATTCAGTCTCTCGAGCACGTTATAGAGGCACAGGAAGTGTTTATTTAACTTTCAAGTTTGTTATGCATAAATATTAGTTTTAAATTAATTATGGAATCGGAAATACCTGATGTCAACATTAAAGTTCTAACTTTGAACAAGGCCAATTTTGAAAGTGTTAGGTGAGCCCTGTGAAAGGCAGATTGGGATATCCTATTCACAGGTTAAGGGATGGTTGGAAAATGCAAGTTCATCAAAACTTGGTTTCAGAGAGTCCAGAGCAAACGTGTTCCTATTAGTGAGAGGGGCAAGGCTGGTGGGTGCAGGGAGTGCTGGATGGCTAGATATATTGATGTTATGGTCAAGGTAAGGAAGGAGGCATATGTCAGGTAAACAGAGCTGAGATCAAGTGAATCGCGAGAGGTGTATAAGGGCAGCAAGTGTATCATCAATCGGGAAATCGGGCCAGGAAAATGTGGACAAGAGATTGCTTTAGAAATTGGGTTAATGAGGCATTGAACAAATTCTACAAATCCTTCAATGGCAAAAGATTAACTAGGGAGACAATAGGGCCCCTTAAAGATCAGTAAGGCTACCTATTTATGGAACCACAACAAATTTGAGGGATACTAAACAAGTATTTCTCCTCAGTATTTAATGTGGAGGAGGTTACAAGAGCGAGAGAATGAAGAAATATGCAATGATACCTTGAAAAGTGTCTATATTACAAGGAGGTGTTAGACATTTTAAAACACATAAAGGTGAACTAATCCCTGGGACCTGATCAGTTGTATCCCAGATGTTTGCGGGAAGCTAGGAAATAGATTGCTTATGCATTTTGCTGATATATTTGTAACATTGATTTTCACAGGTGAGGTGTCAAAAGACTGGAGGGCTGCTAACATAGTGCAATTATTTAAGAAAGTAAAGAAAAAAACAGGTAACTATAGATCGGTGAGCATGACGTCAATGGTGATTAAATTGTTGGAGGGGATTTCGAGGAAAAAGATCGATATGTATTTGGAAAGACAAGGACTGAAGAGGGCTTTGTACATTGGAGATCACGTCTCACTGACTCGGTGTAATCTTTTGAGGAAGTGATGAAGATGATTGATGAAGACAGGACAGTGGATGTTGTCTTTATGGAATTCAGTAAGAAAACCAAAATGGTCTACATGGTAGACTGGTTAGCAAGGTTAGACTGGCTGGGATCCAGGGAGAACTCGCCATTTAGGTCCAAACTTTTCTTGAATATTGGAGACAGGGCGTGACAGTGACATTTGTTCATTAAACTTGGAGACCTGTGACCAGTGGCGTGCCGCAAAGATCAATAGTGGGTCCACTGCTTTTTGTCACTGATACAAATCATTTACATTTGAGTATATGAAGTATGGTCAGTAAGGTTGTAGATAATAACAAATTTGTTGGTGTCGTTGACAGTGATGAACGATCTCTCAGACTATAATGGGACTTTGTTTAGGTGAACCAAGGAGTGGCAGATAGAGTTTATTTTAGTTAAATGTGAGGTGTAGCATTTTGGCAAGACATATCAAGGCAAGACATATAGGTAGGGTCCTGTCGAAAGCTGCCAATCAAGGAGAATTCCATAGAAGTTATCGAATCCCTACAGTGAGGAAACAGGCCTTTCGGCCCATCGAGGCCACACCGACCCTCTAAACAGTATCCCTCTAGACAAACCCCTACTCTATCCCTCTGAACCTGCATTTCCCATGGCTACTCCACCTCGCCTGCACATCCCTGGGTACTTTACTCAATTTAGCATGGCCGATCTACCGTTATCTGTATATCTTTATATTGTCGGAGGAAAACATAACATCCGGAGGAAACTCGTTCAGAGACGGGGAGAATGTGCAAACTCCACACTGGCAGTCATTCAAGGATGGAGTTAAACCCAGATCGCTGCGCTCTGAAGCAGCAATGCTAGTCACTGAGCTACTGTGTCACCTTGTGGTTCAGGTTCTCCGTTCCTTGAAAGTGCTGTCACAGGTAAACAGTGTAGTGAAGAAGGCACTTGGTGATCTTCCCTTTATTGGTCCGTGCTTTGTGTCTAAACATTTTGACGACGCGTTGCATCTGTACAGGACATTGGTTTGGCCACTTGTGTAATATTGCCTTTAATTCCAGTTTCCCTGCTGTCGGAAAGATGTTGTCAAACTCGAAAGGGTACAGAAGAGATTTAAAAGAATGTTGCAGGTGTTGGAGGGTTAGAGTTACAGGGAGCGTTTGGATAGGCTGGGGCTATTTTCAAGTGTTGAGGCTGGGGGGGATCCTTAAAGGGGTTTATAAAATCATGAGGGGCAAAGATAAGGTAAACAGTCAATGTCTTTTCCCAGATAGGCGAGTCCAAAATTAGAAGACAAAGGTTTAAGGTGAGAGGAGAATGATTTAAGCAGGGACATGAGGGGCAACATTTTCACACAGAGACTGCTGCGTGTATGGATTGAACAGCCAAAAGAAGTGGTGGAGGCAGGTACAGTTACACCATTTAAAAGGCATTTGGATGGATACATGCAGGAGAGATGTTCAGACGGAAATGGGCCAAATGCTGGCAAGGGGAACGAGATTTATTTAGGATATTTGGTTTGGCATAGACGACCGGACTGAAGGATTGTTTTCTGTACTGTACATCTCTGAGACTCTATTGCCTTTTGAGTGTATAACACAGGAACAGGAGGAGGCTACTCAGCTTCTGAATTCTGTCAGTCAGATTGTTTGCTCAATTACTGAGAGCAAAATACAAAAATACATCATTCAGATTTTGATGGTGATTTACAGAATCAGGAGAATTGCTTTTAGTCAACAGAAGCTGTAAGGAATGTGAAGAGGCTATTCAGTCCCTCAGTTCCATTCCACAAGAGCAGGAGGTGAGCACAGAGCTATTGGAGCATGTTACACAGGAACAGGAGGAGGACATCCATTTTCACAGACTTGGGATCAGGAAGCAGTCATTCAACTGCTTGAGACTGGGACACAGGAACAGGAGGCAGTCATTCAACTGCTCGAGGCTGGGACACAGGAACAGGAGGGAGTCACTCAACTGCTCGAGACTGGGACATGGGAACAGGAGGGAGTCACTCAACTGCTTGAGACTGGGACAGGGGAACAGGAAAAGGAACAGGAGGCCGTCACTCAACTGTTCGAAACTGGGCCACAGGGAAATCTGTAGGCTAGTGAGGCCCCGGGATCCTGTTACACAGGAACAGAAGGAGGTGCGTCACTTCCCACCAGTATGGGACATTTGGAGAGAAGAGGAGTTTGCTTGGAACAAACATAAATACATGAACAAGTTGCATTAGTGGTCCATTTAATCCTGCCCCACCATTCACTAAGACCACGGCTGATCAGACTGTGATTTCCTCATTCCATTTTACGGAGACTGTACTCTCTGCAGCCTCTGCTCTATTTGTTGGTCATGTTGCAGACCCAGATGCTTTAACAATAGTCACCATCACTCATCCAGATGGTCGGGTCTAAGGATGAGTCAGGATTTGAAGGGTCCAATAACAAGAATGAAAACATAAAATAAAGGTATAGTCAGATGTTTAGTTCTCTCACATTCGCAATCAAACTCACATAAACAGCCCATCCATAATACATTAGGGATGGAGCACTGTGTAGATATGGCTAGGGTACTGCTGAATGCAACCCAACAATATCCAGAATGGAACTCTGTGCAGCCCACACCAATACTTGATCTATATTCCTGGGATAAATGTCCAGCGTGGGGAGATGTGCAGACCCCACTGGTTTATTCAAATATAAACACAGGTTGTTCTAGTTTTCGGTAACACTGTGTTAGATCACTGCCCAGTGTGGGGAAACTTGCTGGAAGTGACAGGATGTGCAGCTCCCATCCAGTTACAGCGCCAGATCGCCACTGTACCTTGACAAGTTTTGATGTGAAAATCATTGCAAGGGAGAGATGTAAATGAAAACAGTTGAAACACCAATAGTTCTGATTAAGGCGAGTATCCCACAAGTATTTAAAGATGAAATAACTGAGATATTATCCGATGAGGTTCTGTGAATGGTACAAGGAAGGAAGAGGGGGTTAGTTGCCTCCAAATCATCAATGGGAATTAGAGGAACAAATATGCAGGGAAACTGGTGAGAGTAGCAGGAGTATTAGGATTGTCATAATAGGTGATTTAAATTTTCCTAACATAGACTGGGACATCCAGATAGTTAAGAACTTCGATGGAACGTAATTTCTTAAGTTTGTTCAAGAAAGTTTCCCAAACAGTATATAAAGGGTCCGACAAGGGAAGGGACACACTCGACCTACTGTTGGGAAATAGGTGACGGTGGTAAAGTGGGGGAGTATTTTGGGAAAAGTGACTGGCGTTGTATTACTTTTAAAATAGTTATGGGAGGGACAAAATTGGTCCACAGATTCAAGTTCTAAATTGGGGCAAGGCATATTTTGTTGGAATTAGACAGAGGATTGCAGTGTTAATTGGAGTAGTTTGTTTTCAGGTAAAAGGATGTCGGGCACGAGGGAGGGCTGTAAAAGTGAGATAGCTCGAGTTCAAGGTTTATATATTCCTGTGATGGTGAAGAGAAAGTGAGGCTTGAAGAGAAAACCCTGGATGACCAGAGATATTCAGGCTCTAGCCAGCAAAAAGGAGGCGTGGTTCAGGTACAGGCAGCTGAGATCAAGGGCATCCCTGGAGGTACACAGGGGATACAGGAGTTTACTGAAGAAGGAAATCAGGAAGGCGAAAAGGGAGTATGAGATAGCCTTGGCTGAGACGATTAGAGTGAACCCAAATTCACTATAGTAAAGAAAAAGAACAACTAGAGACAGAATAGGACGCCTTAAAAACCAAAATAGGCACGCATGTGTAAAACTACAAGAGATGGTTGAGGTCCTCAATTTCCCCTCTGTGTTTACCATGAAGAAAGACATGAAGTCCTGTGACCTTTGGGAGGTTAATTGTCATATCTTGGTACTGTCGAAATCACAGTAGAGGTGCTGCTGGACATATTAGAATGCACAAAGTCAGATAAATCTCTCGGTCCTGAACAGATATATCCAAGAGCACTGCAAGAGGTGAGAGAAGACAGGGGCCAAGGTCCTGGAAGACTGGGCGGTAACAAATATAGTGCCCTTCTTCAAGAAGGGCTGCAAATAATTGCCTGGGAAATACAGACCAGTAAGCTTCACATCTGTTTGCAGTAAACTACTTGAGAAGGTTCTGAGGTACAAGATATGCATGCATTTGGAAAGACAGAATTTGACTTGGAGCAGTCAGCATAGCTTTGTGCGTGGAAGATCATGCCTTACAAATTTTATTAGGGTTTTTTGAGGAAGTGACCAGGAAAATTGTCGAGGGCAGGGCGGTCAACATAATCTATATGGATTTCAGTAAGGCCTTTCGTAAGATTCCACATGAAAGGCCGCTCCAGAAGGTTAGATTGCACAGACTCTCAGGTAAGCTGGCAATTTGGTGACGCAGTTGGTTTGACATTATAAAGCAAATGGCTATGGTGGAGGTATGCTTGTCGGATTGGAGGCCTGTGACAAGTGGAGTGCCTCAGGGGTCGGTACTGTCTCCATTGCTGTGTGTTATCTAGATCAATGATTTAGACGAGAGTGCACAATGCAGGTTAGTAAGTTTGCAGATGGCACTAAAATAGGAGGTATTGTTTACAGTGAGGAACATTATCAGAAATTGCAGCACTACCTTGATCAGCTGGGGAAGTGGGCTGAGAAATAGCAAATGGAGTTTAATATAGATAAATGCAACATGTTTCATCTTGGAAAGTCAAATTCAGGTGGGAGTTTAATGGTGAATGAGAGGGCCTTAAGGAGTGTAGTGGAACAAAAGGATGTTGGAAATCAGGTGCATGGTTGTCTGAATTTGAGTCGCCGATATACAGGACAGTGAAGAAGGCTGTTGGCACACTGGCCTACATCAGGGCATTTAATATAGAAGTTGGGACGTTATATTGCAGTTGTACAGGATGTTGGTGAGGCTGCAGTTGGAGTATTGTGTTCAGGTTTGTTCTCCTTGACCTAGAAAGGATATTATTAACGAGAAAGAATGTACAAGAAATTTACAAAGATGTTTCCTGGGCTAAAGGGTCTGCATTATAGGGAGAAGTTGGATAGGTTAGAACATATTTCTTTACAGCGTAGAAAACTGAGGGGGATTATATAGAAGTGTACCTCTTATCAAATCATGAGAACCATGCATAGGGTGAATATTTCAATTTTTTTTTGCAAGGTTGGAAACCAAGGACTAGAGGACATCTGTTAATGTTTGGAGAGGACAAAAATAAAAAGGAACCTGAGGGTCAACGTTTTTACATAGACTGTGTTTAGCCTTTGGTATGAGCTGCCAGTGGAAGTGTTTGAGATGGGTACAATAACAACATTAAAAAGGTATTTGGATAAATACATGGATAGGAAAGGAGCAAGGGCAGGGAAATGGGGTGAGTGTGGATGCACATTTTGGTCGGCATCTACCAGCTGGGCCGAAGGGCCTGTTTCAATGCAGTAGAAATGTATGACTGTAATTACGTGTGTTTCAGGATAGAGACAGAGAGGGACAGACTGAGAAAAAGTGTCATGGAAAGATATGTTCACAGGTTTTAGAATGCTGATATGAAGACATTTCGATAGTATCATGCAACACGGGTCAGTCTTATGAAGAATTATGAGTGAATGGAATAATGCTGTGAGTTCAGGCGATGGGGAGTTTTGAATGAGCATTTGTTCTGCAACTTTGTAATTGGGAGTGAGGACAGCAGAGTCTTCGGCTCATTGAACTGTATAAAACAGGAATTTGTCTCAGTGTCATTTTCATTGAGTGTGACAGAGGGATTGTCTGTGCGAAGCTGAGCTAGTTTCCTGGTGCTATCTTATCGAACTCACCTCATTAAATACCACCCACCCCACCCAGCTCTCATTGAATGCCAGCTCGATTCTCCCATCCATCATGATTGGAGGTACTCATAGTCGCCAGGGTTTCCCGAGATATTCCGTGTTCCTTGTCACTGGTGCCATCTTTAAAAGGCCAAGGGGCATACGGCTGAGCTTTCTCAGTTTGGAGCTGCCCTGTACAGTTTACCCCGAGCATGGAAGATAGTTTGTTGACGGTGCATGGTGTGCATAGTGGATGGGCTAGTGCAGAGAGGGGCCATTGCCTTCCCAGAGGGGGCCATACCACCAGACCCACCGAGCATGGTCTGTGCTCACCACCAAATTCAGTGTAGCATCTGCGGCCTGAAGAAATGTCCAGCAAAACAGGACAAGCATCAATAACCTTCCCCGGTCTGTCAGGGTAATTGGTCACTGTATTCTCTCTGCTCCCTCACACTCACTGTATATCTGTTATAGCACGACCAAGGCTCATGCTCCACCACTCTCACTGCCGCATGCAACAGCTTTGCTCTCTCTCTCTCTCTCTCTCTCTCTCGCCTTTGCAATACCCCCCAACACAGTTAGAGAATATTCTGGAGAGCACCGAATATGGAATGTTCCAGATAGTGTTCCAAATAATGCCCACTTTCAGGAAAATGGCAGTGCCCCAGTGTGTAACCACATAAGAGGAAGGAGTAGAGATGCACTTTTCCAAATCACACATATTTCAAACCATGTTGAGGCCATTCAGCCCTTCAAATGTGCTCTAGCATTTAATAAGTTCCCAGCTGATCTGGTGCTTTTCTCAGATACTGGAGCTTTCAGTCATTCAACCCTCTGCGTTCCTGTCACTGTCCAGACGGCACTCAGGCATTTTTACCCCAATTTTCTTCAAGCGCCTGTTTGAGGGCATTTCCGATGGAACGCACTCTCCTAACAGTATATTCCATCAACTGTATACTTTCATGCAACAGTCAGCATGCTTTACACAGACCAAACAAAAATATACTTTCATTTTATGGTTATAGATTTCCAATCATACTGTGTAATTCTGGTTATTTCAGTTGACTCACCATAATGATATTAAACCAAAAACAACTTCTAAATACGTCTTGTTATAAAATACAATTTCGAGCAGAGAATGTTTTTACCCTTGCTGGGCCCAAGGGCTTTTTTCCACACTGTAAGGATTCTACTAATTCTAAATCACTCAAGTAAGACACACCCCTTGCTGCCCACAGTTTAAACCTGGAATCCATTATCCCAGGATGACAACCCAGTATGCCAATTATACGGGTAAGAAACATGGTTTTGACTGTATTGCCCTCAATGTGACGCATTGTCATTCATGCTTTAACAGTATTGATAATTATTGGGTTATGACAATACTCCATAAATGTTATATCCGTTATCTGAACTGTACCACTTTCCTTGTTATGAGTTGCCCTTTGTCTGTGACTGTTTCTGTGTGTAACAGTTACACAGTCTCCCACTCAGTTGCCTGGACGGCATGTTTGTGATGTAGAGGGAGTTCAACAGCGCAGGTTCAGTTCCTCACACTGACAGAAGTTACCAAGAAGGGGACGCTGTCTCAACCTCACCCCATCACCCGAGATGTGGTGACCCTCAGGATAAACCACCATGAGTGGACTGTCTAATGAGACTTCTTTGGGACTCTATTCTATCAATGCTAGCATTTTAATACTTTTAAAAATATCTTTATTGAAAAAGAGAATTTTAATATTATAATAAACCAATAACAACACAACTCAATTAACTGATCAAAATTGCACCCATGTGCATGTAAATACAAAACAAGTTAAAAACACGAAACGGACAGAAGAAAAACAAAAATTAAGAGTAAATAATTAATAAATAATACTGCTCATTGTAACAAAATGATAGCTCTCGTTCTTCAAGAGCATTAGCTGATATCCCTTTTTATGTTCATTATTCTTCCTCTTTGGATATAAGATTCATTAGATAATATCGTCATGGCTGTATAAAAGCCCTTCCGAGAGTGACAGATAAGCGTGTATCACGGTAATTCAAAAAGGTCTGCCATGGTCTTATATAAATCTCTGTTTTTGGTGCAACATGCTGGTGAGAATGGCCAAATGGATATTCTCCATGAAGAGCTTACGACGACCCAACAGACCCGGGCGGGGGGTGGGGGAGGGTGTTGGGTTTTTTTTTGGGGGGGGTGGTGATTCAGACACAACAGAATGCTTTTCCTAGCACAGAAACTAAGGATATTTTTTCACTTGTGCATCTGTGTAAAGTACCCTGGGCAGGCCCAGGAAAAGAGAAACCAGGTCCATCTCCAATTCAGTCCCCTCGACCCACTCTATCACACCTGATACAGTGCTCCAATATATATGAAGCCTGCAGCAGGACCACATGCAATGAGTAAGAGTGCCTGTAGTCATTCTGCATTTCGGACATGCTGAAGATAATCCCATTTTGAATGTTGGGAGATAATCTAGTGTCAGATAGGCCATATGAAGAATTTCCAACTGCATGGAAAGGGTCCTATTACAGATGAAATTCTTCGAGCATTTTCACAAATATCCTCCCATGGCTCCGAAGTGTTCTGAACACCCAACTCTCTCTCGCAGACATCACAAAGCTGCACAGTCTTGTCTAAGAGGACACTCTCCAACTAATGATAAAGGGTACTGTGGGAGAGTGTATTCTAAGCAATAAGCAGCCTCTTCTCTCTATCGGATCTGTAAGAGTCTGGTAGAAATGTTTTTTTAAATCAAATCTCTGATCTGGAAAAGAAAGAGAAGAGGTCTCTACTAGCCAGTCCATACATACAAGTTATTTGATCAAATGACATCATTGTTTCTCCCTCAAATAGCACGAGGTGCCTCAGTAGTGAGCATTGCTGCCTCACAGCACCAGGGTTCCGAATTTGGTTCCGGCATTGGGTGCCTGGCTGTGTGGAGTTAACATATTTGAGGCCTGTCTGTGTGGGTTTCCTCCCACAGTCCAAAGATGTGTTGATTAGATGAATTGATTATTGATAAATCACCCATAGTGTTCAGTGATGAGTAGGTTGGGTCATTAGTCAGGGGAAATATAGGATGGTACGGTAATGGGTCTGGGTGGGCTACTCTTCAAAGGGTCAAAGTGGACGTGCTGGGCCCAAGGGCTTTTAATGACACTGTAAGGATTCTACTAATTCTAAATCACTCAAGTAAGACACACCCCTTGCTGCCCACAGTTTAAACCTGGAATCCATTATCCCAGGATGACAACCCGGTATACCAATTATAGGAGTAAGAATCTATGGTATTGCCCTCAATCTGAAGCATTGTCATTCATGCTTTAACAGTATTGATAATTATTGGGTTATGACAATACTCCATAAATGTTCTCATTTTGTCTAAGACCAGCAGACCAATAAGGGTTCACTTTGTCTGAGAGGGTTCAATATCTAATCCTATTGACGCCGAGTCCTCAGCGGCCCAGGCACTAACATAGGATAAAAAAGACCTGAATTCATAGCTTTTAATCTGGGAGATCTACTCCCCACAATGTGGGGCAGTTAAAATTTGGTTAGCTTGATAGAGAGTCGCTTATGGTGCCAAATGAAAGAGTTAACCAGCCATAAAATTTCCTAAATGTCTGTCTGGGAAACATCAAAAGAAGCTTTCAAACGGGTTATAGTAAATGAGGAAGGACATTCATTTTAAGAACAGCTATCCGACCTATCCAGGATATTGGAGGTGCCTCCCTTCTTTGAAGGTCTTGTTTAATTTTTCAAACAAATAGACATAGTTCACGTTAAATAAATGATCAAAAACGGATGTAATGAATATACTGAAATAGAGAAGCCTCCCTCCCCCCACCCACCCCCGTCCATTTAAAAGAAAAACAGGATTTACCCTCAAAATCTGGTATTTCCCTAAGGCCTCCCATAGGCATGGCCTCCAACTTTGTAAAATTAATCTTAAAGCCCAAAAAGGTGACGAGCGAATTAATGCATTGCATCACGTGAGCTGCCGAAATTGCGGGATTTGACAAAAACATAAGACCTTCATCTACAAACAACATAATCTTATGTGACTTCTATCCCATTACTGGGGCAAGTATGTTGGGGTAATATTCCCAATTGTGCAGGATGCCAGCGAACCTAAGATTGTTTCAGGGATGGGGAAGAGATCAACCCTCGTGTGCTATTTATGCGGGTTCAAGAAGAAAATAAAATCTCTTCTTGTGAAGTCGAACTGCCTCCAGACATCCACCAGCTCTGATTCTGCACACAAATCCACTAATTACGTACATTATAACGAGGGTATTGGGGACCTTTGGTCATTCTGTCCACAGTGGGGTGCATAAGACAGTTGAAATATCCTCTACAACAATGTGCCACGATGCAAGATAACTTAATTTGGGAAATGCATCCACCAGGATTTTCAGCGGGTGCACTGGGTGGCAATTCAAAACACTGTATTAATTCCTATAGTTCAAGGTTTTGAGGATTATGATCCTTCCATGAGTGTTTAATACAATCTAGTGATTTAAATGGAAGATTCTTACAATCCATTCTGACTTTTCCCCTACTCGTAGTATTAAAAGACGCAAAATAAACCCGATCAAAGCCGCCCTGCTGTAACATCAAATGTTCCTTGTCATCACGGTGCATCTCCTGCAATAGGCAACAACCACCCTCTTTGATTTTAAGACGAGAAATTACATTTTTCCTCTTGACTGGCAGATCACTGCCCTTAATGTTTCAGGTACACTATTTAACCACATTATAATCCATAACACATTGCAGCAACATTTGAATTCGAGAGAGTTTCACATCGAATTACACATCTCTGAACATTAATGATAAAACACTCAGCGACCCTTAAAACGATACAAACTATTACTACTACAACTAACAAGCTCGCAAAACTTTCCAAAGCTAAACACATAAAAAAAAACAACGAACGAAACAAAATCCCAAGTGCCAATGACACGTTATATGGAAATTTACCCCGCCCCTTGGAGGCGCTTACATATCCCAAAACTTTATCTTCTCCCCCCGACCAATATGGCATTCAGGGCAATTCATAACAAAAACCAGGCTTCAACTGTCCTTAGGTCAGCAGTTTGTCATCACAACTACTTTTGTAACTCCCTCCAGCTTGAGCCACACCTCCGACACAAGCAAAGAAAGAGAAAACAAGTAGTAATACTAATGAAGAAGTTAAAAGTGTGCACTCTACCCATCCCCGACTATAATTCAACACTGGTTAATACCAGAAAAATCCAACAAAATTTCTTTAAGGGAGAAACATGATTATCTCAACATCCAGCTTTCTTTAAAATATCCACAAAGTTTTCGCTTTCTCTGGAGAATCAGACGAGATCATTGACCCATTCAAAGCAATACAGAGCATAAGGAATACTGAATCCCGAGTTCACTTACTCTTCTCTTGATATCATCAAAAGATTTTCTTTCCTGAATCACCGATGTTGAAAAGTCATAAAAGAACATAATCCTGGAGCTCTCGTGAATTAAAGCCATCGGAAACCACACTGAGCTTCCATCAGTCTTTGTTTATCCCTGTAACTATGTAACCGTACAAGACCAGGGCAAAGGCGTTGGTCTGAGTCTTACCACCGTGCCATAACCCAATGAACTTCAGCTTCGAAGTGAAGGAATCACAGCAGCCAAATCAAAGCTGACCACCTGGCGTCGGGCCCAGCAGATCGACGATGTGAACACTCTTCGTCCTGTCCCTGTTCTCGAGGAGGTCATCTTGTTCAGTTAAGGTATGAACCTGTATTTCAAGGGGGAGGATCCTCTCCCGAGAGGAATTGATCGCAGTCTCTGTCAATGCAGTTCGGCACTTGACATTGTATGTTCTGTTTCCAAGGCTATCTAGTTGCTGCTCATGTTTTTGGAGCACGTCTGAGAGCGGTTCTAGCCACAGCTAGACTTCTGTTCAGTCATGCCTTCAATCATTTCACTTAAGTTGGTGAACTCAGTGACCAAGGCCTGGTGAGTAACTGGGTCTATTGAACGAGCAGAGTGGGTTGCAGCTACAGCCTCAGGCATGCTCGATGCTTCTGACGGGTGCACTGCATGTTGTGACTTGATCGATCCTTTCCCATGTTTTGTCATTTCCACTTGACGAAACGGGATTAGTAAAGATTCTATCGCTCTTTTTAGTGTTGAATGTTAAGTAACTGGCAGGGATGGGGTGGGTTAGAGAACCACTTTGCCTGTGCTCTGATGCAGACCCCATTAAAACAGACCTTCCAGATCGCCACCATCTGGGCATCCCCCTTAACATTTTATCGACATTACCATTTCGTTTTGAATTATATTCCTTGATGTTCTGGAGCAATGTCATTTGGTACCACTGTCTACATTTACCCCCATACCGCATATTACTGCCAATCCCTGATAATCCTCGACACCGTTGTTATTTATGAACCTTCTGTCTGTTCCTCAAAATTATTCAATATCTCTGCCTCCAATGTTCTGTGGGGAAGAGAGTTACAAAGAACCACAACACTGAGAAAAAAAAACTCAAGATCTGAGTGTGAGATTATTTTTTCTTTGTCTCCTTCTCTGAGAAAGAATATAATTACGTTAGAAGCAGTTCGGTGATGTTTTACTTCACGCATTCCAGGAATGAGTACCTTATATTATGAAGAATTTAACAGGTCACCCTTGGAAAGAGAGATGATCTTATTGAAACATACAAGACCTAGATGAGAGTGGATCAGATAGATACCCACTGGGTATAGTCTAAATTTATTGTCATTTTCACAGAATCTCTACAGTGTGTAAGTAAGACATCCCATCCATCAACTCCACACTGACCCGCCAAACAGCATCCACCGGACCTGCCCCCCTACCCTATCCAAGTAACCCTGCATTTCCCATGACTAACCTACCTAACTTACATATCCCTGGGAATGATGGGCAATTTAGTAAAACCAAAGATCCACTCTAAGCTGCGGATCTTTGGACTGTTGGAGGAAATTGGAGGATTGGGAGGAAACCCACACAGAAAACTGCAGAGAGAATGCTCAAACTCCACACATAGCGTCGCCTGAGGTTATATGGAAAGCAGATCCTTAATGATGGGAGGTAGCAGTGCTAACCAGATATCCACCATGCACATCCGACAGTTCTATTAGTTATTTGTGGCTGACTAAAGAAATCTGCCTGACTTGTTCCTGTCACTGAACCTGACGCAGTCTGAGAACTTTATGATTGGCCACATAACCAACCTGGTTACATTTAAAGTTTACTAGGAGAATAGTTCATCTACTTTACTAACACCTTCCACCCCGACCTCAAATGTACCTGGACCGTCTCAGACTCCTCCCTCCCCTTCCTAGACCTCTCCATTTCTATCTCAGACGACCGACTCAACACGGACATTTACTATAAACGGACCGACTCCCACAGCTACCTAGATTACACCTAGATTAAACCTCCTCCCACCCTTCCCCCTGTAAAAACGCCATCGCATGTTCCTAATTGCTTCGTCTCCGCCGCATCTGCTCCCAGCAAGACCATTTCCAATACAGAACAACCCAGATAGCCTCCTTCTTCAAAGACCACTATTTCCCCTCAGACATGGTTGACGATGCTCTCCACCGCATCTCCTCCACTTCCCAATCCTCCGCCCATGAACCCCACCCCTCCAATTGCCAGAAGGACAGAACCCCACTGATCCTCACCTACCACCCCACCAGCATCCAGATACATCGTATCATCCTTCATCATTTCCGCCACCTCCAAACGGTCCCCACCACCAAGGATATATTTCCTTCCCCACCCCTATCATCGTTCCAGAACGACCAGTCCCTCCACAACTCCCTCGTCAGATCCACACCCCCCACCAACCCAACCTCCGCTCCCGGCACCTTCCCCTGCAACCGCAAGAAATGCAAAACATGCGCCCACACCTCCCCCCTCACTTCCCTCCAAGGCCCCAAGGGATCCTTCCATATCCGTCAGAAATTCACCTGAACTTCCACACTCATCATTTACTGCATCCGCTGCATCCGATGTGGCCTCCTGTACATTGGGGAGACAGGCCGCCTACTTGCAGAATGTTTCAGAGAACACCGTTTTGACACCCGCACCAACCAAACCAACCGCCCCGTTGCTGAACACTTTAACTCCCCCTCGCACTCCGCCAAATACACGCAGGTCCTTGGCGTCCTCCATCGCAAGACCGGAGCAACACGACACCTGGAGGAAGAGCGCCACCTCGGAACTTTCCAACCACGAGGGATGAATGCAGATTCCTCCAGCTTCTTCATTTCCCCTCTCCCCAACTTTTCTCAGTCCCTCAGACTCAGCACCGCCTTCTTGAGCTGCAATGTTCTTCCCGACCTCTCCGCCCCACCCCTCTCCGGCCTATCACCTTCACTTTAATCTCCTTCCAACTATCGTATTCCCAACGCCCCTTCCCCAAGTCCCTTCTCCCTACCTTTTATCTTAGCCTGCTTGGCACACCCTCCTCATTGCTGAAGAAGGGCTCATGCCCAAAACGTCGATTCTCCTGCTCCTTTGATGCTGCCTGACCTGCTGCGCTTTTCCAGCAATACATTTTAAAGCTACATTTTAAATTTGTTCAGAGCAGTGGAAGAGTGGGATAAAAATGAAACAGTGACACCCTCTAACCTCAGTCAGAGCAGGAATTTGGAGAAATTCACCAAGTGGGAATTTATTCCAGTGGGAATTCTCTTTCCCGGAAGTTTGGGATGTCGGAATCTTTACATTATATCGAGGCTGGCTTCGATATAATATAAAATGATTTTCCATAAACAGGTGAATCAAGGATAATAGTGCATCGGGAGCAAAGTGCAGCTGGGAACACAATGAGATGAACCACAACCTTATTTACTGGTGGAGTAGTGTCAATGGGCTGAATGGCCCACTCATGTGCCTCAGCCCCATGTTCTGATGTTATGTTCAACCCTTCAGACCTGCTCACAGAGGCACATCGAGGCCACTCCGATGGTGAGGTGTAGTTTCGGAAAACTACTTGGAAAATTCAGGCTGGGTCAGGAACTGACCCCCACCCCCAAGCTCTCTTTCCAGGCTTCCCCTCTCTGTAACATCTGCTCCAGATGTGGGTCATGTTCCAGACTTAGATACGCTGGGTATAAAGCCCCCATACCCCACCTACGGTTAACCTAAACAATTCATCTGCTGTCCTTGAATGCAACATTGTGCAACACGACTTCCAGGAAAATAACCTGTTAGTTTCCAATAGCGTACCATGTGAAATTAATAAATAGGAATGGAAGTAGGTCATTCGCCACCTCAAGCTAGCCCTGTCATAAAATAAGAACATGGATGATCTACTCCAGGGCTCAACTCCACTTTCATGCTGACTCCTGTATCTCTCCACATTTCTCTGGGTTAGGGAATTCCAGATATTCACTACCTTCTGAGAGAAGGCATCACTTTGCATCTCAGATTGAAATCGATGTTCCTTATTCGGTATCTTTATCCTCGAGTTCGACATTCTGCCCACGATTGGGAGCAACTTCTCAACATCTACCTTCTCAAGCCCGCTCTGTATCTTATATATTTCAACAGTATCCCTCTTCATTCATTTAAACTCCAATGAATAATCACCTCACCATTATAGAGATTCTGAATAACTCAACCCTTTCATCTCTGGAAGCCAGTTAATGATCCAACCGCATTACTTGCTGCATCAGCATGCTGACGTGATGCTTCATACTCAGGAAGACTCCAATCACTTTGAACTCCTCCTTTTCTGGAAGTCCTCTCCATTAAATAACAGCCAGCCTTTTGGTTCTCAGTGTCTTCCACAAACTCGGATGTATATTGCACTCAGCTCCCTCCTTCAGGCTGTCAGTATAGATTGCAATAACTGATGCCATCGGACTGATATGTGTGGTGATCCAGCAGATACACCTTTATCATAAAGATCCATTAATCCTGACTCACCGATTTCTATGTGTTAACCAGTCATCATCGCATGTTAATACATTATCCGTCATCCTACGAGCTTCCGGCTTGAGTAAGATCTTTTATTTTGTAATACCCTGCGGAAAATCTCTGAAAAGCCTCTTGTCTACCAGATCCCCTTTATCAAGTTCGCTTGTTATATTTCCAGGCATCTCCATAAATCTTTGCATGATCTTACAGGGCAAAATATAATTTCCTTTCACAAACCCTCACTGACACTGCGTGAAGCTTTTCTTAATGTCCATGCGGGCCAGGTTTTCCAATCTAAACTAGCCCCATCTGCTTTCATTTGGCCCATAGGCCTCGAAATGTTTCCCATTCGTATGTTTGTCCAAATGAGTTTTAAATGTTAT
Organism: Chiloscyllium punctatum; assembly: GCF_047496795.1. Taxonomy (NCBI): domain Eukaryota; kingdom Metazoa; phylum Chordata; class Chondrichthyes; order Orectolobiformes; family Hemiscylliidae; genus Chiloscyllium; species Chiloscyllium punctatum. Next base: position 5,400,897 of record NC_092790.1, read on the forward strand.
AGCTATATTGGCATCTACCACTCTTCCTCTGAAAGCTCATTCCATACCCGTACCACTCTGTATAAAAACACTGCCACTGCGTCCCTTTTACATCTTCCCCCTTTCACCTTAAACCTATGCCTCCTATGGTTGAACTCTCCCCTCCTGTGGAAAAGCCCTTGGGTATTCACCTGATCCATACCTCTCATGATTTCATAAACTTCTATAATGTCAGCCCACAACCTTCTCCACTCCATCTGATACTAACTTCAAGAACAAACATATAAAGATAAGTGCTGCAAATTTGAAACTGTATTAAACATGACAATAAAACAATACACAACCAAAACTTCATACTATTATTTGTTTTTCTCCATATTCCAATACTGAGGCAGCATGAAACGCTTATTTAGTGCCAATAACAAGTCACGCACCTGAATTTATTTGTCTAACGGGGGTGATGATCTCAACAATGAAAACGTATCTATGGCCAGATCTATATAATAAAACATAGTCAACATTCCCCCACCTGGCCTCCCATTGAACTTCTGTGCTTGTATCTTCCTTATCTTGCACTCAATAGAGAGAACCCCTTTCCCCATCGCATCTTAATTTAAACTCATTTCACAGAATCTTCTTTTATCTTTTGCCACACCCTCTTTCCCCTGTCACCCATTCTCCAACTCTGGTTAGGGATTTGAAGCACATTTTCCAATCATTTCGAGTTCTGAAGAAATGTCACACTAGACTTGAAACACTAATCCTGTTTCTCTGTCTCTGCAGATGCTGACAGACCTGCTGAGTTTCTCCAGAAATGAATAGCGGCATTGAACATATTTTCAATTACAAAATAACGATCGATACTGGAAATAAATATACCAAAAATTGCTAGAGAAACCGGCAGCTTTGTAGAAGGTTCACTGGACCTGAAAGTTTATATCTGCATTCACTCCATAAAATGCTGCAACATCTTCAGCAATTTCTTCAGCAATTTCTGTTTTTGAACAATTTCCAACGACGAATGTCAAAGATGCCCAAACATCCTGTCCAACATGGAGTGCCATACACTGGGAACTGAACGATAACGCATGGTGACAAGTTCCTTGACTCTGAAACTGCATAAGGCTGGCATTACTGTCACTGCAGAGCTCTGAATTATGGTCAGGGAGAAAAACAGAAGGAAACACATTCACTTCAAATACAGAAGATGGTATTACTGAAAGGAAAAGATTCAGATTCGTACCTTAAATTGATTGAGTTAAAGTAACAAATTGGAGGCGTGACACCATGGAAAGAATTTCAGCAGAATGAGAATATGAAAATGGAAGGGTTACCGCATCAGAAACCAGAGTAGGTCACTGAGTACAGGGTTAATGGGTGAATGGGTCTCGGTGTGAACTGGGGGACAGTCAGTAGGATTGAATTGTAGATATTGCAGCTAAAACTGGGTTATCATCTGATGCTGTAGGTCACAGCAGCAACAGCAGAAGCAGAATTGTATTCAATGACAATCTGTAACCTTTCCCTCAGGATAATGTCTCAGTCCACCATTACCCTCAAGCCGATCTATAGTTCAGTGATGAGTGTGGGTGAACATGCCAGGGTCAGTACTATGTGTACCTTTATATGATGAAAACCCATTAAAGCTACCGCAATTGGCTGGTTTCTCTCGAAACAGCAGAACTAACATCTGGTACAGAGGCAGAAATTATACCACGAGTAACAAATCAGATCTAAGCACTGTCATCCTGCCATATCCAAGCATGAATGTCGACGGACCATTAAACAACTGACTGGGGGAGAGGACTCCACAAATATCCTCATCCTAAATAATGGAACAGTCCTGTACATTAGTGTAAAAGTCAAGTATGTGGTGTCTGCACTATCCTCAGCCAGACGTGTTGAGTGGATGTTCCAACTTACCGTATCATGATGCCCACAGAATCACAGATGCCAGTCTTCAACCAATTCGATCCGCTGCACATGACATGAAGAAACCGCTGAACACAGTATATACGACAAAGGCAATGGGCCCTGACACCATTCCTGCAATGGGACTGAAGACTTGTGCTGCACAATAAGCCGTGTCACTGGGGAAGCTGTTTCATTCCAGCTCCAACTCTGACATCTCCCTGGCAACGTGGAAAATTACTCAGCTATGTCCAGTTTCCTAAGAGGGGAATAAATACAATCTGACTAATTACCACCCCATCAGTCCCATCACGACAGTCTAATTGGTGGGAGTTCTATTTGACAGAGCTGTCAAGTAGCACAGAAATAACCAGCTCACTGTAGTTTCAGATAGGTCTCCATGTGGAGATGGTGCGGTCGTGGAATTGTCATTGGATTACTAATAAAGACCAGGCTCATGCTTGGGCAGCTGGTGGAAGATAAAAACAATTATTAACATATCAAGATCTAAAATCTGGTTCAGTAAAAATGATCTTGAGTCCATCGATCTCCTTCCCCAATGTACGTTCAGGAAGTGAATCTCCATGTTTTCCTGGTCTGTCCTAACAGTGACTCCAGACATACAGCCATGTGATAAACTCTTCAATAGTCTCTAAAACGGCCAAGCAAGAGACTCAATTGTATCAACTGCTCCGAACTCTTAAAGGATATACCCGGAGAGAACACCTGGCTACAACCTTGGTCTCAGAAAAGGGAACGGGAAACATAGTCCTGTTGACCCTGCAGAGACCTCCTTCCTAACGTCTGACGGTTTGTGACAACACTTACTGAGCTTTCCCACAAACTGTACAGGAACTTCGGGAAATGAGTACGTCACACAACACATTGAGCTTTCTCTGTGCAAGTTAATGGTCGAACACCTCCTTCATGCAGTTTTTCCCATACAATATTCATATCCCTTAATATGTTTAAACATTGTGAAATATAAAATTAGAACTGCTGTAGTCCCTTCAGCCCATCAATTTTGCTCCTCCATTCAATATACAGGCAGTTCTCAGATAACGCGTGTTGATTAAATAAAATTTGGCTGCAATGTGATTCATGAACCTTTTTCCATAAAGTGAATTCCCGTTCACTGTGACGCAATTCCTTGCCGGGAACCAACTGAACAGCAAAACCCAGCCTCAGGATCCTCTGTCTGCAAAATGTACAATCAATGTGTTCAGCTAAAACAGGAATGTAATCCGCTCAGGAAGCCTTGAAACTGAGCCTGAAACGGGGAATTGTATTATCCACTTAGAAAGAACTTTATTTCAAACTGTGGGGAGATTCTTGAGGAGAACTGGAATCTCCCCATCGACATGACGTGGTCAGTCAGCCTCACGCGCTTTCTGGTGAAGAGTGTGGTGAAAGGTACACTGCTGTAGTCAGTGACCTGTATTTTGAAAGTGTTACATTTACAGCACTGTTTTATTACAATATGTGACTTAAAGTTTTATTTAGACTTTGCTAGTATGTGTGTTAGACTAAATTAAATTTTTGGCTTTACTAATAATTTTGGGGGTTCGCCCCTTACCCTCTTTTTCCCATAGACCCCATGATTAATATTGCACGATTTTGCACAACACGGTGTTGCACAGGAACACAGCTATTGAGTTATTGGAGAACAACCTGGATTGATAGCTGATCTTCTATCTTCACACGATACTCCGCTATCCTTTTAATTTCCAGAAATCCTTATTTATATTCAGTGCCTAGGTTTCCACAGCCTGAGCTGGGAGAGAACACTCTAGTTCACCAGTCTCAGAGTGAAGACATTTATTCTCATCTCAATGCAAAGTGGCCTGTCTGTACTGAATGCTGTGGCCCCTTGTCTGAGGCATCCAAGCCAGCTTCCAATCTGTCGCGCCCTGTCAGAGTTTTATATATTTCACTGTGATCACCACTCATTTTCCTAAATCCCATGGAATACAGGTCCAGTCGCCCAAAACTCTGCTCCCACAACAAGTCTGTCATTCCAGAGATCAGTCTGGTCATTCTTCCCTGTTCTCCCTCAATGTCAGCTTTGTCCTTTATTGGGTAAGGTGCCCAAAACTGCACACAATACTGTACAATGTTAGAGATGGGGTCTCACCAAGGTCCTGTACAGCTGCAGTAGGATACTCTTACTCCTGCACTCAATTCCCCTGTAATGAAGGTGAAATACATCATTGATCTGTCCACCTGCTTTCTGCTCCTGCAATATTGCTTTAGTGACTGGTACAATGTCATCTTTCAATGTTACAGCTCCCCACTTGCTGGGTCTATATACACTGGTTAACGTATCAATGCCATTCCCAGTATTGACTTCGAGCTTCAGACTCACTGTCCTGCATGTACTCAGAGGGCTGTGCAGAAATAAACGAAAATGCAGCTTAAATTCCTTTGTAGAACAACATTTTTCAACCACTCCCTTTTCAAATGAGAGGCTGCCATTCTATTGTTCCCATCAAAGTACACAACATCACATCTCTCCCAATTGCTCTCCATCTGCCACATATTATCCAAGTAATTTCACTTGTCTCAGTCACTTTGGAGCATTTGTACATCTTTCTCGCCAACTCACAGGCTGACAATGTTTAGTGCTGTCAGCAGACTTGGGAATATTGCATTTGAGCCCGTCAACCAAATATATGATTTGTATTGGGAATAGCTGGGGCCCAAGACACGAACCTTGCTATATCCTCCTAGCCTTCCATTTAAAAAAAAATGTTGTTTTATTCCTGCCAGCTCTCCCATTCTAAAACCATGACCATACGTTAGACCCAGTCCCACAGGATTCGAATTTGCACAATAGGCTTGGGGCTTTATCAAAAATCTTTCTGAGATTCCACTCGTATTACATTGATACCTTCTCCATAATGTTGCTAAAAGCCACTTTCTCAAATATGATTCCCATTTCATAAATCTCTGTTGACTTTGTCTACGTCCATTAATTTCATTCCGATACTTTCTCTAAACTGTTTAGTTGCTAATTTCATTCTATTCCCATTTTCTCACCAGACTAAAGATCCCTAGTATTGCTAGGAAGTTTTCTTTTTTATTTTGTTTTCCTCTGTGAAGGCATGACTGAAACTTTTGTTACATAGTTCTACCATTTCCTGGTCCTCAATTATCTGACATCAAACTGTAAGAAAGCTGCACATTTCTTTCTCTTAATTTTGCCATTAACATATTTTCAGAAAATATCGTAAGTTCTGTCTTATAGACTTTGTTAAGACATTCTTCAGAAACCTATCAATTCCTATTTTAAGGTACTCACTGATTGGCCTTCTACAGCCATACAATCACAGAAGCAAAGACTCTGTACTATCAGAAATACAGCATGGTCTACATAAGGCCCACTTTCCGACACAATACGCCTAGCCGTGTATCTTAAGGTACTTCAAGTGCACAACCGTGTATTTTCGAATGATTTTGAGTTTGTCATGACATCTCCCCTCTCAAGAAGTGCACTTCAGACCCCAATACACATTGGCTGAAAAGCAATCCTCAAATCCTCACTAAACCGCAAACTCTTCACTTTAAAAGTGTGCCCATTTGACTAAAAGGAACAGCTGCTGTCCATCCACCCTGTCCATGCTCCTCGTAATCCTATGCTTTTGAATACGTCCCCCTCAGCCTCCTTTCCTCCAAACTAAACAACTCAAGTTTATACAGCCTCTCTCTATAGCTGATATGCTCAATCGTAGGGAACATCCTGGTGAATCTCCTCTTCAAACCCTCCCGTGCAGTCACATCCTTCCTGTAATATGGTTCTCAGAACTACACACAGTATTCCATCTTGGCGTCACCAAAGTTCCGCATAGCTCTTATAATCCGTGCCTCAATGAATCAAGGTTATGTTTACAGTCCTCTGTGCTTTCCCAAATTGTGTATGAACCTGTCCATCACATTCAGGGATGTGTGGAGAAACACCCTCTGACCTTCCCAGTGTGCTGCCATTCATTGAGTCCTCTCCTTCTTCCAAAGTGTATCACCTCATATTTATCAGGGTTACATTCCATCTGCCATTGATCTGTCCATCTAACCATTTCATCTGTATCTTCCCGTTACTTAAGACCTTCCTCCTCACTGCCAGCCAATGGCCAATCTGTGTATCAAACACAAACTTACTTACCACACTCCCCACCTCTCGTCCATATTCACAGCGACATCATTTATGAGTACCACAAATATTAAAGTTGAAAATCACACAACATCAGAATAGAGTCCAACAGGTTTTTTCGGAGGCACGAGCTTTCAAAGCGCTACTTCTTCATCAGGTGATTGTGCGCTTTGATGAAGAAGCAGCATTTAGAAAGCTAGTGCCGCCGAATAAACCTATTGGACTATAATCTGTTGTTATGCGATTTTTAGCATTGTCCACCCAGTGCAACACCAGCATCTCCGAATCACAAATAATAAGGGATACAGCACTGATCCCTGTCGTATACCATTGGATACTGGCCTCCAGTCACAAAAGGAGTCAACCACCACCTTGTGTCTCCCACCACTAAACTTTATTTTGATGCAATTTGGCCTAATGAGACCTACCTGTTTCTTGGTTATTCTGTTCCGCTGGATACACTTGTAGAATAATTGGGAATCCATAATCTTGTCCTGCCAGCAGGTTTCCATGTCCCTGTGTTAGTTAGTCCCCAACGCATGCAGAATTTCCTCCTTATTGCAGTCTTAAATGGTCTGTCCTTTATCCTGCCATTATTTCCCTTGATTGTGTATTAGGCAGCCGGAGAAACATCCTGTTAATTTCCAACTTGTCACATGTTTTGTGAATTTTATGCATTTCACAGTGACCCATCTGTAATTCTTTGAAACTCTAGAGAACACAGGCCGAGTTTCCTCATCGCGCAATCTCACCAATTGAGGGATTAATCTGGAGAATGTCCATTGTACTTCCTCTGTGGTCAGTATATTCTTTCTCAGATTTGGTGACCAAAACTGTCCTCAATATTCCAGGTACAGTCTCACCAACACGCTGTTAACATGTCTTCAACATGTCTTTACATCTTTATTCTGACTCCCGTAAAGCAATGCAATCCAAACTTTAATTTACCACTTGCATATATTCCTCCAAATACCCTTCACATTCATTGCATTTACAAACTCATTGTGTGAGTTCTTATAGAAAACCTTCTGATAATCTGAAGTATGCCATTTCTACTGGTTCCCCATTATCTGTGCTGTAAGAATCAACTTCAAACAATTCCAAAGCTTGTCAAGTATAATTTCCCTTTCAGAAATACATACTGATTCTCTCCAATGTTGCTGTTAATTTCTCAATAACGAATATCACATCCTACATAATAGATTCCAACAGTTTCCCCACAAATGTCAAGTTAATTAGTCTGCAGTTCTCCACACTATCTCTTCTTCCCTTTGTAGATGCTTGGAACACTCCCGTTCATCTGTAGTGCTTGGTTCCAGACTATGCAGAATGCACTGGGTAATGGTGCACAGTCATCGACAGTGCAACTAATACTTCAATTAGTGGTTTATTTCTGAAGATTTTGGTATGAAGTACAACTAGTTTGTCAAGGTTAGCAAAGCTCAGTCCAGCTGCATGTTCAAGTAGAGCCTTGTTACTGATATAAATTGACTTTCTGTCTTTCGATCCACAAGTCCTGTACGATCACTTCGTATTTCTGGGTGATTTTCTGGATCTTCCTCCATGAAGACAGATGTGAGGTAACTGGTTATTTGCTTGGCCATTTCTCTGTTATCCATAATAAACTCGTCTCTCCTGATTGCAGATTTCCACATTTGACTATGCTTTTCTCTTTCCTTTGAAATATAGATCATAGATTTATGCAGTCCTTGTGTTCCTTTTTGTTTGTATGCATGTTCCCTTTTTGATTTCCTTACCCGTTTCATGGCCCTGCTTTTCTGGATCGTAATTTTCTGAGAATTCTCAGGATTCCACAATGTCTGGAATTCTTCTGAAGTTACTTCCTGTGATTCGTGTGATCTTTAATTTATTATGCTAATCATTGTTAACTCACTTTCTCACTCTTGGGTGTTTTACCTGAAATAAATAGACATATTTTTCAGACTTTGTAGTATTTCTATCAATCTCCTGGTCCTGACCATATATATTCAGGAACACTGCAGGAGGACAGGATAGAAATAGCGGGGGCCCTGGTTGGTACTCTTGCATCATCGGTCGTCAATGGGTAAGGTCCTGGAGGACTGGAGGGTAGTGAATGCTGTGCTGTTATTCAAAAAGGGCTACAAATAAAAACCGGGGAACTATAGACCAGTACACCTAAAATCTGTAGCAGGTAAGTTATTTGACAAGATTCTGAGGGAGAAGATATACATGCATTTGGAAAGACAGGGCCTTGTGAATGGAGGATTATGGGTCACAAGTTTGGTAGACTGCATTGATGAAGTGACCAGTAACTTTGGCAAGGACATGGCTGTATATATAGATTTCAGTAAGGCCTTCAATAAGGTTCCACATGGTACGCTGCTCTGGAAGGTTAGATCACATGGAATTGAGGGGGAGTTGGCAAATTAGGTCCAAAATTAGCTTGATGATAGGAACAAGAGGGCAATCGTGAAAGGATGCTGGTTGGACCGGAGGCCTGTGATGAGTGGAATGCCTTAGGGATAGGTGCTGGGACTATATATTCATATATTACACATATCTATGATTTAGATGAGAATGTACAGGTATGATTTGTAAGTTTGAAGGTGACACTAAAATAGGTGGTATCGTGGACAGTGAGGAAGGTTATCAGAAATCTCAGAAATTACAGCAGTACCTTGATCAGGTGGGGAATTGGGCAGAGAAAAGACAAATTGAGTTTAATTCAGATAAGTGTAAGTTCTTGCATTTTAGAAAGCAGGAGTTTCATGGTGACTGGCAGGGCCTTAAGGAGTGCAGTGGAACAGAGTGACCTTGGAATTCAGGTGCACGATTTTCTGTAAGTGGAGTCCCAGGCTTTTGACTCACTGCCCTTCATCAGTTAGAGCACTGAGTATCGAAATTAGGGAGTTATGTTGCAGTTATACAAGATGTTGGTGAGTCCATACTTGTCGCGCCATGTTCAATTTTGTTCACTTTGCTCGAGGAAGGATGTTATTAAACTGGAAAGAGTGCAGAAGAAATTTACAAGGATGTTGCCAAGACTCAATGGTCTGAGTTATAGTGAGAGGTTGAACAAGCTAGGAGTTTGTACTTTAGAATGTATGAGGCTGAGGGGGATCTGATAGTAGTGTGTAAGATCATGGGAGACATGGATAGAGTCAATGCACTCAGTCTTTTTTTCCCCAGGATTGGGCAATCACGGTCTAGAGGGCATCAATTTAAGGTCAGAGGGGAAAGAGTAAAAGGGAACTTGAGGGGCAATTTCTTTTACACACAGGGTGGTATGCATATGGGATGAGCTGACAGCTGTAGTTGAGGTGGGTACATTCACAAAATTTAAAATACATTTGGACAAATACAGAGTTAGGAAAGGATTAGAAGGATACAGGGAAATGGCGGGGAAATGGGGTTAGTGTGAATGGATGCTTTTTCCGGGATGGACCAGTTTGGGCCGAATGGCCTGTCTCCGTGCGGTAATAATATATGGGTCTAACAACCATTGTTCTCCTACTGAAAGTTATATTGTACTTTCCCAATTCACTGGAGCGAACATGACCCTCTAACCTCTGGGCTTCCATGATGTTTGACCAGAATGTTCAACCATTCCACATTGAATACAGACGCCGTGTAAAATACAACATATTAATGTCACTATTCCTCCAAAGCTGCTTCAGAGGAAGGTTAGTAATTAGTCCTTCTGATCACACAATAGATAATAAACAATAGGTGCAGGAGTAGGCCATTCTGCCCTTTGAGCCTGCACCACCAATCAATATGATCATGGCTGATCATCCTTAATCAATATCACACAACACGAAATCAGAAATAATCTGCTCTCTAGTTTGGTTCACAACATACTCTCCAACCTACCTGATATACACTTAAGGAATTTATTTTTCACAACATTAGCAGTCACTTAGTTAATTCAGTTTCAATGCAACTTGACACCATTCATTATTACTGCAGAACCCACGAGTATTTGTTACACATTCACAGGATGGGGGGCTTAGCTGGATAACCAGCATTTACTGGCCATTCCAGACGGCAGTTAAGAGTCAACAGCGTTGCCTTGGATCTGGAGTGACATGCAGGCCACATCAGATAAGAACAGCCGTTTCCTTCCCTAAAGGACATGAGTGAACCAGATGAGTTTTTCCAACAATCAGGAATGGATTCCTGATCATCATAAACCCTTGATTCCAGATACATATTGAATTCCAATTACACAATCTGCCATGGCAGGATTTGAAACCATGCCCCCAGAACATTACCTGGGACTCTGGGTTAAGAGCCCAGCGATAATATCACTATGTCATAGCTTCCCTTTGAGTATAGTTGCATATATAATTTCCAGAGCATATGATGCAAAATATTTGCGCGACAGTTTTGGTTCAGATATATAACACAACAAATTTGTTTCTCCTTGCTATTTGTAAGACCCACCCAAACCCATTCTATAGAATCTGAGGGACAGAGCCTGTGTCGTTATTAGTGATAGACTTGGATAAGACATTCGGGGAGGCTCACCTCGATGCTGAGATGATCTGAAGACATGTCCAGCAATACAGGACAAGCATCAATATCCAGTCCGCTCTGTCAGGATAAGTGTCTCCGTATATTCTCACTGCTCCCTCACACTCACTGTATGTCTGTTATAGCACCTACCCTCGACCAAGGCTCACACTCTAACTCCAATAAGGTTCAAGCACGACCACTCTCACTGTTGAATTTAGCACCTTCCATCCCTCACATTTTCTGTCCCTGATGCAATAGTCCCACACACTAATAGCACGACATGGATACAACACTATGGACAGACTCCCTCCGGCCACCTCTCCATATCACACCTCACCGAGTCCAGCACGAACAGCAGGACCATCCACTTCCACCCACACTCCTTCCTTCCCTTTCCAGGAGAAACAGCCTGGAATAGGACAGAACGGGCCAAGCCGGGTGGTGGAGTGCCAGATATCCGTTCCCTCATACCCCTACCCTGATATGTGGGGAGGATCCTGGAGTGAGCCGGAGAGGACCAGGAGGCCTTGTGTGGAGATTCGGAAACATCCACGTCCCACCAACCAAATAAGGAGCAGTGTTTAGTAAAGAGCAATTCTCAATTCAAACCTACTGTCAGTTCCAACCTCATCTCTCTCACTCGCAGATGAACAGATATCCCATTGCACAGAGATGCAGGCATTGAAATACACAGACGTATTGGTAAACACCCCAATATACTAACATGTACAATGCATACAAGGAGATAAGCATGCACACACGGAGAAGCACACAAAGACATAAACAGTCACACACAAATAGACACAAACACAGATAGAAACACACAGGCTGATACAAAGACAGACAGATATAGTCACACAAATACAAAAGTAACAAGTACATGGACAAACACACACTTAAGTACGCATTAAGACACAGACGTCAGTGCCATTAGGACACAAATAAATAAGTTTCTGATTTATAAGGAGATCAAGGATTCTGGGAGAAGGTAAGAGAATGATGTTGAGGAACATTATAGAAATGGCTTTAAAGTATATCAGACTCGATAGGCCAAATGGCCTAATTCTGATCCTTTTTTAATGTTTGTGTGGTGTTATGCTATCAGGTATTCTCTTCCTGAGACAGCAGCAGCAACATATTTGATTGGAAACAGTCAGTGGTAATGTGGGAAAAGATTGGAGGGCAGAATGGTTAATGTCTATTCCTAGTTATTGTACCACTATATTCGAAAAGGGGCAGTGATTTGATATGAGGTTAACACAGTTTTTAAAAAATGTGTCCCACAATGAAAGAAGGATGTCCCTTTCCCTTTAATGTTGTGCTATCTGTGGTGTCCTCATCCTCAGGGAGCAGTGGAGACTCGGTTAATTTAGGTATTTTAGTTTGAGTTTGACTGATCTTTGCCGGACAGGAGAGTCAATGTTTATTGGGAACAGACGGGAGACGGATGGTCAGACACACTCGGATCAGCCATGAGCATTCTGAATGGTGCCACCAAATGGCCAACTGCTGCCCCTATCCAATGTGTTGTTCCCTCAATCCACGCTCCCGGCCGTTACAGAGATATACTGCTGTCCCTACCCCATGTGTTGTTCCCTCAATCCACCACTGAGTGCGATTACAGGGTAGAGGACTATCCCATTCAGCCTGACTAGATCGTTACAATGACACGGGAGGAGACCATTCTGCCCCTCAAAAAGAATTACACAGAAATATATGATGAAGTAATTCAGCTCGTTGAGTACATTACACAGCCCAGGATGAGGCCATTCAACCCGCCTGAACTGCTGCACAGGAACAGGGAAGCTGTCGCTAACAGGAAATAGACAGTAGTGATATATGACTTTTTTAAACAAAACTGTAACTAGTTTTGACTCAGAGATCACTGTAGGGTCATCACTGATCAATAATCTATGTAAAATATCTCGATGAAGGGACTGAATGGATCAAAGCTGAACTACCTCGGACACCAAAATGATCATTCAATTGATCTTCAAATGGAGGTAGCGAATCTGCATTATGATGTAGACAGGGTAGGTTAGTGAGCCTACCCTCAGCAGGAATAATATAATGTGAGTTGTCTATTGCAGTCGGGAACAATTTAAATGGAGAGAGATTGCAGAACTCTGTGATGCAGATGTTTTTCATATTCTTGGTACATGAATCATATGAAGTCTGTCTGCAGATGCAGCAAGTGATTCGGAAAGTAAGTGGAATGATAATGTTTGTGGCAACGAGTATTGGGTTTAATTAGGAATATTTCACTGTATCTGTGCAAGGATTGCTGAGACCACATCAGATACACTGGGTGCAGTTCTGATCCTCTAAACTAAAAAAAAAGGAGTAAATTCCTTTCAAAGATGTTCAAAGATGCTTCCCTTTACTCATTCCTGAAATGAAGGCCTTTTGTTATCGGGGATTATCTGTTTAGATCTGAGATGAGAAATCTTACTGAACCACGATTTTCAGAGAAGTCTTTCAGCTGGATACATATTTTCTCTTGTTAAGAAGTCTAAAGCTAGATAATAATTTTTTGAATGAGTTGCATTGGTATTAACACAAATCTTATGAAGATATCAACCCATTTTTAAAAATTACGCTGATGCATATAAGCATCTCATCAAATCATAAAACGGGCACATTATTTTCTTTTGCTAATGAAAGGCACTGTGCACAACAACAGCAATGATGCTGCATACAGCATACAGTCTATTATCATCCATTCCAGAGAATGTACATGGAGAGTGCACATGGTCCACTTTGGTGTTCAGTTGACATTCTTGTATTTTTCCACACAGAGACGGAGAAAAATATTACTTGCTTCAGAAGCAGCAGCCAATTGGTGTCTCTACCTTACTTTGTTCTGCCTGAAAACAAGGTGTAAGAGCAGAAAAATCCTGAGTCATCTTTACCATTCGTGGAGGATTCCTGATGAGGATTCATAGGAATCTCTGCACAGCTCGAAACAAAGGGAATTCAGCCAAATCCAACTGTTCCGGGAAGAAATCCGCATTCCCAGACATTTGTGTGAGCAGAATAAGTTCAAAGTCAGAAACATATTTGGGACACTCTATGATTTTACCATTTTTTCACAGTTCAACTTTCTGTGTCTCAGATTTTTCCAGAAAATTACCCAGTCGGATACCTATATCATTGGGCACAGCACTCAACTGGTTACATTTAAAATTTGCTTTCACCAATAGAGGAGTGGGAAAAGACATGAGTGACCCTCCAACATTGGTCAGAACACAAACAAGAGATTCTCAAAGGGTTGTTAAGGTGTGAATTCCCTTCCACAGACGATTGTGATGCTTGGATATTTCCATTTGTTCAAAGTTGTCTATGTAAGACATTTGAAAGAAAAATGAATGTAGGGAAATGGTACTGACAGAAAAGTGCTGCTGAGACCTTAATCAGATGATAGTTCATGGAAGAGCAGTGACAAAGTGTCTGATGACCCACTCTTGCTCCACAGTCCCGTGTTACTATGGTGCATTCAGCCTCATACAGCTCCTGCAAGGTGCAGATGGGGGCCACTTGCTCCAAATACCTGGTCTACAGTAACACAGGATTTCATTAAATCACTCACAACTGTCACACTCAGATTGGTACGGATTGGAAAATGTTATTTGGAAATCCAGGCTGGTTTTGAAAGATGCCACTGGTCTGTTTACAGAGTGTCCCCTCTCTGCAACTTGTGCTTCATTTGTTGGTCTTGGTCTAGACCAGGATTCGTTATGAATAAAGCTCCATACCTCACTCAGAGATGATGCAAAAATGATTTGTTCTCTCTGATTACAGCATACAATAACAGTACATCCAGGGAAATTACAGCCATTTACTTTGAAATTACAGAAAATGAAAACATAAGGAACAGGAATATGTAATTTGGACGGTCAAGCCATTGTATTTGATAATGGCTGATCTACTGTTAGCATTAACTCCTCCTTAATGCCCAGTTTTTCACACTCCTCAGCTCACTGACAGGTCAAAGATTCATGTACCACCTCTTTAAATACTTTCAGTGATGTAGCTCCCCTAACTCTCTAGTCCAGATAATTCCTGACATTGATTATCCTCTGTGAGAGGAAAACACCCTCTACACATACACCGTCACCTGATTGATATGAACAAGTGTTGAACACAGGGGCTCAGGATAGAGTGAATGGCCTTGATATCAAGGCAGTAGATGACTGCGGGTGTTATCGGGACCACCTACTTATTTGAGCTTAATGAGAATCAGGTCTAACCTCCTCACTGGTTGGGGTCTGTCAGAGCAATAAGGAAGATGTTTGTGGTCGGTGGCCGACAATCCTCTCAATCCCTGGACATCTCTTCAGGAGATCCTCAGATTAACTTTCCTCAGCACAAACATCTTCAGTTCCTTCGTCAACGTCGATGTGCCCCCATTCCGACGCCCCCCATTTATCTCAAGATCAGAAGCGGAGTGATCACTGAAGATCACACAATATTCGGAATATTTTGTCCGCACTCAGCTCCTGAACGGGTCTGTGTCCATATTCAGCAAGACCCGAACAACATTCACATTTGTGCTGTTAAAGTGTCGGTAACATTCATGTAACAGAACGGCCAGGCACTGCACATTTCCACAGTTAAAAGAGGAGCTCATTCAGCATCTCAAGCTGGTTACACCCGGATATGTAGAAACTATTCAGCCCATCGAAATGACTGAACAAGAAGAGGGACAGCCCATTCAATCCTCCTGCGTGTTCCACAGAAGAGGAGGCGTCTGATCAGTACATTGAGCTGTTAAACAGGAACAGGCAGAGTCCAGTAAGACCCCTAAACCTGTTCTATGGAACCAGTAGGAGACCATTCACCTCTCGAGACACTTACACAGGAATAGGAGGGTGTTATTGATGCTCCAACCTGGAAAACGAATGGAGCAGAGACTGCACTCATAGACTGCTCACAATGTTCCTCGTGGCTCCATTGCCTGTGGAACAAATGATACTTTAACGTATTTTGCGGATAGTGAGGGAGGAAGCCAAATGTTTTGTGCCAAGCCTCAAGGAGGCATCTTCCATCTCCAAGAAGACAGATCCATGTTCTCCTTGGGGTCAGAAGCTGGTGGGGATTGTTAAATTGTTATAGAATGAAGGTATTGTGGCTCCTGTTGCGATGGTGGATAACGTGAAGTTATATGTATGATCACACACCAAATGCACTGTATTAATGTTGGAAGAGTTCAGTTAAAGACTGGCTCTCTCTCTCTCTCAATCGAAATGGGGAGTGATGTGGAGTGAGAGGAACGTTCTCAGAGTCTTTTAAGCCATCGAGAATCATGTAAACCAAGTTAAAAAAAACATGGAATTTATCACCGTTTTAGTTCTGTTTGGAATATAATGAGTGACTGTCCATCACCTTGAGTTCAATGCAATCACCTCTTATTCTTCAAAGCGCCACAGATTAATCCTCATGCACTCCCGATGGTACAATCATTCCAACAATTAGTCAGGCGAAACTCCTTTATACTCTTTCTGCCAAGAGGATTGTTCCTTATAAAGGAGAGAAAATCTGTGCACAATACCCCAAATACTATCACAACAACACTCTCAGGGTTGATCACAATAATTCTGTTCCAGGAACACCAACTATAGCGAGGATGGGATAGTAACCACCTTGAATAATCCAAAGGATATCTTCGATCCGTGATGCTAATGACATCCAAGGCTGAGAAAGGTAGAAAAAAACCACAGGATAAACTCCTGTCTGTTGTAATATTCCAGTCTAAGGTTCTCAGATTCTGATCCATTAATGGAACATTCCAGTCTAATGTCCTCAGATTCTGATCTCTCCTCCCCCTGTCTCTCGAGCTACTGATCCCTGTTAGTCCAGTCATTGATGCTCCCGCCAATACTGGGATAACACAATGAACCGAGTCCTTAATTAATAGAAGAGGCAAACCCTCCAGTGACTCATTGTTTATTTTGAAGGATTGCATAAATTCTATTCTCCATTGGGCAGGCTACCACTTCTCACATTTTACATTAAAAAGTTGATTCTGATACAAAATTCGTAATATTATTATTATTTCTACTGTTAATCTTTTTCTTAGCGAATTGGACAAGACATGCCAGGCATCTGTTTAAGGTTTTATAATTACGTTGAAATCTGTGTACATGATTATTCACCAAATATTTTACTAGAATTTTTTACGATTGTAAACAGTTTCAAAGGCCAAGCTGGCTTCTGAAAGATAACTTGAGTTGCTGTTTTTGAGGATGAAAAGAATCCTTACTGAGATCAGAATAAGTTACCTTTTGTAGTGATTCTTCAGAGTTTTTGTGCTACAATTTCATTATTTCATCTGTGTTCTGTTACAAATCATCAATTTTTCGCAACAAGAACCTTCTTTATCACTATGTTAGCATGTTTCAGAATCTTGCGAATCAGATTATCCATTCTTTGGCCTTGGAATTATTTCCTTCTCAAAGTCACTTTTTTCGCGAATGCTGAAGCAATCTATTTTAATGTCTGGCTATTTTGTGGCTTTTCAAAAACAGACAACTGAAGTAGACTTTTAAATTTTGGCCATTTCATGTCTCTAAAAAAAGGCAGCTCCAACTCTCACTATCCCTGTCCCTGGGGAAGCTGTTTCCTTCCAGCTCTAACTCTGACATCTCCCTGGCAATATGGAAAATGACTCAGCTATGTCCAGTTCCTAAGCGGGGAATAATTACAATCTGACCAATTCCAACCCCCTCAGTCTCATCACGATAGTCAAATTTGGAGTTCATTTTGACAGAGCTGTCAAGCAGCACAGACATAACTTGCTCAGTGTGGCTTCAAATAGGTCCCCATGTGGAGATGATGCTGTTTTGGAAAAGTCACTGGATTAATAATCAAGACCAGGCTAATGCTCTGGCAGCTGGTGGAAGTTAAAAGCAATTAATAAAATATCGAGACCTTGAAGTGACCTTGAAGTCAATGTCGATTGTAAACAACAATTTTCTTTTCCAATGTACTTTCAGGAAGTGAATCTCCTGTGCTTTCCTGGTCTGGCCTAAATGTGACACCAAACACACAGACATGTGATAAACACTTGAATGGTCTCTGAAAAGGCCAAGAAAGACACTCTATTGTATCAAACTGCTCCGAGGTCTTCAAGGATAAAACCGGACAGAACACCCAGCCTCAGTATGGAAAAGGGAACTGGAAACACAGTCATGTTGAGCCGGCAGAGACCCCCTTCTTAACATCTGCGAACTTGTGACAACATTTACAGAGTTTTCCCACAGACCGTACAGAAACATCGGAAATGGAATAGGCCATACAGCACATTGAGCCTGCCCCATTCTAGTTAATGTCTGAACATCTCCTCAATGCACTTGCCCCACTCACTGTTCACATCCCTTAATGTGATTAACCTTGTGAAGCTATAAAATAGGAACTGCGGTAGTCCCTTTGATCTGTCGTATTTGCTGTCCAGTTCAATATAATGATGACTGAACATTTATTTCTACACCATACTCCTGCTCTCTCCACCACCCCTTCGGTGTCTCGACATCCTTTATAGTCTTTAATGCCTGTCTTCCACAGCCTTATGTGAGAGAGAATTCCCAGGTTCACCAGTCTCTGAGTGCAGATAATTATTCTTATCTAAATGCAATGTGACCTGTCTGTACCTAATACTGTGGCTCCTTGTTTTAGACGTCCCAGCCAGGGGAATTATCATCATTGTTTCCAATCTACCTAACTCTGTCAGTGTTTTATATATTCCTCTGAGATCTCCACTCATTTTCCTCAACCCCATGGGATACAGGCTCAGTCACCCCAAACTCTGCTCTCACAAAAAGTCTGTCATCCCAGAGATCAGTCTGGTAATCCTTTGCTGCACTCCCTCAATTTCAGGTTTGTACGTTATTTGGTACGGAGGCCAAAACTGCACACAATACTGCACAATGTTCGAGTTGCGGTCTCACCAAGGCCTGTACAGCTGCACTGAGACACCCTTACTCCTGGAGTCAAGTCCACCTGAATGAGGGTCAACACCCCATTTATAGAACATAGAACATAGAACATAGAACAATACAGCACAGAACAGGCCCTTCGGCCCACGATGTTGTGCCGCACTTCTATCCTAGATTAAGCACCCATCCATGTACCTATCCAAATGCCACTTAAAGGTCGCCAATGAATCTGACTCTACCACTCCCTCGGGCAGCGCATTCCATGCCCCCACCACTCTCTGGGTAAAGAACCCACCCCTGACATCTCCCCTATACCTTCCACCCTTCACCTTAAATTTATGTCCCCTTGTAACACTCTGTTGTACCCGGGGAAAAAGTTTCTGACTGTCTACTCTATCTATTCCTCTGATCATCTTCTAAACCTCTATCAAGTCACCCCTCATCCTTCGCCGTTCCAACGAGAAAAGGCCGAGAACTCTCAACCTATCCTCGTACGACCTACTCTCCATTCCAGGCAACATCCTGGTAAATCTTCTCTGCACCCTCTCCAAAGCTTCCACATCTTTCCTAAAGTGAGGCGACCAGAACTGCACACAGTACTCCAAATGTGGCCTAACCAAAGTCCTGTACATTTATCTTCCTGACTGCTTTCTGCTCCTGCAATATTGCTTCAGTGACTGGTGTACAACGGAGATCCCAGATCCTTTTCAATGTTCCAGCTCCCCACATGATGGGTCTGCGTAAACTGGTCTCTGTGTCAATGTATTTCCAGTATTGGCTTCTGTCTTCAGAACTCGCTGCCCTGCATGGATATCAGAGGTCTGTCCAAACAATAATAGAGGAAAAGTGTCTTCATAGATCGACATTTCTCAACCACTCCCTTTTTAAATGGTTGGCTGGCATTTTAGTGTTCCCCAACAAAGTAGACAACATCACATCTATCCACACTGCTCTTCATCTGCCACAAATATAATCATTCACTCCATTTGTTTCAATCGCCTTGAAGATTTTTTCACATCATCCTCAATTTTCAAAATCCTAGTTCCGTCAGCAGACTTGGAAACTTTGCATTTGATTCCCTCAACGAGATGTTTGAGATGTATTGTGAATATCTGGCGCCCCATCACCAATCATTGCGATGCCTCATGAGCCTTCCAAACTGAAAACCATCCATTTATTCCTCCTCATTGTTTCCTGTCAACACTCCCATTTTAACACCATGTTCATATATTACCCCCATCCCAATTGCATTTACTTTGCACACTAGGCTTGGGACTCTATTACAATTCTTGCTGAAAAATCCAAGTTCAATGCCTCTATTATTTTTTTCTGTAATTAATCCACCAGTCAGTTTCTCAAATATCTTTCCCATTTCATCAATGTGTGTTGATTTTTTTTCTATGCCCGTTATTTTCGGTTCCAATAATTTCACCAAATTATTTTATTTACTAATTTCATTCAACATAATTTCCTCCTCAGACTCCTATTGCTGGGAAGGCTTTGTTTATGTATTTTTCTGTGAAGACAGAAGTGAAGTAGTTGTGTCATGTTTCTCTGTTCTCCATTCTCCATTTCCTGTTTTCAGACTGTAAGGAAGCTGAAACTTTGACTAAAAAGAACAGCTGTTGTCTATTCACCCTGTCCATGCCACTTGTAATATTATACCTGAATTACTTACCAACTCAACTTCCTCTGCTCCAAATAAATAACTCGAGCTTACCCAGCCTCTCTCCACAGCTCATATGCTCCATCCCAGGGAACATCCTGGTGAATCTCCTCTGCACCTCATCCAGTACAATCACATCCTTCCTGTAATGTGGCTCCCAGAACTGCACACAATATTTCATTTGTCCTAACCAAAGTGCCATATAAAATTCGTATAACCTTTGGGTCAATGAATAAATGCTTTGTCTACAATAATGCTGAACTCATCAATTATCACTTCCAGTCACATTCAGAAATGTGTGGAGAGGCACCCTCTGAGCTTCCTAGTGAGGTGCCATTCTTTGAGTACTCCCCTGTCTGGTTCCTTCTTCCGAAGTGTATCACCTCATATTTATCAGAGTTACATTCCATTTGCCATTGATCTGACCATCTGACCATTCTATCTGTATCTTCCTGTATCATAAGACCTTCCTCCTCACTGCCAACCACCCAGCCAATCTTTGTGTCAAACACAAACTTACTTCACACACTCCCCCTACCCACTTCACATTCACATCACTTATGAATACCACAAATAATAAGGGGCACAGCATTGATCTCTGCGGTACACCAGGGGAAATTGGGTTCCAGTCATAAAAACAGCCTTCTACCATGAATTTGAGTTTGGATGCAACTTTGCAAGTCACTAATAGGCCCTACATGTTCCCTGGCTGTTCTGTTTTACTTGATATACGTGAAGAATATCTGGGGATTCTCCTTTATCTTGCCCTGCCAACAGGCTTCCATGCCCCTGTATTAGTCAGTCCCCTCCGAGGGAAGAATTTCTGCCTTATTACGGCCTTAAATGGCATATCCCTTATCCTGTCATTATTTGCCTTTAATATAGAGTAGACAGCTAGAGAAACATCCTGTTTATTTCCACCTCATCACATGCATCATAGATTTTTGAAATTTCACTGCGATCACCTCTCATGCTTTGAAACTGGAGAGGTTGCAAGACAACTCTCTCCATCAGAAAATCTTGTCATCTGTGGAATTAATCTGGAGGATGTACATTGATCAGTGTAATCTTTCTTAGATTAGGTCACCAACACTGCACTCAATAACTCAGGTACATTCTCACCAACAGTCTATGCAACTGCGACATGATGTCTTTCCCTCTATATTCCTATTCCCTTAAACAAAATCCAACCTAACTTTAACTTTCCAATTACACGTATTCCTCCAATTACCAATCAAAGTAATTGCATTTAAGAACTCACTGTGTGAGTTATAGAGTCGTAGAGATGTACAGTCTGGAAACAGACCCTTTAGTTCAATCCGTCCATGTCTAGCAGATATCCCAACCCAATCTCGTCCCACCTGCCCGCACCCGGCCTATATCCCTCCAAACTCTTCCTATTCATATAACCATCCAAATGCCTTAAAATGCTGCAATTGTACCAGCCTTCACCACATCCTCTGGCAGCTCATTCCATACACGTACCACTCTCTGTGTGAAAATGTTGCCCCTTAGGCCTCTTTTACATTTAGATCAGATTTCTTACAGTGTGGAACCAAATCCACACGGACCCGCTGAAACGCAACCCACCCAGACTCATTCCCCTTCACCTAATACTATGGGCAAATTAGCATAGCCAATTTACATAACCTGCACATTTTTGGATTGTGGGAGGAAACATACGAAGACACGGAGAAAATGTGCAAACTCCACACAGAGAGTCGCCTGTGGCGGGAATTGTGAGGCAGCAGTGTGAACCACTGTGCCACCGTGCCACCCAACATCTTTCTCCTCTCACCCTGAACCTATGCCCTTTAGTTCTGGAGTCTCCCAACCCAGGGAAAAAAACTTTGTCTCTTTACCCTGTCCATGCCCCTCATAATTTTGTACATCTCAAGAAGGGCACTCCTCAGCCTCCGACGCTCAAGGGAAACCAGTCCCAGCCTGTACAGCCTCTCCCTTTAGCTCAAATCCTCCCACCCTGGCAACATTCTTGTAAAATTTTCCTGAACCCTTTCGAGTTTCACAACATCTTTCCGATAGGAAGGAGACCAGAATTACACGCAATATTCCACCAGTGGCCTAACTCGTGTGCTATACAGCCGCAACATGACCTCCCAACTCCAATACTCTAACCAATAAAGGAAAGCATACAAATCGCCTTCTTCACTATCCTATCTATCTGCGACTCCACTTTTAAGTAGCTATGAACCTACACTCCAAGATCTCTTTGTTCAGCAACACTCACCAGGACCTTACCATTAAGTGCATAAGTCCTGCTAAAATTTGCTTTCTCAAAATGCAGCATCTCGCATTTGTCTGAATTAAACTCCATCTGCCACTTCTAGGCACATTGGCCCATCTGAAGATCCTGTTGTAATCTGAGGTAACCTTTTTCGCTGTCCACTACACCTCCAATTTTGGTGTCATCTGCAAACTTACTAACAATACCTCCTACGCTCGCAGCCAAATCATTTATGTAAATGACAAAAAAGAGAACCCAGCACTGATCCTTGTGGTACTCCACTGGTAACAGGCCTCCAGTCTGAAAATCAGCCCTCCACCTCCACACTCAGTCTTCAAACTTTGAGCCAGTTTTGTATCCAATTGGCTAGTTGTCCCTGTATTCCGTGAGATCTAATCTTACTAATCAGTCTCCCATGGAGAATGTTGTCGAACGCGTTACTGAAGTCCATATAGACCACATCTACTGCTCTTCCCTCATCAATCCTCTTCTTTACTTCTTCAAAAAACTCAATCAAGATTGCGAGATATGATTTCCCACGCACAAAGCCATGTTGACTATCCCTAATCAGTCTTTGTCTTTCCAAATGCATGTACATCCTGTCCTTCAGGATTCCCTCCAACAACTTGCCCACCACTGACGTCAGGCTCACTGGTCTATAGTTCCCTGGATTGTCCGTACCACCCTTCTTAAAAAGTGGCACCACGTTTGCCAAACTCCAGTCTTCTACCACCTCTCCTGTGACTATCAACGGTCCAAATGTCTCAGCAAGAAGCCCAGCAATCACTTCTTTGGCTTACGACAGAGTTCTATGGTACACCTGTTCAGGTCATGGGGAATTATCCACGTTTACCCATTTCAAGACATCCAGCACTTCCTCCTCATATGGACATTTTTCAACGTGTAACCATCTATTTTCTGATATTCTATGTCGTCCATATCCGTTTCCACAGTAAATACTTATGCAAAATACTCGTTTAGTATCTCCCACATTTTCTCGCCTTGCTGATCTTTGAGGGGCCCTATTCTCTCCCTAGTTATGATTTTGTCATTAATGTATTTGTAAAAACCCTTTGGATTCTCCTTAATTCTACTTGCTACAGCTATCTCGTGTCCCGCTTTTGCCCTCCTGATTTCCCTCTTAAGTGTACTCCTACTGCCTTTATATTCTTCTAAGGATTCGCTCGATTTAACCTGTCTATACCTGACACATGCTTCCTTCTTTTTATTAACCAAACCCTTTAGTCATCCAGCATTCCTTATACCTACCAGCCTTTCCACTCATCCTAACAGGAACATATTTTCTCTGGATTCTTGTTATCTCATTTCTGAAGACTTCCCATTTTCCAGCCGTCCGTTTACCTGTGAATATCTGCCCCCAATCAAATTTTGAAAGTTCTTGCCTAAAACTGTCAAAATTGGCCCTTCTCCAATTTTCTACTTCAACTTTTAGATCTGGCCTACCCTTTTCCATAATTACTTTAAATCTAACAGAATTATAGCAGCTGGCCCCAAAGTGCACGTCCACTGACACCTCAGTCACCTGCCCTGCCTTTTTTTCCCTCGGGTGGGTCAAGTTTTGCACCTTCTCTAGTACGTTCGTCCACATACTGAATCAGAAAATTTTCTTGTACACACGTAACAAATTGCTCTCCATCTCGACCCTTAAGGCTATGGCAGACCCAGTCTATATTTGGAAAGGTAATATCTCCTACCATAATCACCCTACTTTCTTACAGATAGCTGAGATCACCTTACAAGTTTGTTTCTCAATTTCCCTCTCACTATTAGGGGGTCTACAATACAATCCCAATAAGGTGATCATCCCGTTCTCATTTCTCAGTTCTACCCAAATAACGTCCCTGGATATATTTCCAGGAATATCCTCCCTCAGTACAGCTGTAATGCTAACCCTAATCAAAAATGCCACTCCCCCTCCTCTCCTGCCTCTCTTTCTATCTTTCCTGTCGCATTTGTATCCTGGAACATTTAGCTGACAGTCCTGCAAATCCCTGAGCCATGTTTCTGTAATTGCTATGATATCCCAGTCCCATGTTCCTAACCATGCCCTGAGTGCATCTGCTTTCCCTGTTAGGACCTTGCATTTAAATAATGCAGTTTACTTTATTAGTACTACCTTGTATTTCCCTGCCCTGACTGTTGGACTTGTTTCTGTTCGCAGTTGTACCAATCTCAGATTGATCTATTTCCTCACTATCTCCCTGCCCCCCTCCACCCCCCCCCTTACTCGATTAAACCCTCCCGAGCAGCTCAAGCAAATATCCCTGCTAGCATATTCGTCCCCTTCCAATTTAGGTGCAATCTGTCCTTCTGGTATAGGTCCCTTCTACCCCAAAAGAGATTCCAACGATCTAAAAATGCAAATCGTTCTCCCATACACCAGCTCCATAGCCATGCATTCATCTGCTCTATCCTCCTATTCCTGCTCTCACGAGCTCGCAGCGCCAGGAGTAATACAGATATTACAACTCTCGAGAACCTCCTTTTTAAATTTCTGCCTAACACACTGCAATCTCCGTCAAGATTCTCAAAATTTCCCTTCCTATATCGTTGGTTCCAATGTGGACAATGACCTCTTGCTGGCCCCTCTCCCCCGTGAGAATATTCTGCACCCTTTCTGAGACATCCTTGATCTTGGCATCAGGGAAGCAACAATTCTGTTTTATTCTCTGCTGTCCACAGAAACGTCTGTCTGTTCCTCAGACTAGGGAGTCCCCTAACACAATTGACCTCATGGAATCCGACATACCCCTTGTTGCATTAGAGCCTGTCTCAATACCAGAAACTTGCCTGTTCGTGCTATGTTCCCCTGTGAATCCATCACACCCCACATTTTCCAAAACAGCATATTTGTTTGAAATGGGGACAGCTCCAGAAGACTCCTGCACTAATTGCTTACCTCTCTTACGTTTCTTGGAGTTAACCCATCTATGTGACTGCATCTGAGACTTTCCCCCCTTCCTATAACTGTCATCCATCACATACTGTTGCTGTTACAAATTTTTCGTTGTCTCTAACTGTCTCTCCAACCGATCCATTCGATCTGATAGGATTCGCAACTAGAAGCATTTATTGCAGATATAGTCCGCAGTAAACCTCAAATCCTTTTTAAACTCCTACATCTGACAAGAAGTGCATATGATTCTACCAAGGTCATTTGTGCTCCTTCACAATCTACAGACCCAGAAAAACAAAACTGTCTTGTTCCTCTACAAAACACTGCCCCAGGTTAAATTAATATTTATGGCTTATATTTTATGATTAATCAAGGGACATATCTCAAAAAACATATAATTAAGGAAGAATCCATTCTACTAAATTCTGAAGACTTTCTGTAGGACACAGTTAAAACAATTCACTTATCTGGCTGGGGACTTTGCCCAAACAGTTCCTCCAAACAAGTTGTAAATTTCACTGTTTGTTAATTTTTTTAGACGCACTCTGA
Source organism: Chiloscyllium punctatum (assembly GCF_047496795.1). Lineage (NCBI taxonomy): Eukaryota > Metazoa > Chordata > Chondrichthyes > Orectolobiformes > Hemiscylliidae > Chiloscyllium > Chiloscyllium punctatum. Next base: position 5,426,745 of record NC_092790.1, read on the forward strand.
TCTCCAGCAATACATGAATTCAAACAGCAAAGGCAGTAACTGTGCAGGTACGCTATCCTGTCAGTTGCTTCCCCTCACCGTGTGCTTCCTTTGTATGTTCTTTTCCCTTTTAAATCTGCTGTTGCTTTGACTTTTTTCCCCAAAGTTCCAAACCAATGCAACAGCATACAAAGCAGAAATTGCTGCTCCTGGAATTCGGGGAAATCACCTTCGACACCTAAAATACCTCAAAAAAGGAGCAGCTGTTACAGCCAGAAATGTTTTCCCGCCCAGACTTCTGAAAATCCAAATACACTACTTCCACTAGTTGTCCGTGGTCTATGCTGCAAGAAATAAATTCAAATAAGTTTGTCAGGCATGATTTCTCTTTCAGAAATGCATTGTGATTCTCTGCATCATTGCTGTTCATTTCTTAGTACCCAGTAAGACTTCTTATATAATGGATTCTAATTGTTTCCCTACATATGTCAAATTAATTGTTCTGCACTTCTCCACATTATCTCTTCTTCCCTGTGTACACAGATGGATCACGTTCACTACCTTCCAGTGATCTACAAGGGCTTATGGTCTTTGCAGGATCTACAGGAAAATAAAACACAGTCACTGACAGTTCAATTAATATGTTGTTTTATTTCTGACATTTTGATATGAAGTATATCTGGCCCATCAGACTTAGCAATGATCAATCTAGCTCCATTTTCAAGTACTACCTTGTTGCTGATATGAATTGACTTTATGTCTTTAGTTCCACAAATCCCAGGTGATTGCTTGCTTTACACAAGGATTGCCTGGCGCTTTCTCCATGAAGATAGATGCAAACTAGATGGTTAGTTTCTCTGCCATTTCCTAGTTCCCCACAATGTATTGTCCTAACCCTTATACATTTCCACATTTGGCCTTACTTTTGTTTTCTTTGGTGCATGGATCCTAGATTTGAGCAGTCTTTGTGTTTCCTGTTTGTTTTTATTTGAGCAGTCTGTGTGTTTCCTGTTTGTTTGTATTCATGTTCTTTTTGATTTACTTAACACTTTCTTCGGCCTTATTTTCAGCAAAGTAAATCTCTCAGAATGTTCAGGTTTGCACAATATCTGGAATTCTTCTGAAGCTGCTTCCTTAGATTTAATGCAATCATTAATTTCTTACGTAAACCATCAATGAGTCACCTTTCCTTTAATTGGTGTTTGTAACTTAGTGTTATATACGTATTTTTCAGACTTTACAGTATTTCTATCACTAATAGGCAAAGTCTGTCTCACACTAAATGTAATATTGTATTTTTCCAATTCACTTGAGCCTCTAGCCTTCGGGTTTCCATGATATTTGGGTGTAATGTTCAAACATTCTATATTGCTTGCAGGCGCCTTGTAAAATGCAACATATAATGTCACGATTGCCCAATAGGTTCCTCAGAGCACGGTAAGTAATTAGTCCTTCTGACCACACAACACCACGCCCGAAATAATCTGCTCTCTACTTTGGTTCATAACATACTCTTCAGCCTACCTCATACACACTTATGAAATGTATTTTTCACAGCATTAGCAATCATTTCGTTAACGCAGTTAAGTTGCAATTTTAGATCATTCAATATTACTGCAGCACCCACGATATTTGCATATCTAATTTCCAGAGAATCGGATGCACAACAGTTTTGGTTTAGATATGTAAGGCACCAATGTTTGTTCCTCCTTGTTGTTTGCAAGATCCACGCAAACATATTCTGAAGAAGCTGTGGGATGTGCTCTGTGCTGTTATTAGTGATAGACGTGGACAAGACATTGGGGAGGCTCACCCCGATGCTGAGATGATCTGAAGAAATGCCCATCAATACAGGACAAACATCAATAACCTTCCCCGCTCGGCCAGGACAAATGTCTCCCTATTCTCTCTACTCCCTCACACTCTCTGTATATCTGTTACAGCACCTACGCCCAAACAAGGCTCTTGCTCCACCAGTCACCCTGTTGCATGCAACACTCTCTTTCCTTCACTCTCTCTGTCACTGAAAGCAAATCGAGATTGAATTTATTGTTTTGCCAACATTGAACCAGTGAGACAATTTGATGCTGAGTATATAAAAATGCGAACATTTTGAAAATTGGGGAGGCAGCAGATGCAATCGAGACGGAGAAGCCTGGGATCAACCATCTTGCTCTGCAAGAAATTAGGAAATACTCACTATCATAGATATTTTTTCATATGAAACATATTCACAGTAAACAGAAATACGACGACCCAGGGAATTCAGCAGCCAGGAGAGTAACATCACAGAGGACGGCAGTGGCTGTGTGGTTTTTAAATCAAGTTGATGCAATCTTCATAAGTGTCTAATTGAAACAGCATATTGTTATAGAGGTGGGTGCAGTTGTGTGGTTGGGGTGGGGGTCGGAGCTGGATAAAGTTGCAAATAGTTGTGGTGTAATGTTCACTTTTACAGTTAAAAATAAATTGGCGTTATTTTCTTTAAATAATGGAATTTGGGAGTTCTCTGTCACTCATATTCTAATAGATTACGAGGTGAGTTGAGCTTTCCTGGATGTTTGGTTTAATTAATAGAGGCATTCGCCACCATGTCGTAACACTTGTAAAGACCAACAGAGAGCAAAAAAAACAGAAGTAAGGAGTGAGAAGATTAAATAAAAAGAAAGACTGTAAGAGCTTCTTTCGACATGGAAAGGGCAAATTAGAGGCAAAAATGGGCATCTGATCACTAGAAATTGACACAGGAGAGATAGTAATGTGGAACAAGGAAATGGATGAGGAGCTGAAAAATTACTTGGTGTCAGTCTTCACGGTTGAAAACACGAGCAATATCCCAAATATTTAAAAGACTTAGTGGACAGACCTGAGTAAGTTGGCCATCACCTCAGAGAAGGTGCTGGGAAAACTGAATGGCCTGAAGGTAAGTAAATCACCTGGACCAGATGGACTCCATTCCAGATTTCTAAGGCAGATAGCTGATGAGACAGTGGAGGCGTTGGTGGTGATCATTCAGGAATCTCTCAAATCAGGGAGATTCCCAGTGGACTGGAAAATCGCTAACGTTATACCCCTATTTAAAAAAGGGAGTAAAGCAAAAAACGGAAATCACAGACTGTCTAATCAAAACTTGAGCTCTGGGTCAGATCCTGGAATCCATTGTGAAGGATGAGATTTCTGAATAGTTGGATGTGGATGGTAAAGTTACCATGGTTTCTTAGAGGGGAGGTCATGCCTGGAAAAGCTGCTAGAAAACCTTGAGGACGTAACGAGCAGCTTAGAACAAGGAGAGCCAATGGATGTCATCACCTGGACTTCCAGAAGGTCTTTGACAATGACTACTGAGTAAGCCAAGGGCCCATGGTACTAGAGCAAGGTGCTAGCATGGATAGAAATTTGGCTATCTGGCTGGAAGCAGAGAGCGTCGATAATAGTGTCCTTCTCAGGATGACAGCCAGTGACAAGTGGTGTTCCTTAAGGCTCGGTGTCGGGACCACAACGTTTCATTTTATACATTAACCATCCAGATGAAGGAGCTGAAGGCATTCTGGTTAAGTTTGAAGGTGATACAAAGATAGGTATAGGGACAGGTAACGTCGAAGAGGCATGGAGGCTTAAGAAGGATGTGGGTAAGTTAGGATAATGGGTAAAGAAGTGGCAGATGGAGTACAAACTGGGAAATTGTGGGAACATGCACTTTGGTAGGAAGAATAAAAACAAGGACTACTGAGAAAATTCAGATGTCTGAAGTGCAAAGGGACTTGGGAGTTCTACTCCAGGCTTCTCTTAATGTAAACGTGCAGATTGAGTCAGTAGTTAGGAAGGCAAATGCAGTGATGGAATTTATTTTGAAAGGATTTGAATGTAAAAAAAAAGGATGTACTTCTAAGGCTCTATAAAGCTCTGGTCAGACCACATGTCGAGTATTATGCGCTGTATTAAGCCCCATGCCTCAGGAAGGATGTGCTGACCTTGGAATGGGTTCACAGCAGGTACATGAGAATGGTCCCAGGAATGAAAAGCTTAATATTTGGGAACGTTTGAAGACTCTGGGGCTGTTCTTGATGGAGTTCAGAGGGATGTGGGTGAATCTAATTGAAACATACAGAATATTGAATGTCCTGGACAGTACGGATGGTGAGAAGACTTTTATTGATAGGAGACTCTAGGATCCAAGGACACAAACTTAGAGTAAAGGGAAATCCGTTTAGAATGGAGGTAAGGGGAAATGTCTTCAGCCAGAGCGTGGGGAACCTATGGAATTCATTTTCACAAAAGGCAGTGGAGGTCAGATCATTGAGTATATTTAAGATAGAGATAGTTTGCTTCTGGAGTATCAAAGGGATCAAGGGTTACAGGGAGAAAGCAGGACAATGGGGTTGAGAAACTTGTCAGCATAATTGAATGGTGGATCAGACTTGATGGGCTCAATGGCCTCATTTCTGTTCCTATTTTCGATGATCTTATGGTCGTAAGCTGCAGTCTGATGCTCCCGTTCTCTTACCTTGACCCTCCTGTCAGCAAAGTGTGAGATTAAAAAGTCCCTGAATCATCTTTAACAAACGTGGAGGATTCCTATTGAGGATTCATGGGAATCGCTCCACTGCTTGAAGGAAAGGAAATTCTGCCAAATCCAACTGTTCCAGGAAGAAGTCTCATACCAGCAGCTTGTTTGAGTAGAATAACGTCGGAGACAGAATAGCAGTTGGGACACATTATCTCTTTTCCATTTGATATGATTAAAAATACTATGAAACTTTGGAAACCATTTCTTATTCTTTATCGTCTTCAGACATGTGCGTTGGTGTATGTGTCTGTATGTGTGTGACTTTGTGTCTCACATTTTTCGAGAAAATGACCTAGGTTACACTTCAAATTTGTTGTAATCAGTGGAGAAGTGTTGGGCTGGAAAATGAAACAGTCACCCTCCAACATTGGTCAGAGCAGGAATGAGAAATTCTCACGGGGCTGTTCAAATGGGAATTCTCTTCTCTAGAAGTTTATTCCCAAGATGCAGCTCAACATCACTACTTCCAGCGTAATTAGACATGGTCCATAAATGTTGGCCTATCAATAACACCCACATTCCATGAATAAATAAAAAATGATGAACTGCAGCAGAATTAATTGTATGGGAACAAGACTGTTAGACAAATGCCTGGCGCCTTCCAGAATTGTGCTGCCTGTGTAGTTTGACTTTGTGCAGTTCCCTAATATTGTGCCTGGGTGCTTGCATTTATTCAAAGTTGAGTTTATTCAACATTTAACAGACATGTGAATGGCGTAAAATTGTGGACAGACAGAAAAGTGCTGCGCAGACCACACTCAGATCAGCCATGATCTTATTGTCTGGTCGAGCAATGACAAAGTGTCTAATGACCCACTCCTGCTCCTCAGTCCTATGTTCCTATGTTCCATTCCGTCCTTAACACCACCTGAACAGGAGCAGATGGAGACAGGATATTATTGAGTCCCTCAACACTGGGTGATTTGGTGTGGGTTGGAAAATGTGATGGGAAATCCAGGCTTGATACAAAAGAGGCCTCTCATCTCTTTACAGAGTGTCTCCTCGCTGCAAATGGTGCTTCATTTGTTGGTCATGTTGTAGACCCAGATTCACTGTGAATATCAGGTCCATATCTCACCCAGAGATAGCTCACCAGATACTTTTCTCTCACTGTCCTCAACATTCAATAACAGCACTTCTAGGTAAATTACAACCATTCACTTTCCAATGACAGAATATGAGAGCATAAGAAACAGGAGTAGATAATTCCGATGCTCATGCCATTGTATGCGATCATGTCTGACCTACTGTTGGCATTAACTCATCTTTAATGCCCAATTCTTCCCTCCACTCAGCTCTCTGACGGATTAAAACTCCATCTACCTCCTCTTTAAATACTTGCAGTGATATCGCTCCCCTAACTTTCTAGACCTGAGAATTCCTGACATTCACTACCCTCTGTGAGAAGAAAACACTCTCCACACAGACACCATCACGTATTAACATTAACAAAAGTGTTTAACTGACCTGCTTAGGTAAGAGGGATTGACCCCGATATCAAGGCAGGATTTGACTGAAGGTTTTAACCTCAGAGGCACTTAAATATCCAGAATCATGCATCCTGAGTAAAATAAAAACTACAAGCCATGGAATTTATCACCTTCTCAGTGTGTGTAGAACATAACGAGTGATTGTCCGTCACCATCAAGTTTCAATGCAATGACCTCTTATCTCTGACAGTGCTACAGATTAACCTTCACTCACTCCTCTTTTACTATCGGCGCAGGGATTAGTCGGGTGAAATTAGTCTCTATAGCAATGAGATCATTCGTTCTAAGGATAAGAAAATCTGTCCATAATACCCCAAGTACTGTCTCAACCACACTCTCAGTGATGATCACAATAATTTCTTTCCCACACTTACGGTCTCCATATCGTTATTATGACATAAAAACCCATTCCTTCTCTATGTATGCCATCGATGTGGAATTTAAAAGTTCCTTAGATCTGTATGTCAGCATCAGTAAATCCAGAACCAAAGGTGCCTGTGGAGATGAACATCACTCTTGGGTAGAGACTCAGTCAGAAAGATTGCACTTGCAATAGGGAATGGTCACATACCCGAATGGAAATGTGGTGTAGAAATATGGAAAACAGGCAGAGGAAGGGAGCTAACTTTACTTTTGTTCTTCCCTCACGGGATGTGTGCAGCCATGGTCAAGCTAGCATGTTATACGGATCTTGAACTGAGTGCCTGGTTCCACAGCACAGTAAAGAGTAAAACACATTGATGTGGGTTTGCACAGCTCTGACTGGGGAAGAATAACCATTGACTTCTCTGAAGGACAGGAAGCATGCAGATGAGCCTTTTTTAAATTACAAATGATGATGGTTCCACTTCAATAACATCAATTTCCTTCTTGAGTTATCAACAGATTATTATTCTGTGGCTCTAGATTATGCGTCAATGATTTAAGCAGCACGCAGTGTCTGCCTGTCTGACAGGTTCTTTGCAGTGAACAATTCAACATACTCAAGAGCAATTATTCTGCAACTGACATGTGGTTACAAGGGACTTGTTAAGGTATATCCAGATTGAACAAAGGCACAATTGATGGTTTATTCAGAAGATGCACTGAGGCTGAGGAGGAGTCGCGGATATCATAATGGTGATATTGGACAGGATTAGTGAGTGGGGAAGATATAGAAATGTTGATCTGTGCAGGTATAGAAGTATTACGGAGTTTGAGAACAGTCTGGTTCCTCATCGCGTATTGGTGAGTAATTTGTCAATAATAATCTGCTCGTTATAATTTGTGAGGAATGGAATATTTCATTGGAATTGAAAATATTGACGTCCACCTTTCTAAATTTTAAATAATATGAGCAGTAATTCAGTCCAACCTGGCTTTATGAACAGATAGAATTAATTACCAGGAACACCAACGATAATGAGGATGGGATAGTAACCATTTTGAATAACCATCAGTACACCATAGAACCGTAATGCTAATGAGATCCGAGGTTGAGAAAGCAAGGAAATACCCTCGGATAAACTCCTGCCCATTGCTGTAACATTCCAGTCTAATGTTCTCAGATTCTGATCCATTGTTGGAACATTCCAGTCTAATGTTCTCAGATTCAGATTTCTCCTTCCCCCCTCTCTAGATCTGCTGATCCCTGTTAGTGCTGTTGGTGATACTCCCGCTGATACTATGGGATAACACATTGAACCGATTCCCTCATTAATAGAAGAGGAAAGCTCTCCAGTGACATATTTAGGTTCCACGGAGATTGAGATCAATCTCAATCGCTGAACAAATATCTCCAGTTAACCCATTTCAATTCAATACTTTTTATTATTTTTTTAAAAAAACCGTAAGATTAAAATTTACGCATTCTGGGTGGGATATGTGGGGATGATAGAGGGAACAAATGTTAGGGTTGGTCGATCAATCATGTGTAAGTATTCAATCTGCCTTGGATATGGGAGCAATGCCAGAGGTTTATTAGAACATGAGCATGCTTCTCTGTTTATAAATTGAAACGTACGTTCTTTAACTACTGATCAGGAATTACAATATCAGTAAAATGTTAAAAGAACTTTTATCGTCCATGATCTGAGAAGAAAATGTCCCTAAGACTACGTGCGGTTGTAACAGACAACGACATGGTTTTTTTGACAGGGAATTGTACCTGAGAGATAATGGAGACTGCAGATGTTTGATAATTTAGAGTATGTAAAGCATGGCGGTGGAAATGGCACAGCAGGCCTGGCAACATCCGAGAAGCAAGAGAGTCGAAGTTTCAGGCAGAACTTTCAGCGGAAAGGTAAGTAATAGGTGAACGAAGGTAGGAGGTGATCGTGATAGATCGATGGGGAGTGTGGGATAGAGCGGTGGGAATTAAGATGGGCATTAGGTCTCCTCAGGAGGGCAGATGTGAGTCTGGGAGTTGGATCTGGGATCTGGGTTACCCAGGGGAAATTTGTAAATCAGTGGATCCAATGTTCGTGCCGCATGTTTGTTGGCTCCTGAGGCAGAAGATGGTGTGTTACTGGTGACATCCTGGTACATCTCTTCTGAACCCTCTTCAGCTTAACAATCTCCTTCCCATAACAGAACTGCACACAGAACTACAGAACAGGCTTTATCAATGTCCTGAACAATCTCAGCATGCCTGCTCAACTTCTAAACTCAAAGGTCTGAGCACTGACGTAATCTGAAATAACCTGCGCCACAAACTTCAAAGAATTATACCTGGGCCCCCGGGTCCCTCTTTTCTATATAACTACCAAATCCCAGCATTCATTGTGTAAGCCCTCCCCTTGTTTGTTTTACCAAAAAGCAATACTTCACATGTATCCAGGTTAAACCCCATCTGCAACACCTCAGCCCAGTGAATGATATTACTACCCCCTCACACTCCCCCTTCGGATTAAAACCACAATCCACTCTCCATAATGCCTACAGACACCAGCCTTGAGTTTCCCAAAGACCCAGAGCTTGGTTTGCCTTGTGCAGGCAGAAGGAGGAGTCGGTAAGCAAAAGCTGGATAGGAAATAGCTGTCTTATCTCAATTAATGGTTTTCGTAAGAGGGAAGCCACATGCTCGAGATTTGAAATAGTGACCGGTGTTTTGGGCACAGAATTGTGTTCTTTCCTCGTCTCTGGTCTTCAGTATTGATATCTACTCGAGATCCCTCATAGTGCAGTGTGTTGCAGGATTTCTTTCCCTAATATAGGAGACTACTGGTAATAGACATTTAAACCGGAAATCATAGCCAAGCAATTACAGATGTTCATAGTTTATCTCAATAGTACAGCGAATGCACTCAACATCCTATAGTTAAGGCTAATAATTTGTACAAATTTTCAATGAGATTTGTCCGCTGTATAATTTGGTATTGTTAACCAGAATTTAATAAATCCATACACTTCAAATATGACCCAAAATCTGGGCATAGTTTCGGCCTTGTTTAATGGATGGTGCCCACGTTTCTGAGCCGGAGCTCTGGATTCGATTCCAGTCCAGGAATGTCTGATAGTGCCCCTATCTCTGGAGAAGGTGGAGTGGAGTCATGTCCGATGGAAGTGTGTCACAGCGTGTTACAACAAGCTGATGAACAACATATAGTAGCATCATGTTGCAGCTTTAGGGGCTAATGCTGAATGATGGTAGTGTATCTATCACTGCGCCGAAAATTCTCGTTTCAACTCCCACAAAGCAGTTTCATAATATGTCTGAACAAGTTGATTAAACTTTTTGGAATCATGCCTTGATGGAGAAGGAAGAGGTACGACTATTGAATTTGGGACTATAGACCCAGGATGACTGAAAGCACAGCCAACCGTCTTGATTGGAGTCATATTTACACTTTCTAGAGGTTTATAAAATTATGACGGGCATGGATACGGTGAGTGGTCAAGGTTCCTTCCCCCCCAAGGTAGGAGAGTCTAAAACTAGAAGGCATAGGTTGAAGATGGGAAGAGAGATATTTGAAAGACAATGAAGAGCAACTTTTTTTCCCTGCAGAGGGTGGTGCTTCTATGGAATAAGCTGCCAGAGAAACTGGTGGAGGCTGGAACAATTACAGCATTTAAAAGGCAACTGGATGGCTTTATGATTAGTGGGATATGGGCCAAATGCTGGCAAATGGGAGTGGATTAATTTAGAACATTAGGATGGCATGAGCGAGTTGAAGAGTTTGTTTCCCTGTTGTACATCTCTACGAATGATTGATTCAATTAATGAAGGTCTCTTTGTAACCTTCAGCTGTTCACCATTATACAAACACTGTCCACAGTAAACCCAAACTTGACGTCATCCTCAAATTTGCGAAATATGCCTTCTATAATTCTCATCTCAATCATTTATATAAATGACAAACAAAAGTGAACCCAACAATTTTGCCTCTGGATCATTGCTGCCCACCGGATTCCAGTTCAAAAAACAACCATCCACCATCACCCTGTCTCCTGCCAGTAAACAGATATACACAGAAACACACATGCAATCACACACACATACAGAGACACCGACGCAACCATGTCTTTTAGACAAAGGTTAGATTAAAACCACGATCAAGGGTTACGGTGAGAAGGCGGGGAAATTATATTGAGATACACACCAGACAGGATCAAACTGCAAAGTAGACCTTATGAGCCAAATGGCCTGATTCCAATTTCCTATGCTCTGTGGCATTAAGGTGGCAGGATTATTTTCCAAGGGTGCAGTAGAAGCTGAGTTTGATAAATACTTGACTGAACAGTCAATGGGACTGTGGATACGTTTGAGGGGCTGAATGGTATATGTTTGTTCGTATTTGCTGTGCCCTTGTTTCTGAAAAGTGTAGGTGACTTGCTGTGAGGTTAACACACTTTAAAATGAAAGGGTTCTTCCTTTTCCATTTGAGATAAGATTGCTCCTTTCTTCTTTGGATTGTGTGATCTGTGGCGTTCTCATCCCCCGGGAACAGGGAAGACTGGGTCATTTAGGATATTCAAGGCTGACCTTGACTGACCTTTGATGGACAGAGGAGTCAATGTTTATTGGGAACAGACAGGAAAGGGGTATTCAGCTACAATCAGATCAGCCATAATGTTTCTAAACTGAGCATCAAGTTGGAGGGAACGAATGGCCAACTGCTGCTCCTACTTCACTCGTTGTTCTGTCAGTTCACACCTGAGGCTGTTCCAGAGGGAGATAAAGATCCCATTGAGGCAGTCAGCATCGTGACAATACAGCAGGGGGAGGCCATAATGCACTTCCATGGGGTTAGACAGGAATAGAATGAAGTATTCAAATCATTTCAGTAAATTACACAGCACAGGAGGATGCCATTTAACCATCCCAGGCTGCCTCAGGAAATACAGACAAGAGATCATTACTCATTTTGTGTTTGGTAAGCTGTAACCAGTGGAATTCTTCAGGGATCTGTGTGAGGTCATCAACAAATGACAATCCACACCAATGAACTGGATGGAGAGGATGGAGCTCAGTTTGCTCATACATCAGGATAGTCAATCAATAAGATGTCAAAGGGAGACAGAGTGTCTCCAATGAGATACAGACAGGGGGAGGGCAGCACGTCGGCAATGGGATACAGATGGGGAAGGCATAGCGTCTACAGTGGAATACAGACAGGGGAAGGGCATACCGTCTACAATATGATACAACAGGGGGAGGGCAGAGCTTCTGCAATGGGATACAGATGGGGGGAGGGCAGAGCGTCTACAATGGGATACAGACAGGGGAGGGCATAGTTAGTAGGTTTACAGGTAACATCAAAAAATAGTGGGGCGGTGGACAGTGATGGTTATTTCAGAGTACAACGACACCCTTGACAAACAAAGGGTCAAGGACTGGCAGAGAGAATTTAATGCAGACATTTGTGAGGTTTTGCATTTTGGTAAGTTAAAGCAGGGTGGTACCCTAGGGAATGTTGCTGAACAAGGAGACCTACGGATGCAGGTTCATAGTTCCTTGAAAGTGGAGTAGCAGGTAGACAGAGTATTAATGTTCAGTCAGAACATTGATTATAGGAGATGGGGTAGCATATTACGTTTCTACACGACATTGCTGAGGCCACTTTAAGAATACTGCGTACATTTCAGTAGGCACTGCTAAAGGATGGATGTTGCTCAGCTTGAGAGGGTGCAGAAAAGGATTTTCTGAAACCTGAGAAATTGAACTGCAGGAGAGGATGAGCAGGTTGGGGTTTTTGTCCCTGGAGTGTTGGAAGCTGAATAGTGACACGACAGAGGTTTATAAAATCCTGTGGGCTATTTATAGTCTCAATGGTCAACATTTTTTCCCAGTGTTCGAACTTCCAGAACTATATGGCAGAGGTTGATGATGACAGGGGAAAGATTTAGATGGGACCTGAGGGGAAACCTTCACATGCAGAGGCCCTGGGGGTACGGAAAGTGCTGTCAGAGGAAGTGGTGAAAGCGGGTACAATTACATGTTTAAAATATATCTGGATAGATACATAAATAGGAATGGTTCAGAGGGATATGGGCCAAATGCTGGCCAGTGAGACTAGGTCACGTTAGGATGCCTGATCGGCATTCAGAATTTGGAAAAAAAGGATGTGTTTCCATGCTGTATGACTCTGCTATTCTATCACAGTGATGAGGAAAAATGCAAAAAGGGCTTTTGAATGGGAATTCTCTTCCCCAGAAGTTTGTGGTGTTTCTCTGATTGCAAGTATTCACAGCTGAGTTAGTTAAAGATTTGACAGAGACTGCGTCATGGATAATGGGATACAGACAGGAAAGTGGGGCTGAGACCACAACCTGATCAGCCACAATCTTAGTGCCTGGTGGAGAAGGCTCAAAGTATCTCAGGACCTACTCCTACTCCTCAGTCCCCTGTTTCTGTGTTCCATTTAGACCCTCAAACCTGCTGGATCTGAGCAGTTGGAGGCCACTTACTGCTATCACCTGGTGCATAGAAACAGAGGAGAACATTCACTCCCTCATGACTGTCACACACGGTTTGGGAGATTTGGAAAATGTAATTGGAAAACCCAGGCTGGATATGAAAGCAGTCCCTCATTTCTCTTGACAGAGGTTCCCCTCTCTACAACTTGTACTCCGTTTGTTGGTAGATGCAGATTTACTGTGAATACAGCCCCCATACCTCACCCAGAGATGGCTCACAACGTCCCCTGGGCTCCGTGACTGCAACATTCCATAACAGACCTTCCAGGTACCTTCCTGTAGGTAATCTAATCTAATCTAATCTAATCTAATTTTCCAATAACAGAATGTGAGAATATCAGAAACAAAGGCAGGTCGTTCGCCTCCCAAGCCTGTCTTGCCTTTCACTAAGATCATGGCTTCATAGCCCTCATCTCTCTGATACATCAAAATCCCTCTCCAACCTCTATGAGCACTTCCATAGAACACAAAACAAAGAACATTAGAGCACAGTACAGGACCTTTGGCCCTCGATGTTGTGCCACCCGTTTATCCTACTCTATGATCAGACTATCGTCCGTGCTTCCGTTCACTTTCTTCCATATGCCTATCCAAGAATCTCTTGAGTTTCCCTCACGTATTTTATTCTACTTCCACTGCTGGCAGTGCATTCCAAACCCCCACCACTCTCTGTCTAAAGAACCTACCTCTGATATCTCCCCAAACCTTCCTCCTGTTACCTTAAAATTATGACCCCTTGTGATAGATATTTCTGCCCTAGGAAACAGTCGCTTGCTATTCACTCTGTCTATGCCTCTCATCATCTTGCACACCTCTATCATATCACCTGTCATCTTTCTTTCCTCCAATGAGAAAAGCCCTTGCTCCCTCAAGCTTATTTCATAGAACCTTCCGTCCAGTCTGGTGAGCATCTTTGTAAATTTCCTCTGCACTCTGTCTAAAGCTTCCACATCCTTCCTATAATGGACTGAGTAGAACTGAGCACAATAGTCCAATTGTGGTCTAACCAGGACTCTATAGAGCTTCAGCATAACCTCACGGCTCTTAATCTCAATCCCCCTGCATATGAAAGCCAACACACCATGTGCCTTCTTAACCACACCATCAACTTTGGGAGCAAATTTGAGTAATCTGTGGACACAGACCTCAAGGTCGCTCTGTTCCTCCATACTGCCAAGAATCCTGTCTTTAACCATGTATTGTGCATTCATATTCGAGCTTGCAAAGGGAACCTGATATTGGTGTGAGTTCAGATGATGGACAGTTTTGAATGAGCATTTGTTCTGCAGCTCTGTAACTGAAAGTGGGCACAGCAGAGTCTATGACTCATTGGGCTGAATATAACCATAATTTATCTTTGTGTGATTTTCACTGAGTGTGACAGATGGGTTGTCTGCACGAGGCTGAGCTATTTTCCTGGTACTATCATATCGAACTCACCTCATTAACTACCCAGCCACCCCATGGTGTCCCTGTCATTCAATGCCAGTCCGATCCCACCCATCATGGCTGGAGTTATTCACGATCGGCCGGATGCCCTGATATTCCGTGATCCCTGGCATTGGTGCACAGTTTACCCCGAGCATGGCAGATAAGGGGCAATTATACCACGGTTTGTCGACAGGGACACGGAGCTCCTGGTGGATGGGCTAGTACAGAGGGGACCATACTCTTTCCAGCGGAACCACACCACCAGACCCAACGAGCAGGGCCTGAGCTCACCAACCAGCTCAGTGCAGTATCTGCGGTCTGAAGAAATGTTCAGCAATACAGGACAAGCTTCAATAACCTTCCCCACACTGTCAGGATAAGGGTCACTGTGTTCTCCCTGCTCCCTCACACTCACTGTATATCTGTTATATCACCGACACCCGAACACGATTCATGGTCCACTACTCTCACTATTGCATGCAAAGCCTTCTCTCTTTGTCACACACACACGCACACACACACACACACACACACACACACACACACACACGCTCGCCTTCGCAATACTCTCACATGTTAATAGAATATTCTGAAGAATGTTGATTGTGGAATGTTCAAGTTCGCGTTCCAAATAATTCCCATTTTCAAGAAAATTTCAATGCCCCAATATGTAACACAAAAGGGGAAGGAACAAAATTGTACAGTTTTCAAATCACATGCAATCCACTATGGGGCCATTCAGCCCTTCAAACGCATTCTAGCATTTAAGAAGATTGTGGCTGATCTGATGCTTTTCTCAGTTCCATGTTACATGAATTTCCAGTCATTCCACCCCCTGGGTTCCTGTCACTGAGCAGACAACATTCAGGCACTTTTACCCGGGTTTTCTTCAAGCGCCTGCTCGAGGACATTTCCCAAGGGGATGCACTGTCCCAATAATATATTCCATCAGCTTTCTCCATCTATATAATGGTAAGCACATTTTACACAGACCAATCAAAAATCTACACTCATTTTATGGTTATCGATATCCAATCACAATTAGTAATTCTGGTTATTTCATATGTCTCACCTTACCGTATTCAGCCAAAGATGGCTTTGAAATACTTGTCTCATTATAAAATACAATTTCTAGCAGAGAACGTTTTTACCCTCAGTCGTTATTTTGACCGTTATCTGAATTGTACCTTTTTCCTTGTTATGAAAGTTTCCCTTACCCTTTGCCTGTGACTGTTTCTGTCTGTAACAGTTATACAGTCTCCCACTCAGTTGGCTGGACAGCTGGATTGCGATGAAGATGGAGGCCAACAGTGCTGGTTCGATTCACCACACTGACAGAGGTTACCATGATAGGGACGCTGTCTCACCCTCAACCCATCACCCGAGGTGTGGTGACCCTCAGGTTAAATGTCCACAAGTGGTCTCTCTTTAATGACAGAGCAGCTCTATGGTCATTGGAACTCTGTTCTATCACTGTTGGCATTTTAAAATGTTTTCTAGATTACCATTTCGTTTTCACGGATGTTCTGAAGCAGTGTCATTTTGTACCACTGTCAACATTTCCCCATGCTGCACATTCCAGTCCATTCCCTGATAATCCTTGACTCTGTTGTTACTTATGAATCTTCCGTCTGTGCCTCAAAAATATTCAATAACTCTGCCTCGAATGGTCTGCGGGGAAGAGAGTTCCAAAAACTCAGAGCACTGAGAAAACAAAGAAAAAGCCTCACCTGGGGTGTGAGGTTATTTTTTGTCGACCTCCCTGAGATTGGATATAATTACATTGGAAGCAGTTCAGCAATGTTTCACTTCATGTATTCCAGGAATAAAGGCCTTATATTATGGTTACTCATAGAAAGAGAGGTGATCTTACTGAAACATACAAAACCTTCAACAGAGTGTATCAGGTAGATATCCACTGGGCATTCGTATAGTCCAAACTTCTTGCCATTGTTCTAGAACTTCAACCGTGTGGCGGCAAGGCATTCTGCCCATCAAATCCACACTGACCCAGTGAACAGCATCCCAGCCAGACCTGCCCCCACCCTATCCATGTAACCCTGCATTTCACATGACTAACGCAACTAACATACACATCCTTGGGCACTATGGGCAAATTAGCATGGCCAATCCACTCTAGGCTGCACATGTTTGGACTGTGGAAGGAAACTGGAACACTGGGAGGAAACACAGACACAAGGAGAATGTTCAAACTCCACATACAGGACGCCCGAGGTTGGAATTGAACCCAGCTCCTTGGTGATGTGAGGCAGCAGTGTGAAACACAGATCCTCCATGCTCCTCAATTAGTTTTATAAGTTACTTGTGTCTGACTAAAGAAATCTGCGTGACTTGTTTACTGAACCAGACCTAGTCTAAGACTTTTATCATCAGCTATATCACCAATCTGGTCACATTTAAAATGTGATGTGAGTAGTGAAGGAGTGGGACTAGAAAAGGAATCAGTGACACCCTCCAACCTCAGTCAGAACTGGGGTGAGGAGAAATTCACAAAGTGGGAATTTATTGACGTAGGAAGTCTCCTTCCCAGAAGTATGGGATGGTTGAAGCTTTATATTATATCGAGGCTGGCTTCATCTGATTTTCCATCGACAGGTGAATCAGGGATAATGGTGCTTGGAGAGAAGAGTGCAGCTGGGACCACAATGAGATGAGCCACGACCTTATTAACTGTCGGAGTAGTGTCAAAGGGCCGAATGTTCCACTCGTGTTCCTCAGCCTTATGTTCTGATGTTCCATTCAGCCCTTCGGACCTGCTACACAGGGGCAGATCGAGGCCACCCCGATGGTTAGATGTAGTTCGTGAAATGTAATTGAAAATCCAGGCTGAGCCAGGTATTGACCCGCACCCCAATCCCTCTTTTCAGGCTTCCCGTCTCTGTAACTTCTGCTCCAGATGTGGGCCATGTTGCAGACCCAGAATCGCTGTGAATACAGCCCTCTACCAGTGTTAGCTCAAAGAAATCCTCTGCTCTCCCTGAATGCAACATTGTACAAAACCATTTTCAGGAAAATAACATAAGAACGTAAGAAATAGAAACAGGAGCAGGCTATTCGGCCACTCAAACCTGTACTGTCATTTAATAAGAACATGGATGATCTACTTCAGGGCTCAACTCCACTTTCCTGCTAACCTTTTGTATCCCTCAAATCACTAATCTATCAAAACCCAATCCAGCCAGTCTGTAAATGTATTAAAAAAAAACCAGTTTCCATAACCTCTAGGTTAGGGAATTCCAGACATTCACTACCTTCTGAAAGAAGATGTTTCTATGTATCTCAGTTTGAAATCGATATCCCTTATTCTGTATCTACAACCCTGAGTTCGACTCTCTGCCCTGGAACGGATCCACATTCTCGAAATCTCCCTTGTCAAGCCCCCTCTGCATCATGTCCATTTCAGTAATATCATCCACATTCATTTCAACAACAATGAATAAACGCCTCACCATTTTAGATGTACTAAATAATTCAACCCTTTCATTCCAGGAATCCGCCTAATGAACCAACTTAGTTACTTGCTGCATCAGCATGCTGACGTTATGATTAAGACACAAAGACAATTCCATCCCTTTGCACTTTTCCTTTTGTGGGTGTCCTCTCCATTAAGTAACAGCCCGCCTTTTAGTTCTCAGTGTCATCCTCAATGAAGTGGGGAGGGACCATAATGTGAGAGAATGTGCTCTGTAATTGGAGATGGAGAACTTGAATCAGGAAGGGGAGAGGAGCAGGGAAGAGGATGGAACAGCAATGGCAGGGGTTTCTGGGGGGAATTCATGAAGCACAGCTGAAAGTCATGCCCAGCATATGCTTATGATCCCAAAAAATAAACATCCTAAATCTGGCCCTACACTAATGCTCATCATAGTATCCTTGTCGATCATGGGTGGTACATCTTCTAATCGAGTCCTTCTTTTTGAACAGAATCAATAATTTTTGAGCGTTATTGGATATCTGCTTGAATGTCTGCCCAGGTATACCCACTGACCTTCCTCTGGGTCTACTTCCACATCCTGCTTCAGATCAGATGTGAGACAGAAAGCCTCAATTTAGATGTCTGGTTATTTTCAATCATTCAGGGGTGTCTTCTAGATGTAGCTGAACACATGATCAGCGGAGGCTGACTCCATTCTCTCAGTTTCTCCGTCTCTGTTGTTTCTCTTTGATGACGCCACATTCCAGTGAACTGCTTGTGACGTGACCTCCTTTGCCTTCAAATCAGAAATCCGCTAATTCCGGTGGACAGGGCCTTCAGCTGTGACTATCCCATCTCACGTGCTTCTGCCCTCACTCCGTCCTCTCCTTCCCAGAACAATGATAGATCTCCCCTCGTCCTCACTTCTACTGTACTAGAATCCACATTCACAGAATCATCTTCCGCCACTTCCACCATTTCCAGTGGGACAGCACCATCAAACACATCTTTCCCTCGCGACCACTGACAGCATTTCATAGGGACCATTTCTTTTGTGACACCCTCCATCATCCCGAACACTTCACAACTCCCCCATGACACCTTCCCATGAAATAACAGAAGCTGCAACACTTGCCCATTCACCTTTCCCTTCTCACTGTCCAAGACCCCAAACATACCTGCCTGGTGAAGTAGCATTTCACTTTTACACTTTCAATCCGGTCTCCTGTCATTGCTGCTCACAATGCTGTCTCCTTTACACTGGGGAGACCAAACAGAGACTGGTTCGAGGACCACTTTCACTCTGTCTGTAGGAATAACCCTGAGCCTCTCATTGCTTCTCATTTCAATAACCGACCTTGCGCTCATCCTAACATTTCGGTCCTGAGCTGCTGCAACGTTCCAGTGAAACACTACCCAAGCTAGAGTAACACCTAACTTTACACTTTGATGTGCCACAGCCTGCAGCAGTTAATACACACTTCCAAATTCACAGCCTGATTCCATTATGGCTGTTCTCCATTTTTCATATATTCTACTTCCTGACCTCCCAATGATCTCGTCTGTGTCTTATTTTATCCTGCACTCAATAGAGACAACCCATTTCTGCCATCCACACTTTAATTTACACCAATTTTATATCTGTTTCTCTTTCACCATAATTAAAACCCCATCCCTCTGTGCCATTGCGTCTCCACATGCTCTGTTTCCTATCATCCGTCGTCCACTTTTGCTAAGGCATTAAGCAGCCCTTTTCAGTTCTGAACAAGCGCCACGCTGGAATTGAAACACTATCTCTGTTTCTCTGTCTCCACAGATGCTGACAGACCTGCTGAGTTTCTCCAGAAATTTCTGGTTTTGAACATGTTCAAAGGTATATGTCAAAGCTGCTCAAATGTCCTGACCCACTTGGATTGCCGTACACTGGGAAGTGAAAATTAATTAAAAATGCACAAATATCTTGGTTCTGAAACTACATAAGACTGGAATCATTGACACTACAGAGTTCTTATTAGAAGCCATTGAGAGAACAGAGTGAAGCACATTCAATTTAAACACTGAAAATGGCATAACTGCAAGGGAAAACGTTCAGATGAATGTTGGAATTAGAATCGCTACAGTATGGAAACAGGCCCTTCAGCCCAACAAGTCCACACCGATCCTCTGAAGAGTAAACCATGCACACCCATTTTCTTATCCTATATTTACCCCTGACTAATGCACCTAACCTGGAAATTTTTGGTTTGTGGGAGGGAAGAATCCAACAAGGAGAATGCGCATGTTCCACAAAGATGGTCGCTGGAGGATGGAATTAAACCTGGGTCCATAGCGCTGTGAGGAAGCGGCACTAAACACTGAGCCGTGTTGCTACCTCACGGAATGCGTTTTGGAGTTTTGAAAAACAAGACAATAAGAGATGTGACACAATAAACAAACGCTCAGAGGAATGACAATATGAAATTGGAAGTGCTACCACATCTGAAACCAGAGTAGCTCACGGGGTACGGGTCATTGGGTCTCGGTATGAATTGGGCGACAGACAGCAGAATTGCATTGCAGAAATTGCAGCTCAAACCCGGGAATTCATGTCATAGTGTAGATCATAGTTGGACAGAACGAATATTGTACTGAGTCACAATCTGTAACTTTTTGCCCAGGATAATTCCTCAGTCCATTATTCCCATTAAGCTGAAAGATGTTTCAGTCACGAAAGTAGATGAACATACCAGGGTCAGAACCGTGTGGACCTAAAACTGATGACAACCCATTTAAAGCTACCACACTTGACTACTCACTTACATTGCAAACAGTAGGACTAACATCTGATAGAGAGGACGAGATGATGACAAAGCAAACAGATCAGATCAAAGCTCTGCAGTCCTGCCACAGCCAGTTAGAAATGGAGTTGAACTATGAAACAACTGATGAAAGAAGAGGACTCCACAAATATTTTTTTAAAAAAAACTGTTCAATGGGATTAGTGTGTCACCATTTATTGACAGGAGGGTAGTTAAGAGTCAAACACATTGCTGTGCGTCTGGAGGTACAAGTAGGCCAGAGCAAGAATGAATGGCAGTTTCCTTCCCGAAAGAGCATCTGCGAACAAGATGGGTTTCCCACACAATCAGCAACTGTTCCATGATCATCATTAGACTCTTAATTCCAAACATTTATTGGATTTGAATTCCACCATTTGCTGTGGCAGTACTCGAACTCAGGTCACATGAGCATTGCCTGGGTCGCTAGACTAACAGCTCAATACCACTTGGTTATTGCTTTGCCATTCCCCGAAAGAATGGAACTTTGCTGCACATCAGTGTAAAAGACAGTATGCAATGTCTACACCATCCTCAGCCAGAAGTGTTCCTTAGATGATGCCCACAGAATCACAGATGTCAGTCTCCAACCAATTCGATTCGCTGCACCTGACATGAAGAAAGAGCCGAATACAGTAGGTACGAAAAAGGCAATGGGCCTTGACACTATTCCTGCAATAGGACTGAAGACTTGTGCTGCATAACAAACCGTGTCCCTTGGGAAACTGTTTCATTCCAGCTCCAACTCTGACATCTCCCTGGCAACGTGGAAAATTCCTCAACTATTTCCTGTCCCTTAAGAGAAGAATAATTACAATCTGACCATTTACCACCCCCTCAGTCACATCACAATAGACAAAATTGTGTGAGTTATTTTTGACAGAGCTATCAAGCAGCAAAAAATTATCTGCTCAGTGTGGTTTCCGATTGGTCCCCATGTGGAGATGGTGCTGTTGTGGAAATGTCACTGGATTACCAATCTCGACCAGGCTAATGCTCTGGCAGCTGGTGGAAGTTAAAAACAACTAATAAAATATCGAAATCTAAAATCTGCTGTCAGTAACAGTGACCTTGAAGCAAAGTCGATTGTAAACACCAATTGCCTTCCCAATGTAATTTCAGGCAGTGAATCTCCCCTGCTTTCCTGTTCTGGCCTAAAAGTGCCTCCAGACGACAGACATGTGGCAAACACTTCAACGGTCTCTAAAATGCCAAGCAAGGCATCATTCTATTGTATCAAACTGGTCCGAGCCCTTAATGGATAAAATTGGACAGAACACCCAGCACCAGTCTCGGTATGAGAAAAGGTAATGGGAAACACAGCCCTGTTGATCCAGCAGATGCCTCCTTCCTAACAGCTGAGAGCCTGTGACACATTTACAGAGTTTTCCCACAGACTGCACAGAAACATTTGGGAAGGAGTAGGTCATTCAACACATTGACCCTCCCCCATTCTAGTTTTTGGTCTAACATCTCTTCAATTTTTTTTTCCCAAACACTTCATAAAGGATATCCTTTGAAGTGATTAATTATTGGAACAATATGAATTAGGAACATCGGTCCATCAATTTTGCTTTCCCATTCAATATAATGATGGTTGATCCTTTCTCCCCACACCAAACCTCTGCTGCAACCTCGTCCCTTTAGTGTCAAGAAATACTTAATGAAATTCAGTGCCTTGCCTTCCACAGGCTTGTGTAGCATAGAATTCCCAGATTCACCAGTCTGTGAGTGCAGACATTTACTCTCATCTCAATGCAGAGTGTCCTGACTGTACCTAATATTGTGGCTGCTTGTTTTAGACGTCCCAGCCAGGTGAATTATCATCCCTATTTCCAATATATCTCGCCCTGTCAGAGTATTATATATCTCACTGAGATCTCAACTCATTTTCCTAAACCACATGGAATACAGACTCAGTCGCACCAAACTCTGTTCCCACAACAAGTTTGTCATCCTAGAGATCAGTCTGGTCATTCTTTGCTGCTCTCCCTCAATGTCAGGTTTGTCCTTTATTAGGTAAGGAGACCAAAACTGCACACAATACTGCACAATGTTCGAGATGGGGTCTCACTAAGGTCATGTACAGCTGTAATAAGATACCCTTATTTCTGGACTCAAATTCCCCAGAAATGAAGGTCAACACATCATTTACCTTCCTAACGGCTTTCAGTTGCTCCAATAATGCTTTCAGTGACTGGTGTACAGGGAGATCCAGATCCTTTTCAATGTTACATATACCCACTGGCATATGTGCCAGTGCCAATCCCAGTATTGACGCCTGGTTTCAGAATTCACTGCCGTGAATGGACTTCAGAGTTCGGTGAAGAAGTCAACAAAAGTATGCATGTTAGTATCTTCACAGATCAACATTTTCGCATCAATTCCTTTTGAAATGCTAGCCTGATATTCTATTTTTCCAACCAAAATGTTCAATGTTACGTCCATCCACATTGCTGTTCATCTGCCACATTTTTGCCCATTCCCTCCACGTGTCTCAATTACCTTGAACTTCTTTACATGCGCCTCACCCAATCAATTCTCAGTTTGGTGCCATCAGCAGATTTTGAAACATTACATTTAGTACCATCGAGCAGATGTATAATCTACTTCATGAATAGATGGGTGCCAAACATCAATTCCAGGATCATCCTGCTCATAATTGTTTTCCATTCCAAAAAAAAGGAACTGCTTATTCTGACTCACTTTTTCTTTCAACTCTCTCCCATTCTCAACCCATGCCAGTATATTAGATCTCACTGTTGCACACTGTTATGGGCCAGGACAGACCACCTCGAGTCATTTCAAGGAAATAGTACAGACTCAAACTTTGCTTGTTGTCTTAAGCAGTTGTAAGGCAGATATTCCAGGAGTGACGCAGCTGGTCAAGCCACTTAGTTTTAAATAAAACAGAATTTATTTTCAAGGTTACGGAATGAAACACAAACAGAAGAGAATAGCATGCAGAATGACAACCTTTCCGAAAACCCAATAGATTATCCTAACTTAATGATGTTAGCAAATGAAATTCATAAGGAGTGGGTACATGGGAAGACCAAGAACTGACTTTCAATTCAGCCGACAAAAATGTAGGGCATTACTGTGTAACATGATTGGGGATGATAATACCAAGAGGCAGCCAATTAAAAGCCATATCCATGCTACTAGTTCCACAGTAAGTAGAAGTAAAGTGACTTTACCCAGCTTTTGTCATTTTAAAGTTCTATAACTAAATATTAAAAACATTAAAAGTTGGCTACTCAACTAATCTTCCAGGTGAAGCTTTCTGGTCTTCAGTAGCACTCCACTTCTCAACTGAGAATCTGAAAATGGTTGAAAGCCATGGGGTAGTACCGTGGCACGGTGGTTAGCACTGCTGCCTCACAGCGCAAGGGACCCGGGTTCAATTCCTGCCTCAGGCAACTGTTTGTGTGGAGTTTTCAAATTCTCCACGGGTTTCCTCGCACAGTCCAAAAATGTGCCGGTTAGCTGAAATGGCCATGCTCAATTGCGCAGAGCAAAGGGGTAAATGTAGACAAACGGATCTGGATGGGTTGCTCTTTGGGGGGTGGTGTGGACGTGTTGGGCCAAAGGGCCTGTTTCCACACTGTAAGTAATCTGTATCTAAATAATCTAAGGTGTTGTTCGAAGTACTTGAAACAATCTCCATAAACAGCCCATGGAAAATTCGAAAGGAAACATCAAACCCAGGTTCTTCCAGGAGAGATATCAGAGAGGGGGGGGGGGATCAGCATCGACTTTCTTCTTTGGCCTGATAGCTTCACAATTGGCTGCCTGCTTTCAGTAAACAGCCAGTCTGTGAAAAACCAGTCCAAACAAATCAAAGCAGAGGGACTGCGCTGGGAGAACTGGCCACGCCTCTTTCATAAGAACAGAAGGACGAGGAGCAGGAGTAGGCCATCTGGTCCTTCTAACCTCCTCAGCCAATCTGTAACATCAAGGCTAATCTACTCATGGACTCATATCCACTTACCCGCGCTCTCACCATATCCGTTATATACTTCATTGTTCAAAACATATCTATCTCAGCTTGAAAAACATTTACTAAAGTAGCGTCAACTACTTCACTCGGCAGGGAGTTCCATAGAATTACAAGCCTTTGGGTGAAAAGGCTCTTTCTCAATTCAATCCTATATCTGCTCCCTCTAATATTGAGGTTATTCCATCTTGTCCTAGCTTCACCTGCCAGTGGAACCATCCTCTCTACTTTTTTCTTACCTCTTCCCTACATAATATTTTTTATGTTTCAATAAGATCCTCCCCTCATTCTTCTAAATTCCAATGAATATAATGCTGATCTACTCTGTCTCTGCTCATAAGACAACCCCCTCAACTCCAGATTCACCAGAGTGAATCTCCTCTGCATAACCTCCACTGCCAGAACATTGCTTTGCAAGTAAGGAGGACAAAACTGCTCACAATACTCCAGGTATGACCTCACCAGCACCCTGTACAGCTGTAACATAACCTTCCTGCTTTTAAATTCAACCCCTTTTGCAATGAAGAACAAAATACCATTTACCTTCCTAATTACTTGATGCACCTGCAGATCACCCTTCTGTGATTCATGCACAAGGACACCCAGCTCCCTCTGCACAGCAGCATGCTGCATCTTTTTACAATTCAAGTAATAATCCCTTTTACTGGTACTCCTAACAAAATAGATTACTTCATATTTATTAATATTGTATTCCATCTGCCAAACCTATACCCATTCATGCAATGTAACTATTTTCCTTTGCAAAGTTTCACAGGACTCTGCAAACTTTGCTCTGCCACTCATCTTCGTGCTATCTGCAAACATTGGCCAACTACGCATGCTCCAACCTCCACATCATCGATATAAATTGTGAATAATTGCAACCCCAACACTGATCCCTGAGGCACACCACTCAGCACTGATTTCCAGCCAGGATAGCACTCATTTATACCCACTCTTTGCTTCCCGTTAGTCAACCAATCTTTTATCCATGTTAATACTTCAGCCGTAACACCATCCATCTTTATCTTATGCAGCTGCCTACTATGTGGCACCCTGTCAACGCCTTTTTGAAACCTAGATACACCACATCCACTGCGGCCTCGTTGTCTATCTTGCTCGTAATGTTTTCGTAGATTTCCAAAAGACTTGGTAAGCATGATCCGCCCTTCATGCATCCTCGCTGCATCTGTGCAATGGGCCGTTTTCTATCAAAATGCCTTGCTATTTCTTCCTTGAGAATATAGTCAAGGCATCTTCCCCACTACTCAGATGAAGCTAACTGGTTTATAATTCCCCAACTTTTATCTACCTGCCTTTTTAAACAATGGCGTCCCATTTGCTGTTTTTCAATCTGCTGGGACTGCCCCAGAGTTCAGCAAATTGTAGAAAATTACCACAAGTGCACTTGTTATTTCTCCTGCTATCTTTTTAGTACCCTGGGATACATTACATCAGGGCCAGGGGATTCGTCTAATCTTAGCTCCATTACTCCATTAGCTTGCCTAATGCTACCTCCTCTGTAATAATGATTGTTCACAAGTCCTCACCTACCTTCATCTCTTTGGTAGAATCAAGGACTGCAGATGCTGGGAACCAGATTCTAGAGTGGTGCTGGTAAAGCACAACAGTTCAGAGCATTCCTGATGAAAGGCTTTTGCCCGAAACGTTGATTTTTCTGCTCCTCAGATGCTACCTGAATTGCTGTGCTTTACCAACACCACTCTAATCTAGAATCTTCATCTCTTCATCGATCACTGGCATGTTATTAGTGTCATTCATTATGAAGACTGACACAAAACACCTGTTCAATGCCTCAGCCATTTCATCATATCCTGTAACTAAATGCTCCTTCTTATCCTCTCAAGTACCAACATTTAAGTTAGCCACTCATTTTCATATTGAGGGAATCATCTGCTATCTGTCTTCATATTCCGTCCTAGTTTTTTTTTCTCGTGTTCTATCTTACTTTTCTTTATAGCTTTTTTCGTGGCTTTCTGTTGACCTTTAATCTTTTCCCAATCTTCTAGGTTCCTGCTGTTCTTGGCCACTTTGCATTCCATCTCTATCAATTTCATAGCCTTGCGTATTTGCTTCGACACCCACGGCAGACTGCCCCTTTTCTGAGAGTCTTTCCTTTTCACTGAATATACTTTTGCTTAGGACTTTGAAAAACTACTTTGAAAATCCTCCACTGCTCGTCAACTCTCACCATAAAGTATTTGTTTCCAGTCGAATTTTGCTAAGTCCTCCCTCCATTTTGTTGTAGTCTACTTCGTTTAAGCACAGGACCCTGGTATTAAATTTTATCTTCACTCTCCATCTGTGTTTTAAATTCAACCATACTGTCATCATTCCTTCCAAGTTGATTCCTAACTAAGAGGTTATTAATTATTCCTGTCTCATTACACAGGACCGGATCTAGCATAACTCGCTCCTCATTGTACGTGTTTTAATTTTCAACTTGAAAGCATTCCCAAGTTGTCAAACCCAGACTCTTTGGATTCGCTGCTTTTCAGACTGCTATGAAAGAAAAACAAAGACAGCATAACCTTGTTAAAGGAGTAGCATTGTCACAACACTACACTTGGGACATCATCAAAAATGTTTCTGAAAATTCAAATTCACTGCATCTATTGCTTCGCCATAATTTATTTCGCAGTCGGAATCTTCAATATGATTCTCCATTAATAATTTGGTATTGACTTGATCCATATTCATTACTTTCAAATTAACATAATTCTCAAAGTTCACTGGCAAAGCATTCTTTCTAATAGATTCTTGTATTGTCTTGACTGCTTCTCTGGTGCTAGCAGACGGTAATTTCCTGCGGTCTCCCTGCCTCCTTTAGAAATATTGGGATTACATTTGCTGCTCTCAAATCTGTCAATTCAATCACCTGGAATTTGGAACACGGCAAGCAGAGTATCCATTATTCCCATGGCCACCTCCTTTAGGAATCAGAGATATAGATTATCATTCCATGGGGATTTATCAGATTTCAGTACAAATAATTTCTCCAAAACTGCTTACTTAGTGATTGATTGCATTTCCTTTCTTTCTCAGTAGACCTCGAATTGTTTGGAAGCATTTTTTAAAAATCCTATCATGAAGGCAGAACTGAAGTAAATGCTTCATAGTCTGCCATTTTCCTCTTCTCCATTCGTTGGTTTTGGACTGTAAGGAAGCTACAATTATCTTCTCCAACATTTCACCTTGGTATATTGTACGTTGAGAAGATTTTACATTTCACGCTTGTTAATGTACTCTTCCAAATCCCATTAGTTCCTGTCTTAAGCTGTTCAATGATTGACCTTCCACAGCCATGCAATCACAGAAGCATAGACTCTGTACCATCAAAAATACAGCACGATCTATATTATTCCAAATTTCCTACATCTGTCCCGTAGCCATGAAAGGTATGACACTTCAAGTGTTCGTCCAAATACTTTTTAATGGTTGTGAGATGACCCATGATAACTGCCCCCCCCCTCCCCCCACCTTAGGAACTGCATTCCAGATCCCATAACCCTCTGGGTGAAAAACAATCCCTGAATAATCTCTAAACCTCAAATCCTTCCATTTAAAAGTGTGCTCCCCTGTTCTTGACCATTTGACTAAAAGGAACAGCTGCTGTCTATCTACCCTCTCCATGGCCCTCGTAATCTTATACTTCTGAATCACGTCCCCCTCAGCCTTCTCTCATGCAAACTAAACAACCCGAGCTTATCCAGCCTCTCTTCATAACTGATATGCTCCATCAATGAAACATCCAGGTGAATCTCTGCACCCCCTCCAGAATAATCACATACTTCCTGTAATGTTGCTCCCAGAACTCAACACAGTATTCCATATTGGCCTCGCCGAAGTGCTACATAGATCTTGTAATCTATGCCTCGATGAGTAAAGGCTATGCCCACTGCTTCCATTGACTTCTTATGTAACCTTTTATTCTCCCACGTCACATTCAAGAATGTGTGGAAAAGCTCCCTATGAGCTTTCTTGTGTGCAACAATTCATTGCGTATTCCCCATTTAGTTCCTTCTTCCAAAGTGCACCACCTCATAGTAATCAGAGTTACATTCCATCTGCCATTGATCCATCCATCTGACCATTCCATCTGTATCTTACTGTAACATAAGAACTTCCTCCTCACTGCCAACCACCCTGTCAATCTTTGTATCAAACGCAGACTTACGTATCACACTCCCACTCCCCCTCTACATTCACACCTGCACCATTTATGAATACCACAAGTAATAATGGACACAGCACTGATCACTGTGGTATACCAGGGGACACCGGTCTCCAGTCACACAAAAAGTCTTCTAACACCACCTATTTTGTGCAAACTTTTCTTTAACACTGATCTGAAGCACACTGGTGTATAGTTCCCTGCTCTATCACTACAACCCTTCCTATAAAGCGTGTTCTCTAGTCCTTGGACACCTCACCTGTGACCAGGTTCTATTGTAACATTTGTATCAGCGCCTTTCATCCCTTGTCTCCAAAAGCAGCCTGAGATGTAACTGATCTGGACATGTGCATTGGTCCAATTTAATACCAGCCAATACATCTTACATCAATCTATTCAAGAGCTTGCCAGTCCATCTTCTTGAATTCTGTACCTGCCTCCTCCTTTTCCCAAGTAAAACAGACGTGAAGGTCTCATATAACAATCAATCAGCGTCTCCAGTTTCACGCACAAATTTCCCCCTTGATCCTAGAGCAAGTCTCCTCAGCAGACCATCGTGCCATCTGAGGGATTAATCTGGAGAAAGCCCATTCAGTATATGTGATCAGTATATTTTACTTAGATCACGACGTCAAAATTGGACAAGCACAGTCTCCCCAACTCTCTGTGTTACTCTGCAGAATGTCTTTACTTCTCGTAGGAGCAAATCACTGCAGAAGCAGAATCTGTACTGAAACCAACACATGCTAAAGATCACAGTTAGTCAGACAGCACCCGTAAAGAGAGACCAAGCTAACACTTTGAGTCTAGTTGATTCTTCATCGTCTGTATTCGGATTCCGTTTAAATGAAGGCGTTTAAAGGGGCACAGCACTGAATCCTGTGGCACACCAGCGTACACCGGTTTGCAGTCACACAAACAGCCTTCTACCACCATCTATGTTCTCCAATAGTTTCTCTAATGCTTACCTTCCCCTGTTTGCATATGTTCCTCCCAATACACTTTGCCGTAATGTTTTCTGCTAACTTACTGTGTGTGCTGCTTAAAACTCCTCCTGAATATCTGACTGTACCATATTCACTGATTCGCCATTGTTTACAAATACAAGAGATATATTCAAGAAAAATTTTGTAAATTATAACTTCCCTTTCATAAATGCAGAACAATTCACTTGAAATTTGCTATTAGTTTCTCAGTGTCCAATAAGATCTTTGTTACAATAGGTTGCAACAGATTCCCTACTGTGGATGACAACTAACTGGCCTGTAATCCTCCACTCTCCCACTTCTTCCCTTCCTAAATCATTTGAATGTATTTATAACCTTCCGAAGTGAATACAGAAAAGTACAGTGGTCCTTTTTGCAATTAACATGTGTACTGCTGTTTTCTCAGAAATTTCAGTTTGAATTATATCCGGTCTGTCAGACTTATCAATACTCATCCCACTTCTGTTTCCAAATACCACCTCGTAACTGTGTATGAATTATTTTAGTCTTTAGTTACAAAGGTCCCGTGATGAATTGGTATTTCTGGGAGATTTTCTGGATCTTCTTCTTTGAAGACAGATGCAATGTAACTGTTTCGTCTCCTTGTCGTTTTTCTGTTCTCTACAATAAATTCTCGTATCCACATATTCCCTGTGCCACATTTGATCTTGATTTCATTTTCCTTTCAAGTATCAACAGACGCTTTTGGCCAGTATCTACAATTAACAAAGAAAATCACAGAACAGGAACAGGCCCTTCAGCCCTCCAACCCTGTGTCGATCCAGATCCTCTATCGAAATCTGTCGCCTATTATCTAAGGATCTGCGCACCTCTGCTTTCTCATATTAAATGATGCTATCATCCCCGCCTCTACTACCTCAGCTGGCAACGCATTCCAGCCACCCACCACCCTCTGTACAAAGAACTTTTCGAGCATATCTCCAATAAAGTTTTCCCCTTTCATCTTGAATTCTTGACCCCTAGTAACTGAATCCCCCACTCTGGGAATAAGCTTCTTGCTATCCACCCTGTTTACATCTCTCAAGATTTTGTAGACCTCAATCAAGTCCTCCCTCAACCTCCGTCTTTCCAATTAAAAAAATCCAAATCTACCAAACCTCTCGTTATATGTCGTTCTCTCATTACTAGGCAAAATTCTGGTGAAAATCCTCTGCCCTCATTCCAAAGCATCCAGATCCTTTCAGTAATGTGGCAACCAGAACTGTCCACAGTATTCCGAATGTGACCGAACCAAAGTCCTATACAACTGTAATACGGCCTGCCTAATCTTGTACGCAGTAGATTCCAACAGATTCCCTCCTGTTGGTGACGAGTTAACCACTGTGGTTCTCCACTTCTTAAATTGTTAGAATGCAGGAAGAAACTATGCTGTATGCCTTCTTGATCATTCTATCGACCTGCCACTTTCAGCGAACAATGGACCTGAACACCCAGATCTCTCTGTACATCAATTTTCCCCAGGACTTTTTCCAGATACTGAATAATTCGTTCTCGAATTGCACTTCCAAAATGCATCACCTCACATCTGCCATTTCTCCACCCAACTCTCCAATCTATCTACATTCAGCTGTGTTCTCTGACAGTCCCCTCAACTTTCTGCTACTCTATCAATCTTAGCGTCATCTGCAAACTTGCTAATCAGACCACCTATACCTTTCTTCAGATCATGTAAATATATCACAACAAACAGTGGTCCCAGCACGGATCCCTGTCAAACACCACACAGAAGAGTTTTCCATTTTGAGAAACTTCCTTCCATTACTACTCTCTGTCTCCTGTTACCCAGCCAGTTCTCTAATCCATCTAGCTAGTACACTATGGACCCCTGCGACTTCACCTTCTCCATCAGTCTGTCTCATCAAAAGCCTTACTGAAGACGTTGTATTTGATATCTACAGTCCTTTCTCCACTATCAACTTTGTCCTTCCTCAAAGAATTCTAGAACGTTTGCTAAGATGTGACCTTCCCTGCACAAACCATGGAAGGTCTTGTGAGGAGTCCGACTTGTTTTACCCTGGAGTCATACTGGTTTTATTTCCAAAGCAGGACTTTATAAAATGCCACAATGATTGGCTGCGTACAAATTGAATGTTGTTTTGAACAAAATACAATCTATCCCCAAATATAAATCTGCAAACGCAAATTAGCCCCCCCTCCCTCGCTTTATAGGTGTGTGTGTGTGTGTGTGTGTGTGTGTGTGTGTGTGTGTGTGTGTGGTGGGGCGGTGGGGGTGCCGTGCGAGTGAGAGAGAGATGATGTGTATGTTTGTTGCCATGTGTGCGCGCGAAAGAGGGTGTGTGTGTGTGTGTATGTTTAAGGATGAGAGTGAGAGTCTGTGCTCACATTAAGACACAGACAGAATTGGTTTCATAGCGTGGTTTCATAGCGTCCATGCTCTGCAGCCTCTGCTCCATTTGTTGTTCATGTTACAGACACTGATGATGTAACTACAGTCTCCATGCTCCATCCAGAGTTGGGTCACCAAATCCTCTGGTCTCCCTCAATGTCTGAGGTAGCTCACAGCACAACCTCTAGCAAACCATCCTCATCCCCAGCCCATCCACTAACTTTTCAATAACAGGAGACAATCAGACTTCCCTCCACTAAAAGTGAGATATCTCCTCCTTTATAATTATACTTCAGGGTCCTCCTCGTGTTTCTGACCACGTGATCAGCTGAGAGGGACAAACACTGGCGTTCAGTAGACAAGCACAGACCAAATTTTAAATACATGAGTCAAAGATGCTGAAACTCCCTGTCCAACATGGAGCACAACTTGGGACACACCGGGAAGTGAGCAATAACCCAAAACACAACCCCCTGTCCATGGAGCACCACATGGGACACACCAGCAAGTGAACAACAGCCCAGCACACGCACTGCTGTCCAACCTGGAGGACGACGTGGGACACACCGGGAAGTGAATGGCTGCCCTGCACACACACACCTCTTCATGAAGCACCTCAAGGGATACACCAGGAAGTGAACAACAGCCCAGCACACACTCCCCTGTCCATGGAGTAACATATAGGACACAGTGGGAAGTGAACAATTGCCTGACACACACCATTACATTATTTCAGAACTTCATGCTGCCAGCATTCGATACAATACACAACCAAAAAACCAAGGCCACAGAAAGATACAGATGGACAGAGACATTCACATTAAAGATAGAAACGGACAATTAAGACAAAACCAGAGCATGTTGTTGAAATATGAAATTAAAAAAAAAACAAGGGAGTGGGTCTATCTGGAGGAGTGAGACCTTGGTGGGTCAGGTCACAAAACTGAGAACATTGAATAAAGGCATTGCCAGAGCAGCTGACCAAATTTGTTCACTAAATTCTTAATTTGCTTCTCAGAACAAACGCAGAAACTATACACTGGGACAAGTAGACAACTCAGCGTGGAGTGCTATGCAGACTTTGCCAGTGTATTGCTCAGTAAACTGGTCTATCTGCCCAGCATGGGGAGCTGTGTAGACTGTGCTGGTGTATTGCTCGGTAAGGTGGAATATCCGCCCAGCATGGGGAACTATACAGACTATGCTAGTGTATTGCTCAGTAAGGTGGACTATCTGCCCAGGATGGGGAACTGTGCAGACTATGCTAGTGTATTGCTCAGTAAGGTGGACTATCTGCCCAGCATGGGGAGCTGTGAAGACTATGCTGGTATATTGCTCGGTAAGATGGACTATCTGGCCAGCATGGGGAGCTGTGATGACTATGCCAGTGTATTGCTCAGTAAGCTGGACCAGCTACCCAGCATAGCAGTATTGTAAAGCATTGCCGGTATATTGCTGCTACATTTGCACTGCGTAACTGCCTAACACGGGACAATTTGCTGCCCATACTGCGAGTGACAGTAAATGGGCGCCCACAAATTAATGTCTCTGTATCTTCATGCATCAGTTCAAGACAAAGGGTTTTATGTGTGCATGGTTATGGGGCAGTGTTAGATGTGAAAATCATTGTCTAAAAGAGAGCACACCTGGAGGAAATCAGTTTAAATGTGAACAACTGTTAGGGCTTGGTATAAGGGCCAGAGAGAGATAGTTCATGGGCAGCTGTTAATCACGTGCTTGAGAATATTAAATAAAGGCATTGCCGGACCCAATAGCATTATAGATCAGTACGCACAGGAATGATGGATGGATGGGGAGTTCAGTGTGATATCAGATATGAGCTATGGAGTATTGACTCAGAGTTGTTTCTGCAGGTTTGCAGCTGTGGGTGTCAGCAACAGACGATGGCCATCTTTAAGACTGTATTTCACAGCTCATGGTTCAAACAACAGATGGGATGTGCCAGTGGAGTGTATACGGGATTTACCAGTAGTTTTAATTAGGAATGGTCAGGGTATAGTGTCAGGAATTGGTTCATGTCCAAAGGGATCACCACTGTTGTTATTTGTCTAATTCAGCTTCAGATATTGGCCGGGATGAGCTGGAGTCAGAGGAAAGAAATGCAGTTTGTAACCAGAACAGAAGATATTTAGATAGCAAGTGCAGTGATACAGCGAATCATGGTTCACAGCTGAAACTGAGCAAGTCACCATACTAACCCATGAGTAACACTGCCAGAAGCAAGGAGGGAGAGAGTGATTTAACAATTTAGTAGTGGTTTGTCAAGTTAATATGTGGATTTAGAGTCTCAGCAGGAACAATAACAGTGGCAAAGAGGGGTGAGTGAATGAAGGAACAGTATTATTGTCAAATATGATTTACAGAATTAATGACTGAACAGTGCGACTTACCAGGTACACCAACAAAAGCCAGGATTGGATAATAAAAATATTGCATAATGTAAAGTACGTATTTGATCCGCCATGATAATGACCTTCGATCATAATACGTAGAAAGAAACCAAACATCCAAATATAAACTCCTGCCCATTCTTGGGACATTCCAGTTTAATGTTCTCAGATTCTGATTAAATGTTGAAACATTCCAGACTCTTGTGCTCAGACTCTGATCTCTCCCCCCGTCTCTGTGGGACTGCTGATTCCTGTTAATACTGTTGGTGATGCTCCCACCAAACTGTGGGCTAACACATTGAATGGAGCCCAAATATCATTAAAAGATGGAAACCGTCCACTGGGCTAATTGCAACCCATGGAGACTAACATTAATCACAGTCACTGAACAAACAGGTCCAGTTAACCCCTTCCTGACATCACTTTTCATATCCCAATAAAAGGGAACATTTACTCGGTGTGGGTGGAATGGATGGGCATTGCTTAGGGATGGACCATAAATCTGTCAATATTCTTATTGCTTCCTTTGTATGTGGGAGTAGAGCCAGAACACTGTAGGACTGTGTATATTACATACTGTTTACAAACGGCGACAGTGAAAAAGTAACAGACCAACTGTATAGGGTGACTGGTGGGGTAATTTGCAGAGCCAATAAACCAGTGTATATATTTAATGTCCATTTACTTTGTGTAATGTCGCTTCTGGTTTTATGTGCACTGTTGTCAAATTCTTCCATAACCTTGGGACATCATTCAGAGCATCAAGACTGCTGCACAGGGACAGGAGGACGTAATTCTGTCCCCTGTCCCTGTTACAAAGGGACAGGGGAGGCCATTCAGCCTCTCAAGTCTCTTACAGAGGGACAGGAGGAGATCATTCTGTTTCTTGAGTCTGTTATGCAGTAACTATCAGGTATAATATACTTATGGAGAAGAATACTCCTAATATAAATTTTAAAGTTGTAAGTTGTCTCAGGCCAACTTTGATTGTTTTATGTTGACACTTCGAAAAGCTGCTTTGGATAATCTATTGGCAGGAAGGTGGAAGACCTTCACAAATGATTGACAGAGACTAGTGCCAGCATGTTCCTGTGTATGAGCAGGGTAAGGCTGGTAGGTGTAGGGAATGCTGAATGGTGAGCAGAATTGAGGCTTTGTTCAAGAAAAGGCGGAAGCATACGATAGGTACAGACAGTAGAGATCGAGTGAGTCCATTGTGGAGTACCAGGGATGTAGGCTAATACTCAAGAGGGAAATCAGGAGGGCAAAATGGGGACATAAGATATCTTTCGAAAGTAGGGTAAGGGACATTCCAAAGTGATTCTACAAATACATTAAGGTCAAAAGAGTAACTCGAGAGAGAACAGGACCCCTTAAAGATCAGCAAAGTGACCTATGTGTGGAACTATAGTAGATCGGTGAGATACTAAATATTTTGCATCAGTATTTACTGTGGAGTAGGATATGGAAGGTAGAGAACTTGGGGAAATGAATAGTGATATCTTGAAATTTGTCCACATTACAGAAGATGAGGAGCTGGATTCTTTAAAATGCATTATGGTGGATAACCCCCCCCCCGACCTTTTAAGTGACTCTTGGTTAGGCACATGGATTTTAGTACAGTGAAGGGCATGAAGCATAGTCTGACCCTTGAGTAGGATAAACTGCCAGCACAACATCAGCAGCTCAAGGGCCCGTTCTGTGTTCATGATCCATGAACTAATCAGATGTACCCCAGATCTGTTGGGAAGCTAGAGAAGTAATTGTTCGGTCTCTGGATGAGATATTTGTATCATGGACAGCCACAGGTAAGGTTGTGTCATTGTTTAAGAACAGTTGGTAAGGAAATGCCAGGAAACTGTAGACAAATGGGACTGCTGGATTAGTGGTGCTGGAAGAGCACAGCAGTTCAGGCAGCATCCAAGTAGCTTCAAAATCGACGTTTCGTGCAAAAGCCCTTACCTCGTAGATGTCATTGGTGGGTAAGTTGTTGGAGGGGATTCTGCCAGACGGCATTTATTTGTGTTTAGAAATGTAAATTCCGATTAGCGATATTCAACATGACTTTGTCTGTGGGAAATCGTGTCCCAATAATTTGATTTAGCGTTTTGAAGAAGTGACAAATAAGATTGACGAAGGCACAGAAATAGAACTGTAGAATAGAATATAGACTTTAGTATAGCATTCAAAAAGGTTCCGCATGGTAAACTGGTTAGCATGGTGAGATCACATGGAATACAGGGAGAGTTGGATGTAATTGGCTCGAAGGTAATAGACGAAGGAAATGTTTGTGAACTGGTATTTTTTTTTGGACTGGAGGCCTGTGACCCGCAGTGTACCAAAAGGATCGAATGGATTTTGTCATTTTATATAAATGATTTGGATTAGAATACAATAGGAATGGTTAGTGAGTTTGCAGATAAAACCAAAATTATTGAGGTAGTGGAGAGTGAAGATAGTTTAATCAGAGTAAAACGGGACCCTGATCAGACAGGCTAAAGGGCTGAGGAGTGGCTGATGGAGTTCATGTTAGACAAACGGAAGGTGTAACATTTTGTTGAGGCAAATTGTGTTAGCACTTATAGGTAGGATCCTGGCAAGTGTTTTCAAACACAGATAGCTACATAGAAATTATAGAAGCCCTGAAGTGTGGAACCAGGCCATTTGGCCCACCAAGTCCACACTGACTCTCCAGATAACATCCCGAACAACAAACCCAAACGTTACCCCGCTAATTCTACATTTTCCATAGACAATCCAATGAGCCTGCACGTCCCTGGATATTGCGGAAAAATTTAGTAAGGTCACTGAACCTAAACTGGACATTTTTGGCTGTGAGAGGAAAACCAAACACCTAGAGGAAACTCACACACACACGGAGAGAGTGAAAACACCGCACAGAATGTCACCAAAGGGTGGAATCGAACCCAGGTAATTGATGCTGTACGGCAGTATTGCTAGCCACTGTGACACTCAATGACCAGCTGCGCGAGAAACTGCATCCTCCTACTTCCTCTGGATCTGTCACATCTGTTCAAATGATGCCGAATTCCAGTGTGGTGCTTCCAACAAGCCTTCCTTTACCTCCACAGGAACTGAAGCTGTGACTGACACATTGCCTGCTCTTTGCCCTCACCCCTTCCCCTTATTCTCAGATCAAGTTGTCCATTAATACTGCAGCATGCAAGATAATTGCTGATCTAAAATAAAACAAAGAGCTACATATACTGGAGATCAAAAACAAAAGCTGTTCTGATGAAGAATTCCCAAATTAAAAATGTTGACTCACTCTCTTCCTACAGAGGATTAGGAAAAAGTGAATTCTGAAGTGAATTCCTGATGAAGGGCTTATGACCGAAACATAGACTTTCCTGCTCCTTGGATGTGCCCTAACCTGCTGTGCTATTTGACGGCTACACGTTCGACTTTTCCCTTCAAATGGTCCCAGACCCATCGGGTTTTGCCTGCAAACGCTTGTATATCTAATGTCCTGTTTAGAACGTACACTTTTTTTCCCTGCTGTGTTGACTTCCATACACATCTCTTACCAGTGTTTGCTTGCACTTCTTGTTTATAACCTCCAGCCAAATTGTTTCTTTGTAATCTGATTGCTAGGGTGAGATGAATGGTAGATTCAATGAGATCTTTCCTGAGGCCTTCCTTGATGTCACAAAACCTCGCTGCACTTTGTTCGAACAATATATGAATTGGAAAGGCAGAGAAGGATATGGGCCAAGTGCAGGGAATTGGGGTTCATGTGGATGGACATTTTGGTTGGTATGGACCAGTTTTGGCTGAAGGCCCTGTCTCCGTGCATGACTGTAAATGAAAGTGGTTTTGGGTATAGACAGAGAGGGTGAGATTGAGCAACAATATCATGGAAGGATGTGCTCACAGGTTTCAGAATGCTGAGATATAGACATTTCGATAGCATCAGGCAAAATAAGCCAGTATTACCAGGAATGATGGTGAACAGAATATAGGTGTGAGTTCAGATGATGGAGAGTTTTGGATGAGGATTTGTTCTGCAGCTCTGTAACAGTGAATGGGATCAGCAGAGTCTTCAACTCATCCGTCTGAATCTAATAATAATTTATCTTTGAGTGATTTTCACTGAGTGTGACAGGGGGATTCTCTGCTCGATGCCAAGCTAGTTTCCTGGTGCTATCTTATCGAACTCACCTCATCAACTACCCACACTAACTCATGGTGTCCCTCTCATTCAATGTTAACCCGATTCTCCCACCCACTTTGGCTGGAGGTACCCACCATCGCCCAGATGCCACTGGATATTCCATTATCCCTGGCGTTGGTGCCATCTTTAAAAGGACAATGGGCACTCAATTGAGCTTTCCTCAGTTTGGAGCTTCCATGTACGTTTTACCCAGAGCACAGCAGATAAGGGTCAATTACACCACGGTTTGTCAACACGGTCACAGATATCTTGGCGGATGGGTTAGTACATCTCTTCCCAGAGTGGGCCACACCACCAGACCCACCGAGCATGATCTGAGCTCACCACCCAGCTCAGTGCAGTATCTGTAATCTGTAGCAATGTCCAGCAATAGAGGCCAAACATCGATAACATTCCCAGCTCTGTGAGGATAAGGGTCACCGTATGCTGTTGGTCCCTCACACTCAATGTATGTCTGTTCCAGCACCGACACCCGAACAAGGCTCATGCTCCACCACTCTCATTCTTGCATACAGCATGCTCCCCCCTCTCTCTGTGTCTCTTTCCTTTGTAATATCTCCACAGATTGTAGAATGCTCCTGAGAACGTTGATTATGGAATGTTCCAGATAATATTCCAAATACTTCCCAGTGCTCCAGTGTGTAAAACATTGGGTGAAGGAACAGAGTGTTTTTTTTTAATCATATGCAATTAAAATCCATCATGAGTCCATTTCGACCTTCAAATGTGCTGTAGCATTTAATAAGATCGGGGGTGATCTGACTGTCTCCTGAGCTTCACGTTGCAGGAACTTTCAATCATTCAGCCCCCTGGTTTCCTGTCACAAACCAGACGATACTCACGCACTTTCTACCCTGGGTTTCTTCAAGCTTGTGTTTGGGAGGCATTTCCCATGGGGACCAACCCTCCAAAAAATATGTTCCATCAGCTTTTTACTTTCATACAATGGTTATCATGCTTCACACAGACCAACCAAAAATGTACTCATATTGTATAGTTATCGACATCTAATTACAATTAGTAATTCTGGTTATTTCGCTTGGTTCAACTTATTCAACCAAAGATAGCATCCAATCAACTCTCTCGTTATAAAGTACAATTTCCAGCGGATATATTTTTTTTCTCAGCCGTTATCTGAATTGTAGCTTTTTTTTCCTACTCATCAAAGTTTATATTTTACTTTGACTTTGGCTATTTCTATCTATAGCAGTTACACAGTCTCGCAATCTGTTGGCTGGATGGCTGGCTTGTGATGCAGAGGAAGGCCAACAGCGCAGGTTCAATTCCCCACACAGACAGAGGTTGCCATGAAGGGCAAACCTTCTCAACATCTTCCTGTCACCCGAGGTGTGATGACTCTTAAGGTAAACCATAATTTGTGGTATCACTAATGAGAAAGTGGTCCTTTGGGACTCTATTCTATCCATGTTAACATTTTAATTTTTTCAAAAATATTTTTATTCAGAGAAAATCTTTTTAATGCTTCAATGAACCAATATGTACCCAACTGAACCAACAACGCAAATTGAACACAATTACACCCATGTGCATGTACATAAGAAAAGGTAAATCAATGGACCGAAGAAAAATGAATAAAAATAAAAAACGAATACTAGAACTCAGTGTAACAAAACTACAGCTGTCAAACTTCAAGAGCATGAACTAATACACGTTCATTTGTTTGTAATTCTTCCTCTCTGGACATTAGATTCATTAGTCAAGTTCGTCATAGCTATATAAAAGTCCTTTTTAGAGTGACAGACAGCCTGTCCCTTGGTAATTCAAAAAGGGCTGCCATGTCTAATAAAAATCCTCTATTTTATGGTGCAAAATACCTTTTAAAAACTCCAAAGGGCTATGCGCCATGACGAGGTTACGACAACCCAATAGACCCCGGGTGTTTTCCGACACCCAACACAACAGAACTCTTTTTCCTGAACTCAGAGAGTGAGGGTATTGAAGTATTTTTTCCTATGCACATCTGAGTAAGATAGACTGGGCAGGCCCAGGAAATGGGAATCCTGACCCATCTCCAATTCTGTCCGCAAGATCCTCTCCATCCCAGCGAACACACCGCTCCTATAGCGCCGGTGGAAGTTCAACAAACAATGAGTAAGAGTGTCCATAGTCATTTTGTATTTAAGACATACTCTCACCTTGAATTTTGAGAGAGTATTTGGGGCCAGACAGAATCTATGAAGAATCTTCAACTTCAGGGCAAGAGTCTTCTTACAGATCGAAATACTTCTTGTATTTTCACAAATATCCTCCCCTGTGTCCGAAGAGATCTGAACCCCCAAAACTCTGTGCAGACCTCAGAAAGGCATAAAGTCTCGTCTAAGGGTCCACTCTCCAACAAATGATAAAGGGTACTGACAGAGAGTGTGTTCTTAGCAATAAGCACCCTCTTCTCTGTATCGGATCTGTACGGGTCTGTTAAAAGTGTGGCTCTTTTCTGAATAACATCTCTTATCTGATAAAAAGAAAACAGAAGAGATCTCTACTCGGTAGTCTATAGTTACGACTTATTTGATCAAAGAACATCCTTGTTTCTCCCTCAGATAAACCATCAAAGCAAGATACACCCACGAGTTGTCCCCAGTTTAAACATGGAATCCAGTATCCCCCGTCGGAAACATGGTACACCACGTTTTGGGGTAAGAAATGAGGTTTGGCTATATTGTCCCCGATCGGACACATTGCCCTCCCTACTTTAAAATTATTGATATTTATTGGGAAATGGTAATAATTCATAACTGTCCTCATTTTGTCTATGAGTAGCAGACTAATAAGGGAGCACTTTGCCTGAGAAGCTTCAATATCTAATTGTATTGACGCCGAGGCCTCACTACCATCGGGTAAAGAAGACCTTAATTGTTAGCTTTTAATATCCGGGAGATCTACTCCCCACAAACTGTGGGGTCGTTGTAATTTGGTTAAATTAATAAGGGGTCGCTTATGGTGACAAATCAGAGCTACATCATGCATTTAGTCTCCTAAATGTCTTTCTGGGAAACATCAAATAAAGCATTCACACGGGGTATAGCAAATAAGGAAGGGAATTCATGTTAATAAGAGCTATCTGACCCAGCCAGGATATTGGAAGTGTCTCCCATCTTCGAAGGTCTTGTTTAATTTTGTCAAACAAATGGACA
Source organism: Chiloscyllium punctatum (assembly GCF_047496795.1). Lineage (NCBI taxonomy): Eukaryota > Metazoa > Chordata > Chondrichthyes > Orectolobiformes > Hemiscylliidae > Chiloscyllium > Chiloscyllium punctatum. The sequence continues at coordinate 5,468,671 of NC_092790.1, forward strand.
AATCCCACGTTAAATATAAGTTCAAAGATAGGATTAATTAATATACTTAAATAGGGAACAGCTCCATTTCCCCCTGGGACCATTGAAAAGGAAATCAGGATTCTCCCACGGCATCAGTTCTTTCCCTGAGTTCGCCCATAAACATGGCCTCCGACTTTATAAAATCAATGGTATAGCCGGAAAAGGCACCAAACGAACTGATGCATTGCATGAGGTGAGGTACCAAAACTGTGGGATTTAACAAAAATTTAAGACCATCATCTGCAGACAATGTAATCTTACGTGACTTCTATCCCAGTTCTGGGGCAGATATGTTGGGGTCCCTGCCAGTGGCTCAATCACCATCGTAAATAACACTGGCATTAACAACTGCCTCTAGAAATATTAATTTTACAGGATCGTACACAGAGGGTCATTTTCAAGGACCCTCACCCACTTGATAAAAACATTGCTGAGACCAAACAATTCTAACGTATACAAGAGATACAGTTACTCAACCCAAGCAAATGCCTTCTCTGCATCTAAAGAATCATTAATACCTGATTAATTTGCTGTTGACACGCTTGGATCATATTGAGTAATCTCCTAACATTGTTGAAATATCTGCAGCCTTTTATAAGCCGGTATGGTATACTTTGACAATGGAAGGATAAATCGTTTCCATCCTCAATGTAAGGGACCCAAACAGAATTTTGAAATCAACATTTAGAAGTGAGATGGTCCTATAGGAAGCACAATCTTTCGGTGTCTTCCTTTTCTTAAGAATAAGAGAGATATGAGCCTCTCTTAAGGATAGTGGGACGCAGTCGTGACTGTGAGAGTGACGAACATAGTAAACATCGGCTCTGACAACAGGTTTATAAATTCCTTATAAAACTCACGTGGACATCCATCAGGACCGGGTGCCCTTCTGCCTGGAAGCTGTTTTACACCCTCCAGCACTGACAACGGTGCATTAATGCAAGACACTTATTTGGGGGTTGCCCCTGGAAGGTCCAAGTTCTTGAAGAAAGATTCGATCTTAATCCATCTATCCTCATAATGCTCAGTCTGATATAATTCAGAATAAAATCTCCGAAATGCTTCTTTAATCTTTATGAGATCGCATGAAAGGGTCCCAGTACCTTCCCTAATTGAAGTAATGGCTTTGGGGCTCTCTTTTTCATTGCAAGATAGGCTAACTACTTGCCCGGTTTATCACCATGCTCAAACAGCCTTTGTTTTGCAAAAGTAAGTTCCTCCTTGGCTGTCTGTGTGAGCATGAAATTCACAGCAGACCGAAGTGTTGTGATCCTCTGCAGCCCATCCACCGAGAGTCTATCACAGTGTGCCTTCTCGGCTGCCTTCAACCGTGCCTGGAGCAAGCGTTCCTGCTCCTGTTTCTGTCGCATCCTAAGGAATTATTCCTTTGGCATAAGCCTTAGCAATTTTCCATAGAATGGATGTGTTACTGGTTGAATCTGAATTAATGGCTAAGAAAGATCTGAATTCATTCCAGAAATACTCAATGTACTTACTATCCTTTAGAATAAAGGGATTCACCAGTGTCTTGAACCTGCTTTATTGCCCTTAATCTTAACCAGTAAGGATGCTGCTGCATGGTCACAAATGGTAATATTCCTAATTGTACAGAAAACCACTGAATCGAAGATTGCTGCACAGTGAGGAAGAGATCAACACTGGTGTTGCATTTCTGCCGGATAAAGAAGAAAGTAAAATCCCTGTTTATGAGGTGTCTCTGCCTCCATACATCCACCAGCCCCAGTTCCACACAAAAATCCACTAATTGCTTACAATTGGAAACATGGTGCTGGGAGCCTTTCGGCATACTGTCCACCGTGGGTGCAAAAGACAGAAAAAATCTCCTCCTACGATAGTGTGCTACGAAGAAAGATTATTTAATTTGGAAAATGCATCTATCAGGAATTTAAGGCAGTGAGCCGGGGGCAATAAATATTAAAACTACTGCTTTCTTCCCCATATATCTTTGAGGATTATGATCCTCCCGTGGGTGTCTAATACAGTCTACTAATTTAAATGAAAGATTCTTCGTCACCAGTATGGTTTATCTCCTATTCCTAGTGTTAAAAGACGAGACATAAACCCGATCAAACCCACCTTGCTGTAATGTCAAATGTTCCTTGTCATCAAAGTGCATTTCTGCAATACGACAATATCCACTGTCTCATTTTTCTTAACTGGCGAATGGCTCCCCTAAATGTTCCAGATACACCATTTAAGCACGACATTAGCCATTACACACTGAAACAATATTTGAAATCCAGAGAGGAAGAACTCGAATTACAAATCGTTGAACACCAATGATAAAAAAATCATAGAGCTTAAAAAATACAAACTAAAGCTACTACAACTAACAAGCTCTCAAAATGTTCCAAAACTAAATACATACAAATACAAAAGAAGATGCAAAGTGCCAATGGCTCTCAGGAGGGGTATTTACCCCCCGCCGACTGGGGGCATTTGCACGTCACAAATCTCTATCTTCTGCCCCATTATCAATACTGCATCCAGGGCAATTAATCACAAACATCGGGACAGAACTGCACTTAGGTAGGCAATCAGTCATCACGATCACCTTCATAACTCCCTCCAGCTTGAGCTGAACCCGACACACAAACTTAGCAAGAGAAAAACGAGTAGTATTACTAATGAAGAAGTTAAAAGTGTGCACTCTACCCATCCCCGACTATAATTTAACACTGCTTAATACCAGAAACGGTCAACAAACTTCCTTTTAAAAAAGAGAACCAAGGTTATCGCTTTCCATTAACGCATCCAGCCTACGTTCAAGTGTCCACAAAGTTTTCTCATCCTCTGGAGAGCTAGTGGATCTATTGAAAGACCCACTAGTGCATACGGAGCACCGCTGAGTCCATTAAGGAATACTGAATCTCAAGTTCCCTTAATCTTCTCTTGATATCATCAAAAGATTTTCTTTTCTGAATCAATACCGCTGAAAAGACCTGGAAGAACATAATCCTGGAGGCCTCTTCGGGTCTCTTCCCTGTGTTCTGGAAGCTTCCCTAAGTCTTTGTTTGTCCTTGCAACAATGTAATCGCCCAAGGACAGGGTGAGGGCGTTGGTCTGAGCCTGACCTGAGCACCGTAACCCGATGAACTGTCTCACTCTTCACCCGTCCCTCTTCAGCTTCGAAGTGAAGGAATCTCTGCAGCCAGTTCTCGCAGAAAAGCTCACTGGCTGATCACCTTATGTCCGGTCCAGCAGACCGATTATATGAACATTCTTCATCCTGCCCCTGTTCTCTAGGTCGTCACCTTGTTCAGTTAAGGTACGAATCTATTTTTCAAGGGTGAAGATCCGCTCCTTACAGGAATTGATCACAGTCTCTGCCCCTGCAGTTTGGCTCTCGACCTCATCCGTTCTGTTTCCAAGGCTTTCAAGTTGCTGTTCATGTTTTTGGAGCACTGCGGAGAGTGGTTCTATCCTCCCGCTGAATCTTTCTTCAATCATGGTTTCAGTCATTTCCCGTAACTTGGTGAACTCGGTGACCAAGTCCTGGTGAGTAACTCGGTCCATTGAACGAGCAGAGGGTGTTACAGGTGCTGCCACAGACATGCTGAAAGCTTCTGACGGGTGCGCTGGGTGTTGGGACTTACTCGATCCTTTCCAATGTTTTGTCATTTCCACTTGACAAAACGGGATTAGTGAGGATTCTGTAGCTCTTTCAGTGTTCAATTGTAAGTAAATGACTGTGGTGGGGTGGGGGTAGAGCATTATTGTGATACAGAGATCAGCAAAGCTGACCTTTCAGATCGCTGCCATCTTGTTTCCCCTTTAAAACTTTATCGATGTTATCATTTCGTTTAATTCCTGGATATTCTGGAGCCGTGTCATTCAGTACCACTGTCTACATTTTCCCCAACAGTGCACATTGCTGCACACTCCTCGATAATTCTTGACTCATCTGTGATTCGTGAACCTTGCCTCAAAAATATTCAATATCTCTACCTCGAATGGTCTGCAGGGAAGAGTGTTCCAAAGACTCACTACACCCTGAGAAAACAAAACTAAACAGACTCATCGGTGTGTGAGATTAGTTTTATTTTTGCATTCTTATCTGGGAAAGGATATAGTAACATTGGAAACAATTCAGAGGTGTTTCACTTAATTCATTCCATGCATGAAGGGCTGATATTATGGGGACTTTAACAGGTTACCCTTGGAGTGAGAGCTGATCTTATTGAAATATACAAAGCCTTGAGGCGAGTGAACCAGGTATCTACTGACTGAGAGTTTGTACAGCCCAAACTTGATGCTGTTGTCATTGAACCCCTACAGTGTGGAAGCAGGAAATTCGACCCATCGAGTCCATACCAACCCGCTGAACAGTATCCCACCAAACCTGTCCCCCTACCTGTCTATGTAACCCTGCATTTCCCATGACTAACCCACTTAACATTCACATCCCTGGTCACTCTGGATAATTTAGCATGGCCAATCAAACTAAGCTGCACATCTTTGAACTGTGGGAGGAAACTGGAGAACTGGGAAGAAACCCACACAGACACGGGAAGAATGTTCAAACTCCACATAGAGTGTCGGATGAGGTTGGAATTGAAGTCAGCTCCTTGCTGATATGAGGCAGCAGTGCTAACCACAAATCTATCACGCTGCTCCGTTAGCCCTATTAGTTACCTGCGGCTGATGAAAGAAATTTGCCTGACTTGTTCCTATCACTGAACCTGACCCCGTCTGAGACCTTTATCATCGGCCATATCACCGACCTGGTTACATTTAAAATTTGTTGTGAGCAGTGGAGGAGTGGGACTAGAAAAGGAAACAGTGACACCCTTCATCCTCAGTCAGAACCGGAGTGAGGAAAAATTCACAATGTCGGATTTCACTCAAGTGAAATTCCCTTCCCCAGAAGTTTGAGATGGCTGAATCTTTGTATTATATCGAGGATGGCTTTGTCTGATTTTCTATAGACAGGTGAATCAGGGATAATGGTACATGGAGAGAAAAGTGCGGCGGGGACCACAATGAGATGAGCCACGACCATATTTACTGGTAGAGTTGTGTCAAAGGGCCGTTTGGTGCACTCGTGTCCATCAGCTCTGTTCTGATGTTCCATTCAGCCCTTCGGACCTGCTACAAACAGGCAGATCGAAACCACGCCGATGGTTGGGTGTAGTTTCGGAAATGCACTTGGAAATTCCAGGCTTGGTCAGGAAGTGGCCCCCAGCAGCAATCCTTTTTTCCATGCTTCCCCACTCTGTAACTTCTGCTCTGGAATTGCTTTGAATGCAGTTCCCATATCCCATCCAGGGTTAACTCAGGAAAAGTTTCTCCTCTCCCGAATGCAACATTGTACAACACGACTTCCAGGAAAATAAACAATTACTTTCCATAAGCATAACATAAAAAACTAAGAAGTAGGAACATGAGACGGCTATTCGGCCCCTCAAGTCTGAACTCTCATTCAATAAGAACATGGCTGATCTACTTCCGGGCTCAACTCCACATTCCTATCCAATTTCTTGCTTCCCTCCACAACTCCCTGTGTTAGGGAATTCCAGACATTCACTACCTTCTGAGAGAATGCATCATTTTTCACCACAGATTAAAATCGATGTTCCTTATTCAGTATCTACCACCTCGAGTTCGAGACTCAGGGGAAACACCTTCTCAGCATCTACCTTGTCAAGCCCCCTCTGTATCTTGTACATTTAAGTAATAAGCCCCTCATTCATTTCAACCACAATGAATAATCTCCTCACCATTTTAAATGTATTCAATAATTCAACCCTTCCATCTCAGGAAGCTGCCACATGAACCAACCCAGTTACTTGCTGCATCAGCATGCTGACGTTACGTTTCATACTCAGGAACACTCCAATCCCTTTGTACTACTCCTTTATGGCAGTCCTCTTCATTAAGAAGCAGCCTGCATTTTGGTTCTCAAAGTGATCCACTAACTCCAATGGATATTGCACTCAGCTCCCGCGGTCAGGTTATCAGTATAGTTTGTACATAACTGATGCCAGCGGCCTGATATTTGTGGTAATCCAGTAGATACATCTTTATCATAAAGATCCATTAATCATGACTCTCTGATTTCTATGTGTTAAGCAACCATTATCCCATGCTAATTTATTATTCATCATACGACAAGCCTCTGTCTTGTGTCAGAACGATTATTTTGTGATACCTTGCGAAAACTTTCTGGAAAGCCTCATGTTGACCAGTTCCCTTTATCAAATCTGCTTGTCACTATCTCAGGGATTCCTGATGAATGGCTCCTGCCTGAAACATTGATTTTCCTGCTCCTTGGATGCTGCCTGATATGCTGTGCTTTTCCAGCATGACTCTAATCTTGACATTCTCAGGCATCACCAAAAAAGAATTTGTATGATTGTACAGAGCAAAAATAGTTTCCCCTTCATAAAACCATGCCAACTCTGCATTAAGCTTTTCTAAGTGCCCTGCAATGCCTTCCTTAATAACTGGCTCCAGCAGATTCGCACCAATAATGGTTAGGCTAAATTGTTCCTGCGTTCTGTCTCATTCCTTTTGTGAAGACAGGCACCACATTGGAGGTTCTCCAGTTTCACTGGAACACACCTGTAATCCAAAGAGCTATGGAATATTGCACACAATGCTGCAAGTCACTCTGTGACCACTTCTTTTAAAATTAACTACGAATTACTGCTGATCTGCCTACCCTTATTCTTATCTGGTAGGTAAATACCTTGTTCCTTTTGTTAGAGACAGTTCAATAACTTCCCTCCTGTTACCACTTTGTTTATACCATCGGCATGCTTACACTACTTTCCCCATGAGGAGTGATTTAAAATACTAGTGTAAATTATCTGCCTGTTCCCTGTGGCCAGTTCTCCAGTAACACCCTCCTAATGGCCTCAATGTACTTTCCTCACTTCACTTCCCTCTCATCTCACACACACTTCTTCAAGCTTTTTTTTATGTTGACAGAAAAGCTCATGATGCTTGTTTTAATATTTCTTACCAATTTATTACATCATATCTTTTCGTACATTTTCCTCAGTTTCTACATCCATACAGTCATTTCGTGCACAAACAGACCCTTTGGTCCAACATGTCCATGCTGACCAGGTTTTCTAAATTATAATAATCCCATCTGCTTGCACTTGGCCCATATGCCTCTAAACGTTTCCCATTCATATGTTGGTCCAAATGTCTTTGAAATATTGTAGCTGTACTTGCATCTCTCACTGTTTCTCTGGCAGCTCATTCCATACATACATCACACTCTGTATAAAAAACTTTGTCCCTTTGTCCCTTTCAAGTTTCTCCCCTTCCACCTTAAAGCTATGCATCTGTGTTTGAACTCCCCGATCCTACAGAAAAGACCTTCGCTATTCACTCTATCCATACCTCCCATGATATTATAAACTTCTAGAATGCCACCCTTCATACTCATACACTCCATCTGATACTAACTTCAAGATCAAACGTTTAACGATAAACACTGCAAATTTGACAGAATATTAAAAATGACAGATGTAGAAAACAGCCCAAACATCATACTGTTAGCTTTGCTCTATGTTACAAAACTAAGGCAGCATGAAACTTTTACTCGTGGTAATAAGAGGTCAAGCACCTGAATTCCATAGTATGAAGGCAGTGATGATGTATACTGTGAAAACATATAGATCTAGATCTATATAATACCACATTGTCGACATTCTCTCTCTTGTTCTCCCTATGACCTTGTGTGGTTGTGTCTCTTTATCTTACACTCAACGAGAGAGAACCCCTTTCCCCCATTCACACCTTAATATAAACCCATTTTGCATCATATTCTTGTTCACCACTGAAAATAGCCCGTTTATCTTTTGCCACGCCCTCTTTTCCAAGTCACCCATCCCCCATCTCCGGCAAGGTAATAAAAAGCCAACCCTTTTCAGTTCAGAACAAGTCACATTGGACTTGTTACGCTAACTCTGTCTCTCTGTCTCTGCAGATGCTGCCAGACTTGCTGAGGTTCTTCAGAAACGAATAGGCACAGCACAAAGTTTCAATGAAACAAATAACTATGGATACTGGAAATAAATACAAAGTGAATACAGAAATTGCTGAAGAAACTGTGGGCTTTGTAGAGGGCCACTGGACTCGAAAGATTAATTCTACATTCACTACAAAAGATGCTGCCAGAGCTGCGTTGTTTCTTCAGCAATTTTTGTTTTTGAACAAGTTCCAATGACGTGTTTGAAAGCTGCTCAAACGCCCTGTCCAACACGGAGCGCCCTACACTGGGAACTGAAGTCCACACATTCATTCGTTCAGAAACTGCATAAGGCTGGCATCACTGACACCACAGACCTCTTAACCATGGTCAGGGAGAAAACCAGAGGGAAACACATTTAATTCAAACGCAGATGGCACGACGAGCAAGGAAAAGATTCAGATGAATATGTTAAAGGGTTTGAGTAATGTAACAAATTGGAAGCATGGCACCAAGGAGAACCATCAGCAGAATGAGAATATGAAAATGGAAGTATTACTGCATTAAAAACCAGGTGATGTCACTGAGTACACAGCTGATCGGTGGATTGGTCTCGATGTTAACTGGGGGACAGACAGTAGAATTGAATTGCAGATATTGCAGCTCAAACTGGGCTTTCGTGTGATGCTGTAGACAACAGCAGCAACAGAAGCAGGATTGTATTCAAACATAATCTGTAACATTTTCCCCAGGATATTCCATCAGTCTACCATTACCATCAAACCGAGTGATGGTTCAGTGACGAGTGTGGGTGAACCTGCCAAGGTCAGAACAATGTGTACCTAAAGCTGATGACAAACCATTACAGTTACGGCGCTTGAGTGCTTTCATTCCAAACAGCAGAACTAACATCTGATAGAGAGGACGAAATGATCCCAAGACCAACAGATCAGATCTAAGCTCTACAGTCCTGCCACATCCAGACATAAATGTCGTTGTACTATTAAACAACTTACTGGAGGAGAGGACTCCAGAAATATCCCCATCCTAAATAATAGAACAGCCGTGCACATGAGTGAAAAAGATAAGGATGTAGTATCTGCACCATCCTCAGCCAGAGGTGTTGAATCGATGATCCACCTCATCCTCGCCATGATATCCACAGAATCCCGGATGGCAGTGTTCAATCAATTCGATTCGCTGCATGTGATATGAAGAAACCGCTGAACACAGTAGATACGATTAAGACAATGGGCCCTGAGACCATTCCTGTAATAGGACTGAAGACTTGTGCTGCACAACAAGCCGTGTCCCTGGGGAAGCTGTTTCATTCCAGCTCCAACTCTGACAACCCCCTGGCAATGTGGAAAAGTACTCAACTATGTGAGGTCCCCTAATAGCTGAATAATTACATTCTGACCATTTAACACCCCCCACCCCCCCACCCCCCCAGTCCCTTCACGATAATCAAATTGGTGGGGGTTCTTTTTGACAGAGCTGACAAGCAATCCAGAAATATCCCGCTCTTTGTGGTTTCCGATAGGTTCCTATGTGGAGATGGTGCAGTTGTGGAAATGTCACTGGATTACTAATCCAATACAGGATAATGCTCTGGCAGCTGGTGGAAGTTAAAAACAATTAATAAAATATCAAGATCTAGAATCCGGTGATTGTAACAGTGACCTTGCATCCAATGTTTATTGTAAACTTTGATCTCCTTCCCCAACGTACTGTCAGGAAGTGAATCTCCTGTGCTTTTCTTGTATGGCCTAAAAGTGACTCCAGACACACAGACATGTGATACACTCTTCAATGGTCCCTGAAACAGCCAAGCAAGACACTCTATTGCATCACACTGCTCCGTGGTCTTAAAGGAAAAAAAAAACAGACAGAATACCCGGCACCAGTCTTGACATCAGAAAAGAGAGCGGGAATCACAGTCCTGTTGATCTTGCAGATACCCCCTTCCTAACATCTGAGAGCTTGTGACAACATTTACAGAGCTTTCCCACAGACTGCACAGAATCATCAGGAAAGGTCATACAACACATTGAGCTTTCCCCATTCTAGTTCATGGAGAAAATCTCCTCAATGGAGTTTTCCCGACACAGTGTTCATATCTACTAATACGTTTAAACATTGTGAAATATAAAATAAGAACTGTTGTAGACCTTCAGTCGATCAATCTTGCTCCTCGATTCAATATACAGGCAGTTCTCTGATAACGTGTGTTTATTAAAAGTGATTTGACTGCAATGCAATTCGTGAATTGCGCACCTTTTTTCTATAAAGTGAACACCCGTTCACTGTGACGCGAATCCTTACCAGGCACCAGGTGAACAACAAAACCCAGCTTCAGGATCCTCTGTCTGCCAAATGCACCCTCTGAGTGTTCAGCTAAAACAGGAATGCAATCCGCTCTGAAAGCTTTGAACCTGAGCTTGAAACGGGGAATTGCTCTCTCCAATTAGACGGAACTTTATTTCAAACCAGGGTAGAATCTTCAGGAGAACTGGAATTCCATGTTGGCATCACGTGGTCAGTCAGTCCTGCGTACTTTCTGGTGAAGAGTTTGGTGAAAGGTACAGGGATGTAGCCAGTGACTGCATTGTCATTATTAGCACTATTTCATTACAATATAAGATTTAAAGGTTTAATTAGACTGTGCTAGTGTGTGTCAGACTAACTTCAGTTTTTGTTTTTTACTGATATTTTGCAGTTCGCCCATTATCCTCCTTTCCCCATAGACCACATCATGAACATGGCATGATTTTCTGCAACACAGTGATGCACAGGAACGCAACTTCCACGTTACTGGAGAACAACCTTTAATGGTATCTGATCCTCTATCTTCATACCATACCCTGCTCTCTCCCTATCCCTTTAGTTTCCAGAAATCCATTTTTATATTCAGTGCCTTGGTTTCCACAGTCTGATCTGGGAGATAATTCCTCAGGTTCACCATTCTCTGAGTGCAGACATTTATTCTCATCTCAATGCAGAGTGGCCTGTCTTTACCTAATGCTGTGGCCCCTTGTTTTGATGACCCAGCCAGGGGAATTGTCACCCCTGTTTCCAATCTGTCTGGTCCTAACAGAGTTTTATATATTTCACTGAGATCTCCACTCATTTTCCTAAAGCCCATGGAATACAGACATAGCCGCCCCAAACTCTGCTCCCACACAAGCCTGTCATCCCAGAGATCAGTCTGGTTATCCTTTACTGCTCTCCCTCAATGTCAGGTTTCTCCTTTATTAGGTAAGGAGACCAAAACTGCACACAATACTGCACAATGTTCGAGATGAGGTCTCACGAAGGCCCTGCTCACCTGCAGTAAAGCACCCTTACTCCTGGATTCAAATCCCCCTGAAATGAAGGTGAATACACGATTTATCTGCCTATCTGTTTTCTGCTCCTGCAAAATTGCTTTCAGTGACCGGTGCACAGAGAGATCCAGATCCTTTTCAATGCTACACCTCCCCACTTGTGGGGTCTGTTTACACTGGTCAGCGTCCTAATGCCATTCCCAGTATTGACTTCTGGATTCAGATCTCACTGCCCTACACTGACCTCGGAGGGCTGCACAGAAGGAAACAAAAATGCAGCTTAAGTTGCTTTATAGATCAACATTTATCAAACAATCCCTTTTCAAATGATAGGCTCCCGTTCTGGTTTTACCATCAAAGGTCACAATATCACATATCCCCCATAGACCATACCCCCCACCCCCCATTGCTCTCCATCTGCCATGTATTTAGCCAGACACTCCACTTGTCGCATTCACCTTGCAGTTTTTTGACACCCTGCTCACCCCCTCACAATCCGATATTGTTTAGTGCCATCAACAAACTTGGAAATATTGAATTTGATCCACTAAATAAAATATATGTTGTGTATTTGGAATAGCTGGAGCCTAAAACCCCGATCCTTGCTATATCCTCCAAGCCATCCTTTCAAAAAACCATATTGTTTTATTCCTACTCACTGCTTCCAGCCAGCTGTCCCATTCTAAAACCATATTTGTCCCAGTCCCAGAGGATTTGAATTTGCATAATAGGCTTGGGGCTGTATCAAAAATCTTTCTGAAAATACAATCATATTGCCTTGATTGCTTCTCCATAATTACGCTAAACGTCACTTTCACAAATATGATTCCCATTTGATCGATCTCTGTTGACTTTGTCTGTGCTCATTACTTTCAGTTCCAATACTCGTGGGCGGCACGCTGGCACAGTGGTTAGCACTGCTGCACTCACAGTGCCAGAAACCCGGGTTCAATTCCCACCTTAGGTGACAGACTGTGTGCAGTTTGCACATTCTCCCCGTGTCTGCGTGGGTTTCCTCCAGGTGCTCCGGTTTCCTCCCACAGTCCAAAAATGTGCAGGTCAGGTGAATTGGCCATGCTAAATTGCCCGTAGTGTTAGGTGAAGGGGTAAATGCAGGGAAATGGGTCTGGGGGGTTTGCTTCGGTGGGTCGGTGTGGACTTGTTGGGCTGAGGGCTTGTTTCCACACTGTAAGTAATCTAATCTAATCTACTTCCTCTAAAACTGTTTGGTTGCTAATTTCATTCTATTCCCTTTTTCTCAACAGACTACTTCACTAGTAATGTTGGGAAGTTTTCTTTTTTGTTTTGTTTTTTTTTGAAGACATAATTAAAGTATTTGCTCCATAGTTCTGCCTTTTCCCTGTCCTCAGTTCTCTGGTACCAGACTGTAAGAAAGCTGCACCTTTTTCCACTTAATTTTGCCATTGACATATTTTCAGAAGATATTACCAGTTCAATCTTAAAACCTTCGTTAATATACTCTTCAGAAACCCATCAATTCCTATCTTAAGTTACTCATTGATTGACCTTCCACAGCCATACAAACACAGAAGCACAGACTTTGTCCAATCAACAATACAACCCGGTCTACATTAGCCCCACTTTCCGACACAAGACCCGTAGCCGTGAATCTTATGGCGTTTCAAGTATATTTTCTAATGATTTCGAAGTTACCATGACAACTCCTCTCTCAGGAAGGGCGTTCTTGACCCCAACACCCCCGGGTAAAAAACAAACCTCAATTCCCTCCAAATATCAAACCCGTCACTTTAAAATGTGCTGCATTGTTGTTGGTCCTTTGACTAAAAGGAACAGCTGCTGTCTATCCATCCTGTCCATGTCCCTCGGAATTCTATCCTTCTGAATCACGGCCCCCTCAGCCTTCTCTGCTCCAAACTAAACAACCCAAGCTTATCCACCTCTCTCCATAGTTGATATACTCCATCCCAGGGAGCATCCTGGTGAATCTCCTCTGAGCCCCCTGCACTACAATCACATCCTTCCCGGAATGTGGTTCCCAGAACTACACACAGTATTCCATCTTGGCCAAACCAAAGTTCCGCATAGCTCTTATAATCTATGCCTTGATGAATAAAGATTATGTTTACGGTCCCTTATGCTTTCTCAAAATTGTGCATTAACGTATTTAGTTACATTCAGGGAAGTGTGGAGAAACCCCCTCTGAGCTTCCTCGTGTGCTGCCATTCATTGAGTACTCCCTGTCCAGTTCCTTCACCCAAAGTGTATCACATCATATTTATCAAGGTTACATTACATCTGCCATTGTTCTGCCCATCTGACCATTCCATCTCTATCTTCCTGTAACATAAGACCTTCCTCCTCACTGCCAACCACCCAGCCAATCTTTGTATCAAACACAAACTTAGTTGTCACACTTCCACCACCCCCGTCTATAGTCACAGCTGCATCATTTATGAATACCACAAGTAATAAGGTTAACGATCACACAACACCAGGTTACAGTCCAACCAGTTTATTAGGAGGCACTAACATCGAAGCGCTGCTTCTTCATTAGGTGGTTGTGTGCTTGAAAGCTCGTGCCTCTAAATAAACCTGCTGGACTATTGTTTGGTGTTATGTGATTTTTAGGTTTGTTCACCCCAGTCCAACACCAGCACCTCTGAATCACAGCACTGATCCCTGTGATACACCATTGGACATCGGTTTCTAGTCACAATAACAGCCTTCAACCACTACCCTCTGTCTCCTAACACTAAGTTGATTTGGATGCAACTTTGCAAGTCATTAATGACTCGTACCTGTTCCCTTGTTATACATTTCTGCTAAAACACACTTGCAGAATATCTGGAGATTTTCCTTAATCTTACCCTTCCAGCAGGTTTCTATGACCCTGTTTTAGGCAGTTCTGACCGTGTGATGAATTTCCTCAAAATTACGGTCTTAAGTGGCCAATCCCTTATCTTGCCATTATTTGCCTTGAATTTGGATTGGGCAGCCAGGGAAGCGTCCTGTTAATTTTCAATTTGTCATATGTTTTGTGAATTTTGTAAATTTCTCTGTGACCCACGTCTCATTCTTTGAAACACTGGAGAACATAGGCCGGGTTTCCTCATCAGACATTCTCACTATCTGTGGGATTAATCTGGAGAACGTCCATTGCAGTTTTATTGTGGTCAGTATATTCTTTCTCAGATTGGGTCACCAACACTGTTCAAAATGGATGCAGGTTTGCTCGCTGAGCTGGCAGGTTTATTTCCCGACGTTTCCTTACCTTACAAGGTAACATCTTCAGTGGATCTCTAGCGAAGCGATGCTGCACATTCCTGCTTGCTTTTAAAGGGTTTCTTTGGGTTGTTGATGTCATTTCCTGTGGCGAAGTTACTTTCTGTTCCTTTTCTCAGGGGGTGGTAGATGGGGTCTAACAACTAATAGCACATCGAGGTAGACATCTGCCAGAAATACATGTGGATTCTCTCCATTGATCCTATTAATTTCTAAATATCCAATGTCACATGCTACATAATAGATTCCAACAGTTTCCCGGCAGATGTCAAGTTAATTGGTCGCCAGTTCTCCAAACTATGCCTTTTTCCCTTTATAGATGTTTGGATCCCTTCCATTAATCTATAGTGCTTGGAACACGTTTTCTAACTTCCATTTATCCGAAATGGCTTCCGGCCTCTGCAGAGTACACAGGAAAATAAAACACAGTCATCGACAGTGCAATTAATACTTCTGTTGCTGATTTATGTCTGACATTTTAATATGAAGTACGTCAGGTTTGTCAGGCTGAGCAATGGTCAATCCAGTTACACTTTCAAATACTACCTTGTTACTGATATAAATTGACTTTTCGTCTTCAGTTGCACAAGTGCTACATGATCACTTGGTATTACTGGCTGATTTTATGGTTCTTCCTCCTTGAAGACAGATACAAAGCAATTGATTATTTTCTTGGCCATTTCCTTGTTCTTCACAATAAACTCTCCTCTCCCAATTACCAATTTCCATATTTGACCTTGCTTTCACTTTGTTTCCTTTGAAATACAGATTGTAGATTTATGCAGTGTTTTTGTTCCTGTTTGTTAGCATTCATGTTCTATTTTTGATTTCCTTATCAGTTTCATGGCCCTAGTTTCTGGATCGTGAATTTCTGAGAATTCTCAGGTTTCCACAATGACTGAAATTTTTCTGAAGCCATTTCCTATCATTAATACATTTTCGAATTTGTTATGTTCAACATCATTGTGTCACTTTCCCTTTCTTTGATGCTTGTATCTAAAATAAAAAGACTTTGCAATATTTCTATAAATGTCCTGGTCCTGATCAGATATATTCAGGAACACTGCAGGAGGACATAGAAGGAATTGCCGGAGCCCTGGCTGATATTTTTGCATCATCGCTGGCCAACGGGTGAAGTCACGAAGGACTGGAGGACAGCGAATGCTGTGTCTTTACTCAAGAAGTGCTACAAAGAAAAACATGGGAACTATAGACCAGTAAACGTAAAATCTGTTGTAGGTAACTTACTTGAACAGGTTCTGAGAGATAAGATATACATGCATTTGGAAAGACAGGGTGTGATTAGGAGCAAGATTAGGGTGGTGCTAGAAAAGCACAGCAGGCCAATCAGCATCCAAGGAACAGGAAAATCAACGTTTTGGGAAAAGTCCATCATCAAACTCAGCACGGCTTTGTGCATGGGAGATCATGGCTCACAAATTTGTTTGAATTCTTTGATTAAGTGACTAGCAAAGTTGAGGAGGGCAGGATGGTGTATGTAGTCTTTATGGATTCAAGTAAAGACTTCAATAAGGTTCCACATGGTACGTTGCTCTGGAAGGTGCCCGCGGAAGAGGTTGAGGCGGGAATATTCGCAACATTTAAAAGGCATTTGTACAAATACATAGACAGGAAAGGATAAGAAAGATACAGGGCAATGTCAGGGAAATGGAGTTAGTGCGGATGGACATTTTGTTTGGAATGGACGTGTTTGGGCCGAAGGGCCTGTCTCCGTGTTGTCTGACTCTATGACTCCAACAAACATTGCTTGCATCCCACTGTATGTTATATTGTACTTTCCCAATTCACTGGAGCGAACTTGACCCTTTAGCCTCCAGGCTACCATGATGTTTAACCAGAACGTTCAAGCATTCTATATTCATGCAGACACCGTGTAAAATACACCTTATTAACGTCTCTATTCCTTCAAAGCTGATTCAAAGCAAGATTATTAATTCTTCCTTCTGATCACACATCACCAAACCCAAAATAAACTGCTCTATAGTTTGTTTCACAACATACTCTTCAACCCACCTCACATACACGTACAGAATTTATTTTGCACAGCATAAGCAGTCACTTAGTAAATACAGTTTAGATGCAGCTTGAGAACATCCAATAAAACTGCAGTATCCATGATACTTGCATATCTAATTTCCAGAGCATATGATGCTCAGATTTCCTACAACCGATATATAACACACCAATATTTGCTGCGCCTTATTATTTGTAAGTTCTACATAAACTGATTCTGTGGAATCTGAGGGACAGGTCTGTGTCATTATTAGTGATAGAGTTGGACAGGACATTCGGGGAGGCTCACCTCGACGCTGAGATGATCTGAAGATATCTCCATCAATATAGGACAAGCATCAATATCCTCCCTGCTCTGTCAGGATAATGGTCACCGAATTCTCTCTGCTCCATCACCCTCTCTGTATGTCTGTTATAGCACTTACCCCCAGAAAATCTTCATGCTCTATCTCCAAATAAGGCTCAGGCACTACCGATCTCACTATTGAATTCAGCAACTTCCATCCCACACTTTCTCTATCACCTACGCAATAGCCCCCACATTAATAATACTATATGGA
This sequence comes from Chiloscyllium punctatum, assembly GCF_047496795.1. Lineage (NCBI taxonomy): Eukaryota > Metazoa > Chordata > Chondrichthyes > Orectolobiformes > Hemiscylliidae > Chiloscyllium > Chiloscyllium punctatum. The sequence goes on from NC_092790.1 coordinate 5,485,824, forward strand.
TTTAAAACTGTCGACTGCCTCATTCCAGGCGCCTCACAAATCCTCCCAGATCCACCTCCACCAACACTAACAGTCCTGCCCTCACTCCTTCAATCACTTCCTTCTATTCCAAGAGAAACAGACTGGAATAGGACAGAAATGGCCAAGCCGGGTGGTGGAGTGCCCAATATCCATTCCCTCACCCCTCCCCCACACCCGCCATGTGGGGAGGAAGCTAGTACAAGATGAAGCGGACTGGGATGCCTCGCGTGAAATTTCTGAAACATCCATGTCCCACTGACTGATTAAGGAACAGTGCTCAGCGAAAGACAATTCTCACTGTAAAAACACTGGCATTTCAAACGACAGTCCTTTAACTCCAACCACCCCCCCCCACCCACCACCCCCAAATGCAGTCACCTCACTGCACAGAGATGCAGACACAGAAATACAGAGAATTATTGGTAATACCCCAATATACGAACAAACACAATGCATACAAGGGAATAGGCATACATGCACGTAGAAACACACACAGACATATTGAGTCACACACAAATAGACACAAACATAGATAGAAACACACAGGCTGATACACAGAAAGACAAACGTACATGCACAGATACACAGATGACAAGCAGATGGACAAACATACGCACACGTAGACACAGATACAAATTGGTATTTTTTTTTGTTTTATAACAGGATCAAGGGTTCTTGGAGGAAGGCAGGAGAATGAGGTTGAGGAACATAAGAAATTATTGAATGGCATATCAGACTCGATGGCCCGAATGGCCTCATTCTGCTCCTTTTTTCATGTGGTGCTATGCTAACAGGTATTCTCTTCCTGAGACAGCAGCAGAGGCAGGGTTTCATACATATTCGATTGGAAAGGTTCAGTGGGAATGTGGGACAGGTTTGGAGTCTGGAATGGTTTATGTTCATTCCTAATTATTCTGCCCTTATATCTACAAAGAGATGGCGATTTGATGTTCAGTTAACAAAGTTTTAAAATAACAGGTCCCACAAAGAAATAAGGACGTACCTTTCACTTTAGTCATGTGCTACCTGTGGTGTCCTCATCCTCAGGGAGCAGTGAAGACTCGTTTCTAGAGTCATAGAGATGTACTGCATGGAAACAGACCTTTCAGTCCAACCCGTCCATGCCGACCAGATATCTCAACCCAATCTAGTCCCCCTGCCGGCAACTGGCCCATATACCTCCAAACCCTTCCAATTAGAACATAGAACAATACAGCACAGAACAGGCCCTTCGGCCCACGATGTTGTGCCGAACTTCTAACCTCGATTAAGCACCCATCCATGTACCTATCCAAATGCCGCTTAAAGGTCGCCAATGATTCTGCCTCTACCACTCCCACGGGCAGCGCATTCCATGCCCCCACCACTCTCTGGGTAAAGAACCCACCCCTGACATCTCCCCTATACCTTCCACCCTTCAGCTTAAATTTATGTCCCCTTGTAACACTCTGTTGTACCCGGGGAAAAAGTTTCTGACTGTCTACTCTATCTATTCCTCTGATCATCTTATAAACCTCTATCAAGTCACCCCTCATCCTTCGCCGTTCCAACGAGAAAAGGCTGAGAACTCTCAACCTATCCTCGTACGACCTACTCTCCATTCCAGGCAACATCCTGGTAAATCTTCTCTGCACCCTCTCCAAAGCTTCCACATCTTTCCTAAAGTGAGGCGACCAGAACTGCACACAGTATTCCAACTGTGGCCTAACCAAAGTCCTGTACAGCTGCATCATCACTTCATAACTCTTGAATTCAATCCCTCTGTTAATGAACGATAATACACCATAGGCCTTCTTACAAACTCTATCCACCTGAGTGGCAACCTTCAAAGATCTATGTACATAGACCCCAAGATCCCTCTGTTCCTCCGCCTGACTAAGAACCCTACCATTAACCCTGTATTCCGCATTCTTATTTGTTCTTCCAAAATGGACAACCTCACACTTGGCAGGGTTGAACTCCATCTGCCACTCCTCAGCCCAGCTCTGCATCATATCTAAGTCCCTCTGCAGCTGACAACAGCCCTCCTCACTGTCCACAACTCCACCTATCTTCGTATCATCTGCAAATTTACTGACCCACCCTTCGACTCCCTCATCTAAGTCATTAATAAAAATTACAAACAGCAGAGGACCCAAATTCATATACACATCCCAAATGCCTGTCAAATGTTGCAATTGTACCAGCCTCCACCACTTCCTTTGGCAGCTCATTCCATACAAGTACACCCTCTGGGTGAAAAACGTTGCCCCTTAGGCCTCTTTTGTATCTTTCCCCTCTCATCCTAAACCTATGCCCTCTAGTTCTGGACTTCCCGACACCAGGGAAAAGACTTTGCCTATTTACACTATCCATGCCCCTCATAATTTTGGAAACCTCTATAAAGTCACCCCTCAGCCTCCGATGCTCCAGTTAAAACAGCCCCAGCCTGTTCAGCCTCTTCCTGTATCTCAAATCCTCTAACCCTGGTAAAATCTTTGTAAATCTTTTCTGAACTCGTTCAAGCTTCACAACATCTTTCTGATAGGAGCGAGATCAGAATTGCACGCAATATTCCAACAGTGGCCTAACCAATGTCCTGTACAGCAGCAACATGACCTCCCAACTCATGTACTCAATGCTCTGACCAATAAAGGAAAGCATACCAAGCCCCTTCTTCACTATCCTATCTACCTGCTACTTCACTTTCAAGAGCTATGAACCTACACCTACAAGGTTTCTTTGTTCAGCTACACTCCCTCGGACCTTGCCATTAAGTGTATAAGTCTGAGCTTGACTGATCTTTGTTGGAAAGGAGAGTCAATGTTTATTGGGAACAGACAGGAGATGGATGTACACACTCGGATCAGCCATGAGCATTCTGAATGGTGCCGCCAAATGATCAACTGTTGCCCCTACCCCGTGTGTTGTTCCCTCAATCCACCCTCGAGGCTATTACATGGTAGGGGACCACCCCATTCAATCAGACAGGATCGATACAATGAGACAGGAGGAGACCATTCTGTCTCTCTAAGGAATTGCACAGCAATATAGAATGAAGTAATTCAGCTCGTTGAGTACATCACACAGCCCAGCAGGAGGCCATTCAACACGCCGGAACGGCTACCCAGGAGCAGGAAACATTGACTCTCCTGTCCAGCAAAGATCAGTCGCTAACAAGAAATAGAGAATAGAGTCAAATGTTTATTTTTAGGCTGCAAAGCTGTAACTGATGGAGTGCCTCAGAGATCACTGTGGGGACATCAATGATCAACAATTTGGATCAAAGATCTGAAAGAAGGGGAGGGAATTGCTTGGAGCTCAATTAGCTCGTACACCAAGATGGTCATTTAATGTGTCATCAAATGAAGGTAGTGAGTCTGCAATGTGATACAGACAGGGAAGGTTAGTGAGCAAACCTTCAGCAGAAATAACAGAGGGTAGGTTGTCTATTTTATCATGAAGAATAAAACAATGGTAAACAATGTAAATGCAGAGAGATTGCAGAACTCTGTGATTCAGGCGGTTTCCATGCTCTTGGGACATGAATCATATGAAGTCAGTCTGCAGATGCAGCAAGTGATTTGGAAGGTAAGCGGAATGATGTTGCTTTTGGCAAAAGGTATCAGATTTAAGGCAGGAATGTTTAACTGCATCGGTACAGGGCGTTGCTTCGACCACATTTGATGCACTGTGTGCTGTTTTGATCCCCGAAACTAAAATGAAAGGATGTAATTCTTTTCGAAGATTTTCAAAGAGGTTTACCTTTACTCATTCCTGGAATGCCAGCCTTATATTATGGGGGATTATCAGTTTTGATCTTAGCTGAGAAATAGTATTGAACCATCCATGACTTTCTGAACAGTGTATCAACTGGATGCACATTATCTCTTGTCAGGAAGACTAAAGCTAGAGAATAAATTTTAAGAAAAAGATGCATTGATATTAACACACATACTATGAAGACACCTACCAATATTTACAACTTACACAGACACCTGTAAGCATGTTATCAAATTATAAAGTGGGGACATTTTTGCGATTGAAATGAATGCAAATGCATATAATCTATAATCGGGTTTTCCAGAGAATCTTCCAGAAGAGCACAACTGGTCCAGTTTGGCGTTCAGTTGACGTTATCGTATGTTTCAACACAGAGAAGGAGAAAAATGTCCCCTGCCTGAGAAGCAGCAGCCTATTGATCTCTCTCTCTTACGTTGTTCCATCCGATAGCAAAGTGTGAGACCATAAAATCCCTGTGTTATCTTTACCACTTGTGAAGGATTTCTGGTGAGAATTCACTGGAATCTCTCCACTGCCTGAAACAAAATGAATTCAGACAAATTCAACTGTTCCAGAGTGAAATCCCACTACCAGGAGGTTGTGTGAGCAGAATGACTTCAAAGGCAGTATAACGTTTGGGGCAATCTATCATTTTACCATTTGTTATTAGTCCAACTTTCTGTGTCTCACACTTTTCTAGAAAATGACCTACTCTGAGACCTACATCATTGGTCAGATCCCAAAACTGGTTCCATTTAAGATTGGTGTAACCAGTGGAGGAGTGCGACTGGAAAAGGACGGAGTGACCTTCCAACGTTGGTTGAAACACAAATGAGAAATGTTCAAAGGGCTGTTCAAGTGGAAATTCCCTTCCCCAGCAGTTTGTGGTGCCTGGATGCTTGCATTTATTCAAAGTTATATTTGGTGACATTTGACAGACAAGTGAATGTAGGAAAATGGTATATATAGAGAAAAATGCTGCTGCGACCACATTCACATCACCCATGGAATTTGTGAGTGCTGGAGCGATGACAAAGTGTCTAATAGCCCACTCCTGCTGCTCAGTCCTATGTCCCTATGTTCTATTCAGCTCCTCACAGCTCCTGATATTAGCAGATGGAGGCCAAACACCTGGTCCACCGGAACACAGGATATCATTCAATCCCTCAAGACTGTCACACACGGTTTGGTGTGGGTTGGAAAATGTTATTTGGAAAACCAGGCTGGTTTCAATATACACCTCTGGTCTCTTTACAGAGTGTCTCCTCTCTGCAACTTGTGCTTCATTTGTTGGTCATGTTGGAGACCCAGATTCACTGTGAATACAGCCCCCATACCTCACCCTGAGATGACTCACAAAATACTTTATTCTCTGTTACTGCAATATTCAATAACAGAACGTTCAGGAAAATTACAATTATTTATTTTGTAATTACAGAATATGAGAACATAAGAAGCAAGATTAGGTGACTCGGACGATCAACCCATTGTATACCATCATGGCTGACCTCCTGTTAGCAATAACTGGTCTTTAATGTCCAATTCTTCACACCCTTTAGCTCTTTGACAGGTCAAAAATTCATGTACCACCTCTTTGAATACTTTCAGTGATGTAACTTCCCTCACTATCTAGCCCAGATAATTCCTGGCATTGATTACCCTGTATGAGAGGAAAACACTCCCAACACAGACACCATCATCTATTGATATGAACAAGAGGTGAACACAGGGGCTCAGGAAAGAGTGAATGGCCTTGATATCAAGGTAGCATTTGACTGAGGATGGCATCAGGACCATCTTATTTGAGCTTAATGGGAATCAGGTGTACTCTCCCCACTGGTTGGGGTCTTTTACAGCACAGAGGAAGATGTTTGTGGTCGGTGACCGAAAATCTTCTCAGTCCTGTGACATCTCTGCAAGAGATCCTCAGGGTAGCTGCCTCAAAACAAACAATTTCAGCTGGTCCATCACTGTCTTTCCTCATCATAGGATCAGAAACGGGGATGGTCACTGAATATCACCCAATGGTCAGCACAATGTGTCGCACCTCAGCTCCTGGACTAGTCTGTGTCCATATGCAGTAAGTCCCAGACAGCATTCAGGCTTGTGCTGTTAAAATGTCGGTAACATTCATGTAACAGCAAGGCCAGACACTCTACATTTCCACAGTTAAATGAACAGCTCATTCAGCATCTCAGGCACATAAGAAACGGATATGTAAAAGCCATTCAGCCCATCGAAACTACTGAACGAAGAGGGGAATAGCCGATTCAATCCTCCTGCCTGTTCCACAGGAAGAGAAGGGGTCTGATTATCACATCAAGTTGTTCAACAGGAACAGGCAGAGCCACGTCAGACCCATGAACCTGTTCCATGGGACCTGGAGGAGGCCATTCAGCCCCTCGAGACACTTATACAGGAACAGGAGGGTGTCACTGATGCTCCAACCTGACAAATCAATGGAGCAGAGAATGCACTCAGAGACGGATCCACGATGTTCTTCATGGCTCCATTACCTGTGGGACACGTGACAATTTGACGTGTTTTTCTGGTAGTGAGGAAGGTAGCCAGATGCTTTGTCTCAAGTCTCAGAGAGGCATCTTCCATCTCTGAGACACAGACCCATGTTCTCCATGGACATCAGAAGCTGGAGGGAATAGTTAAATGTTTTAGAATTTAGGTATTGTGGCTGTTGTCGGGATTGTGGATAACATGAAGTTTAATGCAGGACCACACACTAAATACACTAATGTGGGGAGAATTTAATCAAAGACTGACCCTCTGTCTCTCTCAATCAACATATGGAGTGGGGATGGGCTGAGGGGAACGTCCTCTGAGGCTCTTAACCTATTGACAATCATTTAACCCGAGTTAATAAAAGCCATGGAATTTATCATCTTATCAGTGCCTGTTTAGAACATCATGAGTGACTGTCCATCCCCCTTCAGGTTCAATACAATCATCTCTTATTCTCTCACTGAGCTTCACTCTCTGCTCATGGTGCCATCATCCCAGGGATTAGTCTGGTGAAACTTGAGAGAAAGTCTATCTAGAGTACCCCAAATACTGCCTCTACAACACTCTCGGGGATGATTGCAAAAATCCTTTTCTCTCACTTAGACATCGCCATTTCTTTCCTATGCCACAAAAAGCCATTCCTTCTCTCTGGACTATGACTGACATGGAATGTATAAATTCCTTACATCTGTACGTCAGCATCAATAAAGCCAACACCAGAGATGCGTAGAAGATGTGCATCACTCTTGGGGAGAATTTCAAAGAGATTGAATACACCTAAAATAGGGGATGATCACCTCCCTGAATAGAAATGAGCTATAGGAATATAGGAAACAGGCAGAGGAAGGGAGCTATCTTTACTTCTGTTCTTCTCTCACAGGATGTATGCAGCCCTGGTCACGGCAGCATGTTATGCCGATCTTGAACTGAATGTTTGGTTCAGCGGTTCCACAGGACAGTAAAGAGAAAAGCACATTCCTCTGGGATTGTAGTGTTACAACACAGGATACATTCTCCAGCTTAATGTAAAACCAACAACAGGGAAATGATTTATCCACTGCAGTAATCCATGATAATTCTAGAGTCCAAAACTATTTGAAGTAAAAATTAACAACTTTATTTCTTAAAGTATAATAGGGAATAATAGACGAACGAATATTTACAGCTTTTTCCTCTAAGCTATATTTTATCTCCCCCCCACCCCCCACCCCAACCCCCGACTATACTAGTCCGATTAGACTCCAAATTAAGATTTACAAAACAAAACTTCTTATCTCAAAACCAAGAAGCTTTCGGTTCTTCTCCATATTCCGTTCTTCTTTTCTTCTTTGAGATTCTGCTTTTACCAGTTACTAATCAATAAAGTTACCGAGAGGAGAGCTAATTTTCAGGCAGTCTTTGCCTGCTGGTAACTTGGCAATTCTCCTCTCAACTGTCAATTTCCCGCGGTCTTGTACCCCCAAACCATTGGACTGTGTCATTGGCTTTTATGATTATCAATGTTTTAAATTCACACTTGATTGGAGGTGGGCATTTTGGGTTATAATTTAAACTATTTGGCTGAATTTGTTTATGTCTTGAGAAAATAAGCTAATCGAGACGTTCAACCAAATGTTACATTAAATCTATTTTTCAGAAGACTTGGTGCCGTCAGGTAGTTATTGCTGGCTCTTAATTCTGTTAAAGGTGCAGAACACCCACATGTTCATCACAGAAGTCACACTGAAACCTGAGCAGGGAAGAATGTCACATTGTCTTCGCTTAAGGACTTGGGGCAAGCAGATGGGCTTTTATGGCAAATCAAAAGAGTTGCTTTTAATTTCCCTCATGAGATATCAACAGACTATTATTCTGTGGCTCTAGTGTATGAGTCTTGAACACAATAAACTGTCGTCCCATTTGTACAGAGAACAAGTTTAACATCCTCCAGAGCAATTTTTTAGTGACGGACATATAGTTAGAAGGAACTTGAAACTGTTGCATCCGGATTAAACAAAGGCACAAATTATGATTTATTCAGAAGTTGCAATGAGACTGAGGACGTGACTGGGATATCATGACGGTGGTATTGGACAGGATTGGTGAGTGGGGACGAGATAGAGATGTAAATCTGTGAAGGACAAAATGGATTGTGGAGTTTGAGAACAGTCTGGTTCTTTCTTGCATATCAGTGAGTAATTGAGAAATAGTAGTTTGATACTGATTAATATAAGAAAAGGTGTTTTTATTTGTAACTGAAAACATTGTCTTGCACTTTCCAAATTTTATATATCATGAGCAGAAATTCAGTTCAACCCGGTTTAGTAGACAAATATAATGACTTACCAAGAACACCAACTAACGCGAGGATGGGATAGTAACCACCTTGAATAATCCAAAGGAGATCCTGAATCCGTGATGCTAATGACATCCAAGGCCGAGAAAGAAAGTAAAGACCCCAGAATAAACTCCTGTCTGCTATTGTAATATTCCAGTCTAATATTCCCAGATTCTGATCGATTGTTGAACCATTCCAGTCTAATGATCTCAGATTCTGACCCATTATTGTACCATTCCAGTTTACTGATCTTAGATTCTGATCCAGTATTGGAACATTCAAATCGGAGGTCCTCACATTCTGAACCATTATTGTAACGTTCCAGTCTAATGTTCTCAGATTATGATCTCTACTGCCCCTCTCTCTCGAGCTGATGATCCCTGTTAGTGCTGTCAGTGATGCTTCTACTCATACTATGGGATAACACGCTGAAAAGAGCCCATTTATCATTCAACGATGGAAACGCTCCACTGGGATAATTAGGATCCAAGGAGATTGAAATTAATCACAGTCACTGAACAAATAGCTCCAATTAACCCTTTTCAATTTAATATTGATTTTAATAAAATTCAAAAGAACGTTTAAAACTTGGCATGGGATATGTGGGAGTGACTGAGGGATGGAATATTGGAGATGGGAGATTGAATGCGTGCACTCATTCAATCTGCCTTGGATATGGGAGTAACGTCAAAGGATTGTCAGAACATAAACAAGTTTCTCCGTTTATAAATGGAAACATACAGTCTGTAACTACTGATCAGAGATTATAATGTCAGTAAAATATCGAGAACTTTTCTCGTCCAGAATCTGACAGGAAAATGTGCCTACGACAACATGAGTGATAACGGACAACTGACATTGATATGGTAACAGAGAATATGACGTGACAGACAATTCAGATGATTATTCGAGAATCAGAGAGAGCAGGTGAGGGTCATGCTGTTAATGTTATCGATGTCAATCAACTGTGATTAAGTACCATTGGATTTCAATTGCAGTGTGATTATGTTGTTGGGGACACGGTGCTGAGACTGGAGGGAGGGTACATGATATTTCCCATTCATCAGTAGTGAAACATTACTCTTTGTAAATCACTTGAAGATCAAATTCAAGGATACAACTACATTGAGGAATGAGGAGAGCCAATATTAACCATACGACCATAAGACATTGGAGCAGAAATTTGGCCATTCAGCAAATTGAGCCTGCTTTGCCATTCAATGATGGCTGTTAAGCTTCTCAACCCCATTCTCCCGCTTTCTACCTGTAACCCTTGATCCCCTTTACAGTCAAGAACCTATCTGTCTCACTCTTAAATATACTCAATGATCTGGACTCGACAGACTTCTGTGGCAGTGAATTCCATAGATTCACCGCTCTCTGGCTGAGGAGGTATCTCTTTATCTCTGTTTGTAAAGGTCTTCTCTTTACTCTGTCCCTTCCGGTACTAGTCTTTCCTATCATTGGATATATCTTCCCAAAGTCCACTCTGACCCAGGACATTTAGTATTCTGTACGTTTCAATTAGACCTACTAACATCTTTCTGAACTCTATCAAATACAGACCCAGAGCCCTCAAATATTCTTCATATGTTAAGCTTTTCATTCCTGTCACCATTCTCGTGGATCTCGTCTGAAAACGCTCCAAGACCAGTACATCCTTCCTGAGATATGGGACCCAAAACTGCGCACAATAATCCGAATGTAGCATGACCAAAGCATTGTAGAGCCTTAGAAGTACATCCCTGCTTTTATATTGAAGCCTTCTTGAAATAAATGCCATCATTGTATTTGCCTTCCTAACTACTGACAACATGCAACTTTACCTTTCAAGACGCCTGGATGAGAACGCCCTAGTCTTTTTGCACTTCAGATTTCTGAATGTGCTTGCGATTTATAAAATAGTCCATGCCTCTATTCATCCTGGTAAAATGCTTTTCCACACTTTTCAATGTTGTACTACATTTGCCACTTCTTTGCTCACTCTCTAAACCTGTAAAAATCCTTCAGCAGGTGAAAGTGAGGACCGTAGATGATGGAGATCAGAGTCAAAAAGTGTGGTTATAGAAAAGTAAAGTCTGTCAGGCAGCATCTGAGGAGCAGGAGATTCGACGTTTCAGGCATAAAACCTTCATCAGGAATGTGGGGTGGGCGGAAGGAGTCACAGAGAAAAATGAGAGGGGCTGGTGCTGGGAGGAAGGTAGCTTGGAAGGCGACAGCGCGATGAAGGTGGGTGGTGGAAGTGATAGGTCTGAGTGGAAGGTGGAGTTGATAGATGGGAAGGAAGAGGACAGGTAGGACAGTTCAAGATGGCGGTTCTGAGTTGGAGGGTTTGATCTGGCATAAGGTGGAGGGAGGGGAAATGAGGAAACTGGTAAAATTGTCCTTGATACCGTGTGTTTGGAGGGTCCAAAGACAGAAGATGATGCGTTCTTCCTTCACACGTCAGGTAGCTAGAATTTGACAGTGGATGAGGCCACAAACCTGCAAAGCCTTGGCGGAGTCGGACGGGGAGTTGAAGTATTCAGCCACAGGGCAGGGGGGTTGTTGGGTATGTGTGTCCGAGAGTGTTCCCTAAACCGTTCTGCAAGTTGACGTCCTGTCTCGCCAATGTAGTGGAGACCAGGAGCAATGGACAGACTAGAAGAGGTGTTTGGATGCACAGGATGTTATCTGCCTGATGTGGAAGGATCGTTTGGGGCCTTGGGTGGAGGTGAGGAGGGAGGTGTTGGCACAGGTTTCATACCTGTTGTAGTGGCAAAGGGAAAGTGTCGGGAGTGGAAGGTGGCTTGTTGGGGTTGCGTGGACATGACGAGGGAGCTGTGAGGGAATGGTCTCAGCAGTATGATGATAGGGGTAGGGAGGGACGTATATCTCTGGTGGTGGAGTAACTGTTGGTGGCAGAAATGGTGGAGGATGATGCATTGTATCCTGAGGTTGGTGGGATGGAAGACCAGCACCAGAGAGGTTCTAACTGGTTGTCGTTGGAAGAGTGGAGTCCAAGGGCGGAGTTTTGGTCAGGTGAGGAGATGCGCTAGAGCACCCTCCTGCAGCTGAACCTCCTCTTCAATGCTACCTGTCCCTCTATCTATCTTTGCACTGTTTGAAAGCTTAGCCCAAATGCCCTCAGTTCCGTCATATCGATAATGAATGCACAAAGTGAAAAGTTGTGGTCCCAAACCTCAGTCTTGTGGAACACCACTTGTCACTGGCTGCCATCCTGAGAAGGACACTTTAATCCACACTCTCCGCTTTCTTTCAGACAGCCAAACTTCAACTTCCACCGTGCCTCTAACACCATGGACCCATATCTTTCTCAATAGTCTCATGCATGGCACCTTGTCAAAGGATTCTTGAGGTGCAGATGGATGACATCTATCGGTTCTCCTTGATCAAATCTGCACATTACGCCCTCAATGTATTCTAGCTGGTTTGTCAGGCACGACCTCCCCTTGATGAAACCATGCTGTCTCTGTCCTATTTTACCAAAGGCCTTCAAACATTCAGAAATCCCATTCTTCACGATGAATTCCATGATGTTACCCACAACCAAGGTTAGGCTAATCAGTCTGCAGTTTTCCATCTTCTGCCTAACTCCCTTATTAAACCGGGTGTCATGTTAGCAATTATACAGCCACTTGGCCCTTTCCTGATTTTAGTCATTCCTGAAAGATTACCACTTACACTTGCATTACTCTTCAGCGATCTCCCTTACGAGGATAGGTTGAGAGTTCTCGGCCTTTTCTCGTTGGAACGGCGAAGGATGAGGGGTGACTTGATAGAGGTTTATAAGATGATCAGAGGAATAGATAGAGTAGACAGTCAGAAACTTTTTCCCCGGGTACAACAGAGTGTTACAAGGGGACATAAATTTAAGGTGAAGGGTGGAAGGTATAGGGGAGATGTCAGGGGTGGGTTCTTCACCCAGAGAGTGGTGGGGGCATGGAATGCGCTGCCCGTGGGAGTGGTAGAGTCAGATTCATTGGCGACCTTTAAGCGGCATTTGGATAGGTACATGGATGGGTGCTTAATCTAGGATAGAAGTTCGGCACAACATCGTGGGCCGAAGGGCCTGTTCTGTGCTGTATTGTTCTATGTTCTATGTTCTAAGGCTGGAGTGTAATCCATCTGGTCCAGGTGAGTTATCCACATTCAGGCCATTCTGTTTTCTAACATGTTCTTCGTGGTGATGGCCACTGTATTTAGGACTGCCCTCTCACTCTCTTCAAACCTTGGGAAATTACTCGTGTATGCCACCGTGAAGACTGATGCAAAATTCCTCAGCCATTTCTTTGATTCCCACTACTGTCTCTCCACCATCATTTCCCAGTGGTCCATATTCACATTTATGTCTCTTTTGCACTTTATATATCTAAAGAATCTCTTACAGTTTCCTTTATATTACTGGTTAGCTTACCCCCATACTTAATCTTCTCCCTTCTTATTTATTTTTTCTTGCCTTCTGTTGGCCCCAGTTCTCCAGTTCCGCACTGCCCTTCAATCTGCTTGCTTTTTGCTTCTATGCAATCCCTGACTTCCCTTGTCAGCCCTGGTTGCCTCATCCCCCCTGTACCATGCCTCGATTACTCAGCATGAATCTCTGCAGTGTCATTTAAATTATCGTGGAATATCCAGCCATTGCTGTTCCCCTGTCTTTCCTGCTAAACGCATGTCCAGGTCAATTCACAATCACGAAGGACTCAAAGCCCTCCGCTTCTTCCTTTCCCGCTGAACCAACCAGTACCCTTCCACTGACAACCTCTTTCGACTGACTGAACTGGTCCTCACCCTGAACAACTTCTCTTTCCAAACCTCCCACTTCTTCCAAACCAAAGGAGCAGCCATGGGTACCCGCATGGGCCCCAGCTATGCCTGCCTCTTCGTAGGATATGTGGAACAGTCCATCTTCCGCAGCTACACTGGCACCATTCCCCACCTTTTCCTCTGCTACATCGATGACTGTATCCACGCTGCCTCGTGCTCCCACGAGGAGGTTGAACAATTCATCCACTTTAACAACTCCTTCCACACCGACCTCAAATTCACCTGGACCGTCTCAAACTCCTCCCTCCCCTTCCTAGACCTTTCCATTTCTATCTCAGGCGATTGAATCAACGCGGACATTTACTATAAACCAACCGACTCCCACAGCTACCTAGACTACACCTCCTCCCACCCTGCCCCCTGTAAAAACGCCATCCCATATTCCCAATTCCTTCCTCTCCGCTGCATCTGCTCCCAGGAGGACCAGTTCTAATACCGTACCACACAGATGGCCTCCTTCTTCAAAGACCAGAATTTTCCCCCAGTCGTGATCGACGATGCCCTCCACCACATCTCCTCCACTTCTCGCTCCTTCGCCCTTGAGCCCCGCCCCTCCAATCGCCACCAGGACAGAACCCCACTTGTCCTCACCTCCCACCCTACCAACCTCCATATACATCGTATCATCCGTCGTCATTTCAGCCACCTCCAAACGGACCCCACCATCAGGGATATATTTCCCTCCCCTCCCCTATCAGCGTTCCGAAAAGACCACTCCCTCCGCGACTCCCTCGTCAGATCCACATCCCCCACCAACCCAACCTCCACTCCCGACAACCTCCCCAGCAACCCCAAGAAATGCAAAACTTGCACCCACTACTCCCCCCTTACTTCCTTCCAAGGCCCCAAGGGATACTTCCATATCCGCCACAAATTCACCTGCACTTCCACACACATCATTTATTGCATCCGCTGCACCCAATGTGGCCTTCTCTATATTGTGGAGACTGGCCGGCTACTTGCAGAACGTTTCAGAGAACACCTGTGGGAAACCCAGACCAACCAACCCAACCACACCGTGGCTAAACACTTCAACTCCTCCTCCCACTCCACAAAGGACATGCAGGTCATTGGACTTTTCCATCGCCAGACCATAGCAACACGACGGTTGGAGAAAGAGCGCCTCATCTTCTGCCTAGGAACCCTCTAACCACAAGGGATGAACTCCGATTTCTCCAGTTTCCTCATTTCCCCTCATTTGTCTCAGTCAAATCCCTCAAACTCAGCACCACCTTCCTAATCTGCAATCTTCTTCCTCACCACTCCACCCCCACCCTCACTCCGGCCTATCACCCTCACCTTGACCTCCTTCCACCTTTCGCATTTCCAACGCCCCTCCCCCAAGTCCCTCCTCCCTACCTTTTATCTGACACTGCTGGACACACTTTCCTCAATCATGAAGAAGGGCTCATGCCCGAAACGTCGATTCTCCTGCTCCTTGGATGCTGCCTGACCTGATGCGCTTTTCCAGCAACACATTTTCAGCTCTGATCTCCAGCATCTGCAGTCCTCACATTCTCCCCGGTCAATTCTACCCAGCTTCTCCCTTATGCCTCTCCAGTTGCCTTTATTCAGCTGAAATACTGTTAACTCTGATTCTATCTTCGCTCTCAAATTGCAGAATAGATTCTACCATGTTCTGATTACTGCTTCTGAAGTTTTCCTTCACCTTAAGCTCCCTTGTCTAGCCTGCGTC
Source organism: Chiloscyllium punctatum (assembly GCF_047496795.1). Lineage (NCBI taxonomy): Eukaryota > Metazoa > Chordata > Chondrichthyes > Orectolobiformes > Hemiscylliidae > Chiloscyllium > Chiloscyllium punctatum. The sequence goes on from NC_092790.1 coordinate 5,500,961, forward strand.
ATTAAACCTAGTGTCATCTATTCCCGACCGGGCTCCACCACATGATGCTCCAAAAAGCCATCCCATAGACATTCTTCAAATTCCTTTTCTTGCGATTCACTACCAACTTGGTTTCCCATTCCACTTGCATATTGAAATCCCCCATGATCACTGTAACTTTGCCTTTCCTACAGATCTTTTCTATCTCCTGGTGTATCTTGTGCCCCAGCTCCTGACTACTCTTTGGAGGCCTGTGCAAGTCTCCAACTGTGGTTGTCATACCTTTGTGGTTCCTCAATTCTACCATGCAGATTCTACACCATCTGACCTTACTTCCTTTCTTATTGTTGATTTAATTTCATTTCTTATTAATAATGTAAACCCACTCCCTCTGTCTTTTCCATTGGGTATATGTCCTTGCATATCCTGATCCCCTTGCAGCCACTTCTCTGTGATGCCCATCACATCATACCTACCAATTTCAGTCTATGCCACAAGCTCATTTACCCTATTCCTTATACTGCACGCATTCAGATATAACCCTTCAATCTTGTATTAACGGTCCCTCTTCTCATTGCCATTTGTTTTTCCAGTGTGATTGAAGTTTGATTGCTTACTCTTTCCATACCCTCTGTCCTATTTGCGTCTATGCTGGTGACTTTAATAACCTCTCCTGAGCTCTGTACTCTTTCATGCTCTTTTCTAATTAAACCCTATAAACGAACCCCCACCCCACGCACACACACACACTCGTAATCAGTTTAAAGCTCTGTCTACCTCCTTGGTTAGGATTCACGCGGACACAGACGAAGAAAGTCCAATCGGAACATGTCCTTTCTTCCTCAGTAATAAAATGTGTTTAATGTTTGTGAGAAGATTTGTAGCTCGGGTGCTTGTTGTTGTGGTTCTGTTCGCCGAGCTGGGAATTTGTGTTGCAGATGTTTCGTCCCCTGTCTAGGTGACATCCTCAGTGCTTGGGAGCCTCCTGTGAAGTGCTTCTGTGATCATTCCGTCGGCATTGATGAAATTGTGCGGGTATCCGTTTTGGCGAATACATTGCATAGGTGTTCTTCTTCCTCTTTTTGCAGTTCTGGTGTACTGCAGTGTGTTGTGGCCCTTTTGAATAATGTCTTGATGCAACTTCTTTTGTGTCTGTTGGGGTGGTTGCTTTCGTAGTTCAGGACTTGGTCTGTGTGTGTGGCTTTCCTGTATACCTTTGTGGTGAATTCTCCGTTCGGTGTTCTCTATTCCATCACGTCTCGGAATGTGAGTTGTTTGTTCTTTTCTTCCTCTCTAGTGAATCGGATTCCTGTGAGTGTGGCGTTGATGATTCGGTGTGTGTACTCTATTTCTGTGTTTTTAATGATTACAAAGGTGTTATCCACATATCTGACCCAGAGTTTGGGTTCAATTTGCAGTAAAACTGTTTGTAAGAACAGCCTTTCCACACATTATCCATGAGACAACTCAGTCATTTCAGCTATCAGTCTAGTAAACCTCCTTTGAACCACCTCCAAAACACTTACACTTTTCATTAGAGAATGAGTCTCGGGTATTTCAAGGATGTGTAAGAGGTCACAGACTCTTTCTAAAATTATGTCCCACTGACAGGTCAGTCACCTGGCCAGGCTCATTAGCCAATATGAGGTCCAGTATGGCTCCTCCTCTCGTTAGTCTATCAACATACTGTGCCAGTTAATAAATTCTGCCCCATCTAAGCCTCTTGCTCCAAGGGACTCCTAGTCATTACTGGAGATATTAAAGTCACTCACTATGACCACTCTGTTTTTAATACACCTTTCCTTAATCGACGTACATATCTGTTCCTCAATCCCTCCGTGGTTGTTGGAGGGATTATAGTAACTCAATGCTTGCAGCCATCTAATTTTTGAGCTTTACCCATATTGCTGCAGTGGATGATCCCTCCTGTATGTCCTCTTCAAGTACAGATGTAGCATTCTCCCGATTATTAAAACACCACGTCCACCTCTTTTACCTTCCTCTCCATCTCGCATAAAACAATGAAACCCTGGAATGTTGAACGGCCAGTCCTTTCCCTCTCTCAACCAAGTCTCTGTAAAGCTGCAACATCATAGTCCCATGCACGGATTCAGGCTGTCACTTCATCGGTCTTAACCATAATAATTCTTCCATTGAAATAAATACACTTCAGCCCAACTCCATCAGATCCTGACCTGATATTTGGTTTGAGTTTCCCTGATGTAAATTCTCCTCGTCTATTCACTGGTAATAGGAGATTAGAAAAGACTGTCAGTAAAGCAGAACATATTGCAAACAGACAATTTCTGTTTCCTCCCTCGTCCCTTCTATCTGTACATTGCATCACACACTGCCCAATTCCAATAAACTACTGGATAATTATTATGCTTCAAACAACAGTCTCCAGCCTCTCAATGCACATTCTTCAACTCTGTCTGCACCTATTGCATTAACTGTTTTCTGATCCCTCTCTCAACCAAATCTCTGTAATATTTTTATCATAGTTATATACACTCATTCAAACTCCAAGCTCCAAGCTCATCTGTCTTGCCTGTCACACTGCTCCCATTAAAATCAGCACACTTCAGACTGCCAGCCCCATTGTGTTCACTCCCCTCTGCCAGTTTGTTGTTGGTCTTAGCTGTACTGGGATTGGTCTCCAACTGCTCTTCAGTCACTGTGCTTGTGGATGTTCTGCTCTGGCTCCTCCCTCCCTCCCCCACCACTACCACACTGGTTTAAACCCTCCTGAGTGACAATAACAAACCTGCCTGCCAGGAGATTGCTGCCGGTTCACGTCCATCCCGTCCTTCTTGTGTATTTCATACTGACCCAGGAATCCCAATGACCACATATCGGAGATTGCTGCCAGTTCCGATGCATCCCGTCCTTCTTGTGTATATCTTACCAACCCGGGAATCCAAATGATCCACATATTGGAATTGCTGCCTATCCTACCAGCTCTTTGGCCACGTTTTTAACTGTACTGCCTTCCTATTCCTAACCTCACTGACACGTGGCATAATCTCGTCTCTCCAATATTCAAAAATCCTTTCAGCACAACTCTGGCAAGATCTTCACTTTGAAATGGATAGACTAGACAATAAAAACTTAATGTGATCTCATTAACCAGGAAAGTGGAGCCCAATCAATCTGTCGCAATGATCATAGAATCTGATATCTATCTCCTTCACCAAAACTGTATGACAAGGTATACATATGGAGCATCTATTTGTAGATGGACGAGGATAAACAGAATTAGTCCAAAAGACCAGAAAATGTCAGAACAGATGGCTGCCATTCAGCTTGTTTGCATAGTTGTGCAATTGGATTTTAGCTATTCTGTTCCTTTTAATAGCAGAGTCTTTGCCCCGCATCCCTGGTGGGTCAGAAAGTGCCCAGAACTTACTATTTGTGCGCTCCTTGCGTAGGGAGCATCCAGTGCCAGGTGATAGGGTGTGGGGAATCCTGGTGTGGCTCGATGAAAGGCTGCATGCAGTGACGGATGGACTCAGGGATTGAGAGCGACAGAGCAGGTAATCAGAGACATGCACTCACATAAGTAGCTGGGCAAGATTCCCCTGTACTCGGGGAGCCTGAGCACCAGTGCCACTTTTACAACAAACCCATCATATTTGCAGCAATTCTCCATCAAATACAAGTAAATATACTGCAGATGACAGAAGCCTGAAACAAACATAGAAACATACCATGGAGAGAGAAAAGAGTTAATTCTCCCAATGCAGACACGGGGAGATTGTAAAAAAACTCCACAAAGACAGGGTCCAGAGATTGGAATAATTCTTATTTGAATGAAAATAGTCTTACCAGTGATAGGCAATATGGTTTTGTGCAGAGAAGGTCATGTCTTACCAAATAAATGGAATTCTTTGAGGAAGTGACAAAGTTTATTGATGAGGGAGGGTCTGTAGATGTCATGTACGTGGACTTCAGGAAGGCGTTTGGTATGTTTCCCCATGGTCGGGGTATGTCGAAAGTGAAGTCACATGGTGCGCGAGCTGGTGAATAAAGAACTGGCTGGGCAACAGGAGGCAGAGAATAGTAAGGGGAGGGAGTTTCTCAAAATGGAGAACTGTGACAAGTGGTTTATTTTAAGATGTTTCTGGAAACTTACATGAATGGGCAGGGAACAAAGAGATACAGATTCTTAGAAAATTGGCGACAGGCTTAGGTAAAGGATTTGGATTGGCGCAGGCTTGAACCATCGAATGGCCTGTTACTGTGCTGGAATGTTCTTGGTTATAACATTATCAATGACCCATCAGAACCCCAGTAATATTCTCCTATAACCGCTTCCATCAGGCTAAAAGGTACAGAAGCTTGAAAACACTGAGTAGCTGGTTCACGAACAGTTTCTTCCTGACTGTTATTAGACTGATGAGTGTACTCTCTAATCTCAGATAATGCTGATCTTGTTCCTGTTGATCTCGCCTCGCCACCCCCTGTGCAGCATAACCTGCATGGCTCTAAAACACATTTTATAGCCATTGTTCTGTACATCATTGTTTACTATGCTTTGCCTGTATATCTTGGTACAGGTCAAAGTAAATCCTCACCTCCTTTCCCCCAGTTCCTCCAGTGCTCACTCCCAGCTGTCTCTGATGCACACCCCCAGCACACTGTGACCCCATCCCCACTCCCTGTGTGCTTTGTATCTCACTATTTCTCTCACACTGTCTGTTTCCGTGTTTTCCTTTTCTCTGTCTTCTGCTTCTTTCCCAGAACTTACTATCTCCCCTTCCTCCTGTTATTGTGACTGTTTGTTTCTTGTTTTGTTTCCTTTCTCTGTTTTACTGACTGTCCTTCTGTTTTCCTCGCTGTGTTTTCTCTCTCTCTCCTTATATGCGTCCGTCTCTTTCTCCCTCATTGTCATGGTGATGGCTTCTCTATTCTTTTGAAGCATGTGATGGCTCTTTGGTTGGATGTTGGCAATACAATAAACACAATTTGGTATCTTAGACATAATTTAAATTTATTGGTTAAATTTCAATTGTTGTCAAAACAGCAATCAGAATGTAGATATCCATTTAACGGTCAATTGTTACATCTAAATATTTTGGAACTGCCTTCTCCCAGTGCTCTGCATACTGGCAACGGAAAGCATTCTATTCATGTGCATAATAGTGTGACGGTAACAGCTCTTCCCAGGACCATAAGAAACTACAGACGGATTTATGCACAGCCCAGACTATCATGGAGGACAACCTTCCATCCATTTATGCTTCTCGTTGTCAGTGAAAGGCTGGCAACATCAAATATCTCTCCCAAAATGGTAATGATGTCCTACAACCTCTTCCAAAAGCGAGGGGATACAGAGACTTGAAAACATGGACCAGCATGCTCAGGAACACCTTCTTCCCTACCGTAATTAGACTAACGAATTGACATCTCTAATTTTTCAAATAATGTTAATCTTGCTAAAGTCGATCTTGAATTCCACTGCTCCTGTGCAGCTGTCACCTTGTGTGCCTCACTCTGTGTAAGTGCCCTGTGAGGCTCAAGGTCTTCTCAAGGGCAATCAACAAAGTGAACTAATGCTGGCCCAGCCAGCGATACCTATATCCCATTAATAAATATAAGAACATGACGACACTCAGGGAACACAGACAGGTGGGATCAAATCGCTTTAAACATGATTTTAGATAGATCGAGATTCCCCTCAGTATCTGAAAGTAGAGTGTTCCTACAAAGCCTTTCATAAGCTGAAAAGGCATAAAGTGAAGTAGCATTAATTTACGGGTGAAAAATTTACTTTTCTTGTTAAAAGTGAAAATCCTCTTCGGATTTCTTTTGGTTAGTGAAAACAGGACGTAATGGAGGTTTTCCGGAAAGGGAAGTGGAAAAAAGCGAATTTTTGAAAAGCGGGGTATCCATGTACCACCATGGGCATGATATTCAGGAAGATGGGAAAAGTTAAAAATAAATGAGGAGGATCTCATATTTTATTTCCACCCCAGCTGATCATCATTCCCTTTGTTTGCTCTTTGTCTTCTATCTCTCTCTTTCTCTATCGATTCAACTCACTCCTCCTGCCCTTCAAAGCTGACTTCCCTGTCACCAGCATTGTTCACACTATTTTCCAGCTGCTTTCAGTTCAGAAAAGCTTCCCAGCACTTTCTGATCTGTTCTTTGCATTATTTATGCAATTTCAGATCTCCAGCATCTTTCTTTATTTGGTTTAATCTTCAAATGTGTTATTCCGAGGGATGTCGGCATCTCTGCCAAGGGCAGCAATTGTTAATCATCACTAATTGCCCTGACTCTGACGCCATTCCTCAAGCCAATATGAAGTCAAGCACATTGATATGGGTCTGAAGTCACACTTAACCCAGACTGGGTAGTAACGTTAGATTTCTTTACCGACGGTCGTCAGTGGAACAGGAAAATTTTCAGACAAAATGTGGGTTTTATAGTTGTTTTTCGTGAAATTCACTTTTATTCCAAATCTTATCATTTTTATTTAATTTCTGCCATCAGCTGTGGTAAGACTTGAAACAAATCGCTTGAAACAAAGTCTTTCGTTTAATAAGCTTTGCTCCTGAATCACATCCAGCGACATTCCTACTCTGATACATTGTCCTAATCATGAAGTAACGTCCGAGACAAGAACAATTTTGTGATTGAAATACTTGTAACTGGAAAAGTGGCCAGAAGAGAGCTTGAAATGTAAAGCCTGAATTTTATCAACGTGCAAACAATGGTTTGTTCAGCACTGACGCAGAGATGGAGACTGGGGATATTATGAGCTGGTAGTGGACAGGGTTCGTGACAGAGAGAACAAGAGGCATAAATCAGTTCAGGGCAAAAAGGGATCTCGAGTTTGTGCACAGTTTTGTTCTCAGATGTTTGTAAGGGAGTGGTCTGCAATTCAGATGCATGGAAACTGCAATTGAAATTGAAGATAAAAGTTTCTTTCATGGGCAAATATAGATAACAGAAATTGCAATGAAGTTCAAACTTGTTTATGGGATTAATGAATGGACAGAAGTAGAGAACTCCAACAATAGCGAGAATAGGTTATGATTTGGAGATGCTGGTGTTGGACCGGGGTGTACAAAGTTAAAAAGTACACAACACCAGGTTATAGTCCAACAGATTTAATTGGAAGCCCACTAGATTTCGGAGTGTCGCTCCTCCACCATAGGTTAGTCACACACTCTCCACCCCGCCCAATCAGCACCACTAATATCCGATAAGGTAGAAATTTACAGCAGAGGGAAATGTTGAAAAGACCCAAGGAAAGCCTCCTCTCCATTTGTGTAATTATCCAGTCCATTATTCGCAGATTCAGACCTATCCTCTCCACGTCTGTACAGCTGCTGATCTCTGTTACTGTTGGAGCTGATGCATCGGCTCCTAGGCTGGGATAGCGCACTGAGTGAAGCCCCTCACCAATAGGACACAGTGACAATGCATGGAGACTGACATCAATCACAGTCACTGAGCAAACAGCTCTAGCTTTCAATACAGCACATTCAGTTCACAATATAACTGGACTGGAATGGACTTCATGCTGTCATCGCTGGCTATTGGTCGCATCTCCCATCGCCAATTCCTCGAGTGAAGTCAGTTGTGAGACAGAATGATGGACGTTTTCTTATCGCAGGCTAGATGACTCTGCCCTGTTGTACGCTTGCAATGCTGTCACCATCGTACCCCGAATCCCTGCCCCGCTACTAAATAAAAAGAAACACAATCAGGATGTTGTTACTATGCTGATCTCTCCTTCACGGGACCAAACCCCAGCCGACAGTCACTGGGCAAAATTACCCTGAACATAGACAGGAAGATTGGACTTCTCTGAATGGTCCTCTCACTGCTCTAATAATGAAACTTTGGACTTTCCATATAGAATATGTTTCAGTAATTAATTTATACAAATTGATAAACATTTTAATGCAGTTTCATTTGCTGTAAAGCAATAATTTTTCACTTTTTTATCCCTCAGTCCGAAATCAAAAGTGAACTTATTCATTAAGACTTATAAATTAATAAGTCAGGTTTGGCTAGTAGATCGGGCGGAATGGGGGTAGTGGCTGTGGAGACTGCATGGGGAGTACAATGATATCTCCCAGTCATCATCACTCTTAACGTCAGATAGAATTAAATATCGTTCATAACAAGGAAAGAGCCAACGTTTGGGAGATGCAATGCTGAATGACAATGTGAACTGAACAGGATAATTTTAAATGTGATAAAGTGAACTATATTTTATATACACACCATTTAATCATTGGGAATACAGATTTACTAGTGTCACCGAATCTGAAGCATTGACTTTGATGTCTCTTCACAGATACAGCCAGACCTGCTGAGCTTTCCCTCCAACGTCTGTTTTTGATTGAGATTGATCATGTTGTTCATATCAGGCAGAATGCTTACAATTAAAAGCAGATGCTAATAACAAAATGTACAAGGCTATGGGGACAATTCAGGAGAATGATAGTCGAAATATCGCTAATTCCAAAACTGGAAGAGACAATGGGCTGAGTTTTCACCACCTTTGCTGTAATAATTCAATGTTATGCATTGAAAGCTTTTGGAGATTGGGGAGACAAGGTAGTTCAATGAAGCACACATAGTGTTCCATCATCAAAAACCTATCCCTATTAATTCATGAAGTTCAGCTGTCTCTAAAATGTATTTTCAAAAAAAATAGATTTCCTGAGATTTACAACATGTTCAGATTTTTTTTACTTTCTAATCTTAAAAAAGAAACAGATTTCGGCTGTAATTCAGGTGTCACAGACACACCAACTGCAATAGAAACATGAAAGGACCACATTGTTCCAAATATTACCAAGGTCAATATGTAGACATGTCAAGAAACATGGAAAAATAAAAATAATGGAAACATGAAATGCAAAAAGAAAATGCTGGAGAAACGAAAAAGGTGAGGAAGTGTCTGACGAGAGCAACAGAATTAACATATGTAATATGATGTGACACTGTTCTGAAAAGTCCTATTAGAATCAAAGGTTAACTTTTTGCACCTCTGCTCAGATGTTGCCAGATCGACTGAGTTTCGCTCCAGCTCTTTTGATTTCTTTCTTCTTTCTGAACTGTGACAATGTGTCTGATCTGAATGATAGCAGCAAAGCTGTTATCTTAGTTGAATCTCGAGTAATTTGTTATTGATTTTAAATGAGAAATTACAAAGTTCCTATATTTGACAGGCTCTAAATATCGATGACGTATTGCATTGTGAGACCTTGCCATGACAATGTTGAAACAAAACAGAAGGTGCTGTAATCGCTCAGCAGGTCTGGCATCATCTGTGCAAAGAAATCAGAGTTAACGTTTCATTCCAGTGCCCCTTCCTCAGAACTGACGGTAACACGGAAAATGTTCAATAATATGCAGAAGAGACTGGATAGCTCTTAATGGAGACTGTTAGCAGCTAATAATAGGGTGTGAGAAATGGAAGGCTATGTGACAACTCGGCCTGGTGTATGGGTAGGTGGCTAGGACATTGGGGAGTTCAGGCCAGAAAATTATTGGACTTGATTTTGAATCTAAAGGGCTGCAGAGTCCGCACATGGAAAATGAGGTGTAGTTCTTTCAGCTTGCGCTGAATTTGCCTGGAACACTGCAGCAAGCCTGACACAGAGATATTGGTCAAGGAATAGGATGGGCTGTTAAACTGGCAGGCAACTGAAAACTCAGAGTCATTTGCAGTGGTCCAACTTGGATGTTCTGTGAAGCGGTCACCCAGTCTATCCTTCATTTCCCTATTTGGAGGAGACCACATTGTGAACAACCCATGTAGTAGACCGCATTATGGGAATTGTTGGTAAGGTGCTGCTTCACCTGGAAGGTATAGTTGTGCCCTTTGATACTGATGAAGAGGGAGGAAAATGGGAATGTGTGACACCTCCGGCAGGGGAAAGTGAAGTGGACCTGGAGTGGGAGTAAATAAAGAGTAGACCAGTGTGTCCTGGAGGGAATAATCCCTCTAGAAGGTGGACAGGGGAGGAGAGGTGAATATGTGCAGATGGGGACATCTCGCTGGAGGTGGGAGAAATGTGGGCTGATGATCCTCTGCATGTGAATGCGGCTGGGATAGTAGGTAAGGGCAAAGTAAAATCCGTTGCTAGAGGGAAGGGGAGGGGTAGGCTAGAAGTGCAGGAGATGGGTCAGACACGGTTGAGGACCCTATTGACAACAATGATGGGTAATCCCTTGATGGAGGAACAAGGTGGACATTTCAAAGACTTCCTTATTGAATTTAGGATCAGCAGAAGCAATGCAGTGTAGTCGGAGGAAGTGGGGGAATGGAATTGAGTCTATGCAGGAAACCAGGTGTGAGGATGTATACTCCAGGAAGCTGTGGGAGTCGGTGGGATAATACTGGATATCAGTGGCTTGTCTATCCCCAGAAATGGAAGCAAAAATGTTGAGGAAAGGAAGTAAGGAGCCAGAGATCGGCCAGGTGAAAGTGATGGAGAGTTTCAAATTCCAAGCGAAATTGGTGAACTTTTCCAATTCTGGACAAGAGAGAGATGCAGCAGCGATGATATCATCTGTGTATCGGACAAAGATTTGTGGATGGGTGCTGGAGTAGAACTGGATCAGCGAATGGTCAACGTCCCCAAGAAGAAACAGGCATAACTGGGGCCCAAGTGTTTATCCATGCACTTCATCTGTGTGGCAGGACCAGGCTGAAGCAATGGGTCTGCCCGGGCAGTTCTGTTTGTGAATTTTTGAGAGGAGACAGAAGTGAGCTCTGCTATCAGAGGACCATCAGCTCGAGGGCATTTGGGGGGGGGGGGTGGGGGCGAGTGGGGCATAAACCTCCAGATGAAATGTGGTCAGTTATTGTAGTTGATACAATGGCCTGATGTGCCATGGTAGGGTCATGGTCCAGGGGGAGATTAGAGGAGGTACCTGAGAGTGGGCGTTCAACCTTTGCAATGTCGAGGTCAGTCCACCAGACGATAGCAGCACGACCCTGTTCGGAACAGGCTGAATAACACAGTCAGGGTTGGACTTAAGTACATGGAGTGTAGGCTGTTCGGACATTGAAAGTATGGATTTGGTGAGGGGAGTGCAGAGAAATTAAGACAACCAATGTCATGTTGAGATTTCTCAATGAACCGATTTAGTTCAGGTGAAGGCCAGAGGGAGGGGTCAAGGTGGAGGGAGAGTGTATATGAGACAGGGAGAGGAATCTTGCCGAAAGAAATGGGCTCTGAGGCGAAGACAGTGGAAGAACTCAACTAAATATCATGCCTAAAATTCATTAAAGTGGGGGCACAAAGAGGTAAAGTTCAGACATTTGATTAGTACAGACCATTCAGCGTCAGAGAGTGGAGGTTAAGGAGGGATAGTGAATCAACGACAGGAGGTGGAGTTGGGGGAGGGCATGGAGTCAGTGGGCAGGTATGGGAGGGGAGGAAGGTTCCAGAGGGTCAAGGACATCTCTACCTTGTTGCAAATTGTGTGCCCAGTACATCTGTTTAGCACGACGAATGAGCCGGTGAATAAATTAGAATTGTGGAGTGGCGCAGCTTTGAGACAATATAATGCGATTCTGCTGGACAGAGAAAACGTTGATCTCAGTGGTACTGATATCACACGATCAGACCTCAGAAAGTAACTGATTGAAAATAATTGGGAATGTAACCTTATTGTAACGTCCTGATTTCACTGGAGTGACACTCAAGCAGCAAGGTTCTAATTTTCAGAGACGTTAGACCAAACTGTGAAAATACAATATGTCTTGATGTTATTAACAAGAAAAATTTATCCATGGTTTTGGAAGGCACTAGCAAGGGCAGAGTTTATTTGTCATTCCCAATAGCTCTGGGGAAAGTGTCATTGTTTAGTGAGGAAATTACCAGCACAGAATTTCCTGCGATTCTCATTGACCACAGTTTACCTAGGATCCCTGATGTCACATGAGTCAAATACTACTTTAATACAACGCAAGTTAGTCTGATCTCACCTCAACTGACATTGGAAGATCAGTTAAATGAATAAAGAGCAAAAGGCCAGTACACAGCCTGTTTGAACAATGTGCTCACTCTACTCACAATGTTTAAAGTAAAACTGATGCATGGATTTCTGATTCTGAGGAGAGGTTTGTTCGATTTGTGATGAGGCTGTTTGGTTAAGCGCTGTGACAGAGAGACAGAAAGACACCCCACTCTGTACCATGAGGAATAAAACCACCCTGTTCACGATGGATCAGTCAGTGACAGAAACACACTATTGTCTGTTCCTATTGGACATTGATCATCTCAATCTCATCATTGACTGATGATCATATAGCAGCCCAGAAGCCAGCGGCTCCCAGCATCCCAGTTGGAAAGCAAAAAGTGGAAGGGATGGCCAGAGAAAGTGGGAGGAACTGGGGAATTGGTGTAACTTACAGGGGAGTGGCAGAAGAAAAGTGTGAAGGGAGATCATCAGTGGAAGGGTATATAGCTGCAGGGGGGTAGTGCAAGGGAAGTAGGAGTGTAAGAAAAGAGTAGGACGGAGGAGGAAGAAAGGCAGATTTTAGTGACAGGGAAAAGCTTGTTTTTGCGGTAGTGAGATTGGATGAGAAAACATCTCTGTACAAGAAAATCAGGATCTGGATTCCATTCTAAATTAAGAAAGGATTTCTTGTACTTTCTCTTCTCTCACTTGATTTTTGTTCAGGTTGTACATATATTTCTAAATCTCCAGCAAGTGCAGACGACATGTTTCTTTCTCCCCTATGTGGTGTTTCAATGTTTTTAATTTTTTTACAGTATATATTTGCTTCCAATTCAAGGTGGATATGAGAATATGATTTAATCTTCTGCAGTTTGCCCATAATATAGAATTTATTTTAATATTTATTCTCATCACACTCTATGATTAAAACAAACAATGAATGAGTGCATGTCCATCCTGCAGATGAAAAATTTCTTCAGCTCTGGCTGTTGCAGGGAATGTTACATAGAACAGTGCCACGTAAAATGCTAATGTTCCACCGCAAGATGCCAAATCCTAGTTTATCCTCAATTATTTACAATGTTTATAAACAAAACATGCAGAGGGGCAGAGTGTAAAAGGTGAATTCAACTCTGTGTCGAAAATGCAGTTTGTGGATCCCTCATAAAATGTGTTAACTACATCACTCATAAATTCACCAAAATAGGAAAAGCAAGAGACTGGAATTGTCAAATCATCGTCTGAATAACATCTGGAGAACAGGAAGGAAATCACGGTTTATTTGCCATATTCAGAAATAACGGTTGTGAGAATGTGGAAGGTGGGGAGCAGTGGAATGATGACAATGTTGTGCATGACACAAAGATGGGCGGGGTGGATCACAGTCAGGAGGAAATTGTTAGGCTACAGGAGGATAGAAACAGATTATTCAGATAGCTAGATCAATGGTCTGATTGAATTTAACACCGATAATTTGGGAAGATGCAATTCAGAAGTAACAAGACAAGTGAGTACTCAAAAGTGAGTATGAAAGAGGAGCGATAAATTTGCTCGTTTTTTCTTTGCAGCAGGGAAGCTTGAGGAGGGAATATAGTACAGCTGTACAAGAACATAAGGGGTATGGAGAGGATGAACAGACAGCAGCTGTTTTCCTTAGTCAAAGGATCAAAAACAAAGAGACAGACTTTTAAAGTGAACATCAGGGGATTGAGAGAGGATTTGTGGAATGTGGAATTTGTGGATTTTCGAACTGAGAGGATGGTATGAATCTGGAATGCGTTGTCGAGGAGGGTGATTGAGGCAGGTAACCTCACAAACGTTTAAAATGTCTTTGGATATGCACTTGCGGGCACAGACGTGATTGGCCTGTTTTTTCATTGCATGATTCTTTGCAGTGGCAGCTATGAACACTCTGGTATATTCTGAAACAATTAACAATGGCAGTTGCTGCTTTGTTCCTTTGACTGTACTTAGTAAGTGGCTATATTACAAGCCAGCATCATCTAGTGCATCTTCAGCACTCACTCAACCAAAGGTAGCCCAGCCATCTCTGTGACCATCTAGTGTAATTCAACTGCTCAGTGCACGCATTGTCCAATAACAACACTGACACCATTCTAGCTGAATGCAACCATTATAAAGCTACATCCATAATATGACGACAGCTTTTCCTCCATTACAATACAGACCTCGAGCAATAAGGGTGTTGTTTATCTGAAGCATAATAAATTCTTTCCCAGGTATTCACTTTGACAAGCAGCAAGTTTTCCCGTGTTTTGCTGCCAGTTGTTTATCACAGAATTCCCCAGCTCAACCTCTTTCCCCTTTAACATTTTCTTGTGCACTGTCTCCCTGATCCCACACAACTCACTCCCTGACATCCCCCACACTCTCCATCCTTACTTGATAATCTCTGAAAAATCTGCACTTCCTCTCTATAATTTATTCCAAATCCCAACTCACTGTTTTGATTCCATCTCTCGGCATAGTCATTAGATTGGCCGTGCCTGATATCCTATTCACCTCTACCTTCTGCTCAGTTCCTGATCTTCTGCTTTGGTTCTCACTCTCCTGGTTTATACAAATCCATCTGACTTGCACTAGAAAACCTCCCCACAAGGATGTTGGTGCTTTTACAGTTAAGATTCAACCTGTCTTTTTTGTACAGGTCCCCACCTGTCCTGGAAGAGATCCCAATGATCCAATAATCTGGAACTCTCACACCTGAACTAGATTTTTAACAACATGTTAAGCTCTACTGTCTTCCTCATCCTTCCCTCTTTTCCACATGGCACGGGGAGTAATCCAGAGATTACAGAGGATTATTCTTTCTCTCTCTCTCGCTCTCTCTCACACATACACACACATTCAAACACACACAGAAAGACACTATATTACTTTGCAGAATACAAATAAACTTAAAATAATCGGAATGACAAGTGGAATGAAGTATTTAGTTATAGGGAGGATGAGAGAAATTGTGCTTCTTCTGGAAGTCAGTTTGCTCACTGAGGTGGAGAGTTCATTTTCAGACGGTTCATCACTATACTAGGGAACATTATCAGTGAGACTGGTGAAGTGCTGGTGTCATGTCATGGTTGCTATTTATGTGTTTAGGTTTCTTTGAGTCAGTGATGTAATTTCCAGTATTGGTGATTTTATGTCCGGTTCTTTTGTCAGAGAGTGTTCGATGGAATCAAAATTGATATGTATGTTGATAGAGTTCCGGTTGGAATGGTATTTTTCTAGGAATTCTCGTGTGTATCCCTGTTTGGCTTTTCCTAGATGGATATGCAGACCCAGTCAAAATCGTTCCCTTCCTCATCTGTATGTAAGGATACTACTGTTAGTGGGTCATGTCTTTTTTTTCTGGCCAGTTGTTGTTTATGTATCCAGGTGGCTAGTTTTCTGACTGTTTTTCCGATGTAGTGCTTGTAACATTTCTTGTAAGGCTTATTCTTCCTTCAGCAGAACAGAAAAATATGTGAACTAATTGCGGTGCTCAAACATATGAAAAAAAGTTGTAGAGTAAAACAGGAATACTCTGTTTCCGTTAGTTGGCATTACATCATCAAGGAGTTCTAATTCCAAGATTGTCAGCAAAAGAGCCAGGAATGAGATGAGGAAACACTTCTTTATTGAGAGAGTTGTTAAGATTTGGAATGGAACTGCCTGGGAGAGTTGTGGATGAACATTAAAAAATAGAACTGGATATGTATTTGGAAATATGAATTTAACAGGCTGCAGAGATAGGGCTGGCAAATGGGAGGCACTTAGGAGACATTCCTGGAGCTGATGCACACACCGTGGCCAATGGCCTCCTCCTGTACTTTAAAGTTTTGCACTCTATCATGTGTCTGATGCGAATAAAAGTCAGTATCCGATTATTTCCCAGTCTAAATGCTCACGAATATCTGATTATTTAGTGCAGCATAAGCATTTAAAATGCAACTATTGCAAGACCACCTTCATTATATAGTCTAATTATTGTTCAGATTATGAATATTTTAAATGTTGTGTTCCAACTACTCAAACAAATCTGTCATTGCTTTGGCACAAATCTCTTTGAAAAGGTTTGACTTTTCACTCACACGATAATATGTTCATCGTTTTTGTTCACTGTCTGCACTTCAAATTAAATAACATTGCTTCTAAAAGTTAAATGTTTTCAAATTATTGTTCACTAAAATTTGATAGCACAAATCATTTATTTCGTTTAATATTCACAGAGCATGTTGAACTATAGACATTTCTACTTCGCTGACAAATAGTTGAAGCTTGTACATTTCAGTGAGAAATTAAACTGATTGATTATATATAAATATATAAGAACTCCAATTCTATTTGATTGTTCAATCGTTTGCTCACCCTGACCATGTAATCATTCAGAAGCCAACCACTTTCAAAATGTTGGAGTGACAATGCATTGTTTTGAATCCTGATATTGTGTGTTTAATTCTGATCACCAAAAGAATTACATCCATGTTCTTTGTTCGATAGAAAATAAAATGAGCATTCTTTATTTATGTGTTAGAAAATCTTGACAGGAGTTTATATTTTTGTTCCATAAATATCGAATCAACCTAATTCTTTTCAGAGATTATAGTTCAGTCGAGTAATCATAGTTGACATCTTAGTTTTGCGCAATTCACGAAACATAGCAAGCATTTGATTAATACATGGGTCACCCAACAGTTTTAATCTGAAGAAAACAGCAGCAAATGACAAGTTAAGAATTGCGTTAATAACTGAACTTGGCGGAGCCTGCCTGATGTAGGACACCACACATATTGTACTGACATTCAGGTGAATGTAACAATGAACAACATAACTGGAAGTTTTGGGCTAACGCCCCTCCCCAGCTTCCTAATCTCACATACATCACTCCCTCACACATTCAATAATTGATAAGAATCTACAGGCTGGGTGAAACATAAAACACAGAACAGTGCAACTTCGTGCAGACCCTTCAAGCCTTGACGTCCTGTCGAACATTTATCCTACTCGAAGTTCAGACTAACTGACATACCCTTCATTGTACTATCATTCATGTGCCTATCCAATAGTCATGTAAATATCTGTAATGTAGCTGACTCTACTAACGCTGCTGGCAGTGCATTCCAAGCACCCACCACTCTCTATTTAAAGAACCTACCTCTGACATCTCCTCAAACCTTCTTCTAATCATACTAAACTTATGCCCGCTCGCGATAGCCATTTCCACCCTGCGAGAAAGTCTTTGGCTACCAATTCTGCCTGTCTCTCAACATCTTATACATCTGTATGAAGTCAATTCCCATTCTTTATTGCTCCAAGGAGAAAAGACCTAGCTCCCTCAACGCTTCTTTGTAAGACATGCTATCCAGTCTAGGCAGCATCTTGGTAAATCTCCCCGGCACCCCCTTCGAAGCCTCAACATCTTTGCAGTACTGAGGCGACTAGAACTGAACACAAAATTCTAAGTGTAGTCCAACCAGAGATTTTTGGCGCTGCAGCATAACCTTGCGGCTCTTAAACTCAATCCCTGGCTAATGAAAACACCATAATCTTAATAACCTTATCAGCTTGGGTGACAACATTGAGCGTCCTGTGATATAGACCACACAATCCCTATGGTCCTCTAGTCTGCCAATAATCCTGCCTTTAAACCTGTATTCTTCATTTGAATTCGACCTTCAAAAATGAATCGCTTTACACTTATCCATGTTGAACTCCATCTTCCATTTACCAGTCAATTCTGCATCCTGTCAATGTCCAATTACAACCTAAGACAACCCTTCACACTATCCATAACTCCAACATCTTTATTACATTGTAAAACTTACTAAAGCACCCTTTCACTTTATCATCCAAGTCATTTGTAAAAATCACAAAGAACAGCAGTCCCAGAACCGATTCCTGAAGAATGCCACTGCTCACCAAGCTCCAGGCTGAAAACTTTCCATGTTCTACCACCATCAGTCTCCTACAGGTCAGACAATTTGTATCCACACACACAGATTTCGCTGTTTCCCTGTATCCCATGCCTCCTTACTTTCTGACTGAGCTGATCTTTTGGTAACTTATCAACCACCTTGCTAAAATCCATGTGAATCACATCCACTGCTCTACCTTTATCAATTTGTTTGATCAAATCTTTAAAGAATTCAATAAGTTCTGTGAGGCATGATTGCCCCTAATAACGTTATGCTGACTATATCTAATCAATCTATCATTTTCCAAGTAATCATAAATTCTGTTTCTCAGAATCCTCTCCAATACGTTTCCCAATACAGAAGTAAGACTGACTGGCCAGTATTTCGCAGGATTATCCCTATTGCCTTTCCTGAACAAGGGAACAACTTGCCAACCTCCAATCATCAGGCAATACTTCAGTGGACAGTGGGGACGCAAGGATCATCTCCAAAGGCGCAGCAATCTCTTCCCTCACTTCCTCTGTTAACCTCTGGTGCTTCCTGCCTGGTCCAGGGGACTTATCTACCCTTATGTTTGTACTTCAATCAGTCTGTACTCACCTTACTTTGTCTACCCCCTGTCCAAACAACTGATTGACTGCTTTCCATTTCAGGGCTATATACAGCGCTGCCCTCCTGAGCAAGTACCGTTCCAAATGTCCCATGAATCATGGAATGGAAAAAATGTGAACACACCAATGTCTTCCTGATGAAGGGACTGTGCCCAAAGTTTTCACTCTCCTGCTCCTCGGATGCTGCCTGACTTGTTGTGCTTTACCAGCACCACACTTTTCGACTCTGATCTGGAGTCCTTACTTTTTCCATTACTGAGAGCTGACCCCTCTGCACACTGAGCACAGTAAAATATTTGGAGCTGACTGTTCAGTTCTGGAACGTTGCATTTGATTAACACATTAATTAAAAAAGAAATTACAACTCAACAATTATTCATTCATTCCCAGAGTAACAGTTTTAGTTCATGGAAAGGCAGCTTGATAACAAATAGTAAATGACTGAAGAACTCCAAGGTTCTTATATTCCAGGCTGGATGTCCTTTACCTTAATGCTGGGAATATTATCGAATGTGATAAGGGATTGAGATGACATTTTTGGAGTGTGACATTTTCGCCATCACAGAGATGTGTTTGAGGGAAATCAGGGCTGACAACGCAATATTCTGTGGTACAAGAACTATGGGCAGCACACGAGAGGGGTAAAAGAGAAGGTGGTGTTGCCTTATTAATTATGGAGTTAATGACTGCATTTAGCTAGGATCATATCTTGGAAGGGTATTCAAATGACGCTTTGTGGGTTGAGGTTAGGATCCAAACGATGACAGATGCACTGCTGGGGATATATTATCGACTCTCAGATAAAAGAAAATACAGCAGCAGATATATAAACAATTCACTGAGGTGTGTAAAAACAATAATAGGATTATTATATTGATACATTTCAATTCCAAATATTCATTAGGGCAGTGATTTTTTTTAAAGAGGGGAAGATGACTTGACATTTCTTCCAGAGAGACTCTTATACCAACATGGAGAAGATACAACAAAGAGTTGGGCAGTGCTAGGTCTCACTGTGGGGAACGAATCCAGTCAGGTGCTGCAGGCAGGATTGGGAGAGCATTGCAGGACCAGTGACCGTGACTCAAGCATTTTTAGCTTGTTAAGGAAAAGATCAAAAGAAAAAGGTTTGAAAAATAAAAATTCTTTGAATGAGGGAGGCAGAATGTATCATAACAAAGGCAGGATCTGGCCACAGTACAGTTATTTCTGGGTGAAACTGTAACAGAACAGCGTGTAGGTGGGTGTTGGTGGGGATCACATGCTCACAATGGAATTGATGAGAGTGTCACAACAACATGTTACTCCAAAGATGAAATGTAGCAAAACAAGCCCGGAGAGACTGGGATATCTACAAATATTCAGAATGGAATTAAAAATGAAAGAGAAGCTTAAAACAGGCATAAAGTGAACAGGTCAATGGATGTCCCAGAAGAGGAGAGAATGTTTAGAGCTAAACTCTAAAAGTAAGTAAAAGAGCAAAAAGGGGGTGGGGGATGGTGATAAAAAAAACATTAGTGGGCAATATTTTTAAGTCTCCAAAGACATTTGATCGGTTTATTAAGGGTAAGATGGTAACAAGAGAAAGTATTATGGATCGAGGAGGCAACCTGTGCATAGAGCCAGAAGATATGTCAAAAACGTACTACATATTTGTCTTCACTTTGGAGAAGCGGTTACTGTATTCAATGTCTGTTCCTGACAGTTTGGCATTGAGCAAATTAACACAAAAGCTGAGGAAGAATTGGAAGTTGGTGCATGGCAAAAAATGGGCAAATCCCTTGATCCGGATGAACTGTATCTTTGACTGATGTGGAAGATGAGGGAGGAGATTACTGGCTCTTAAACTTTGTGTTGCTTTTTTTTGTTTTGCCTCTTGCCACAGAGGTGGTATGATCGAACATGACAACATCTAATGTAGGTTCAACTTCCACACAGAGTGCTAGACAAAAAGTCATAGGATGAAAGACCACCAAGTCTCACCTCAGTGAGAGGGAAACAATTGTAGAAAATTGAGATAGCTGTTGAGGAATGATCACTAAATATGTTCAAGGCTGAGATGGACAGAGTTTTAAACAAGCGTTACAGGGAAAATGCTTAAAAATAGAATTGAAGGTTATCAGAATAAATGTACCCTAATTGAAAGGAAAAAAAGAGTCAGCGAGCGGATGGGCATTATATCGCTCATATGTCTAATGGTAAACCTTTTCAAATAGCCTGTATTCACTGGAACACCAGCATCTCTCCCTCCAGAATGAGACACAGTTTGGAAAGCAATCAATAGATTCAAGGAATTCATAAATGCAGTACTAATAGACAGAAAAGACAAGATGACTGCGACAACGTGGATTGGATGTGAGGGTGAATATTTGCATCAGCGCAGTCACCACTACTAGGAGGAAAACCTCAGCAAGACACTCTCCAAGTCCAAGTCTGGGCCTGGTGTGAAGAGTGCTTAAGGCCCAAACAATACATCGCTGCAGTGTTTCCCTCCTGCCCTAACCAAAACTATATGTGGAATGGTCTATTGACTTGCTGATAGTGGCAGAGTAGGTAGTAAAGCTTTGGTTCCAGAGGCTTCGGTGAACAGCGGCTCAGCAAAAGGTACAGGTAAGCTCAAGTAAAGTCTTTTTAATACAACTTTGACAGTTGAGCTGGCAGTTAGGGCAGTTGCACGTTCCTCCTGCGGGATGTGGGAGCTGAGGGAGATTTTCACTGTCCCTGATGATGACGCGTGTGGGCAGTGCAGCCAGCTGCAGCTCCTGGGAGACCGTGTTCGGGATCTGGAGTTGACTGCTCTTCGGATCATCCATATACAGAGCAATTCAGAGGTAAGAGCTTTAGTGAGGTGGTCACACCCAAGTCCATCCCTTGTTTCTTTAAAGACTGTCATAACCCAGTCCCATGTAAAGATCCACGTCCTGAGTTCGTCAGCCTTACCTGTCAGCCGTGTTGCATTAAAATAGACGCAATTTAATCCAACTGGCGTTCCTTGCTTCCTGTCGTGTTCCAGGCAGAGAGTAGCTGGGCGACAACCAGGAATGGGGAAGGGAGTAGCAGAGAGTGCAAGAATCCCCTGTGGCATTCCTCTCGAAAACAAGTATACCATTTTTGATACTGATTTTGTAGTGTTGGGAGATGGATGACAGGAAATGACCATTTAGGGGAAACCAGCAATAGCCAGCTTAGTTGCATTACGACTGGTTCTGGGGAGCAATGGGAAAGGATAAAGGTAAACAGGGTCTTAGATATAAGAGATTCTGTGGCCTCAAACGGCACACCAGGATGGTGTGTTGCCTCTCAGTTGTCAATGTCCGGGATGTCTCTGAGTGTCTGCTGAACGTACTCGGAGTTGAGGGGTGGGGGTGTTGGTGAGCTGTAAGGAGTCATTGTGCACGTTGGCACAAATGACACAGGTAGACATAGGAATGTGGTCCTACAGAGTGATTACTGAGAGCTCGCAAAAAGTTAAAAAACAAGACCTTGACAGTCACCTGATATCTTCCAGTGTCATGAGCGAGTGTAGGTAAGAACAGGAGGATATGGCAGATGAGTATGTGACTAAAGAATTGGTGCAGGGGGAGGGATTCATATTTTTAGATCATTCGGAGCTTTTCTGTGACAGAGTTGACCTGTTCAAGAGGGACTGGTGGCACATGCACATGCACTGGACGGGGGACCAATATCTTCGCAGCCAGTTTTGCTCGTGCTACAAGGGAGTGTTTAAACGAGTTTGGCAGGAGGTGGTATCCTCAAGAGCAGGGAGGCAAGTGTGAGGCTGGAAGGAGATACAGTATTCAGAAATACTACGTTGAAGAGACAGATCAGGCTGGAACATGATAGGGAGCAAGGAATGCCTTTGATTAAATTGCATTTATTTCAATGTGAAAGGGCTGACAGACAAGGCCAATGAATTCAGGGTGTGGTTAGATAATCGGCGCTGGATAGTCTAGCTATTACAGAAACATGGCTGAGGGATGGGTAGGACTGACAGCTTAATGTACCAGGATAAATGCATTAGGAGGGACAGAGATGGTGGAAACAGGGAGGGGAGTTGCATTTCTAATCAAGGGGAGTATAAAGCAGTGATCAGAGGTCAAATAACTGACGAATCATCCAGTGAGGCTTTGTGGGTTGGACTAAGAAATAAGAAGCGGATGGTGTCTTTATTGGGGTTGTAATGTAGACCCCCAAACTGTCAACAGGAATTACAGAAACAAAAATATCTAGAGAGTTTGGGGAGACTTGCAGGGAACATTCGGGTTGTCATAATAGGGGTTTTAATCTTTATAACACAGACTGGAACTGCCGGAGCATGAAGGGATTTTATGGGATGTAATCAATTAAGTGCGTCAGGAAAGTGTCCCCCAGCAGTATATAGAGGGTGCTAATCAGGAAGGGGCAATATTTGACCTACTCACTAAATATATCAGGATAGGTGAGTGAGGTGACAGTAGATGACACTTTGGGACTAGTAACCATAGGTCTGTTAATTTTAAAATAGTTATGGTGAGGGAAGAAGTTGATCCACAGATTCAAGTTCAAAATTGGGGCAAGGTTAATTTTGATGGTCTCAGACAGGAGTTTGCAGGGGTTGATCGGAGTTGTCTGTTTGCAAGCAAAGGGACCTCCAGCAAGTGGGAGTTTAATATCTATATATTCCTGTGAGGATGAAAGGAACGTTGACAGAAATGAGGAAACCTGGATAACAAGAAATGTTTAAGCTTTGACCAAACAAAATGTGGAGGTGTGGCTCAGGTAGAGGCAGCTTGGATCACGGAAATCCCTGCAGGTGTACAGGGGATATAGGAGTATATTGAAGAAGGAAATCAGAAGGGCGAAAGGGGGGATGAGATAACCTTGACTGAGAAGATCAGAGTGAATCCAAAGAGGCACTTTAAGTATATTAAAGGAAAATCATTAACTAAAGAGAGAATAAGACCCCTCAAAGACCAAAGTGGACATGCATGTGCAGTACCATAAGAGATAGGCAATGTTCTAAACAAATATTTCTCCTCTATATTTACAGTGGAGAAAGACATGAATATATGGGAATTTGGGGAAATTAGTGGTGATATCTTAGGGACAGTCTGTATCACAGTAGAGGAGTAATTGATGTACTAGAATCTTTGAAGTTGAAGAAATCTCATGGTCCTTACCAGATATATCCAAGACCACTGCAAGGGGCTAGAGAAGAATTTGCGGGGGCCCTGGCTGATAATTTTGATCATCAGTTACCACAGGTGAGATCCCAGAAGACTGAAGGATAGCAAATGTTGTGCACTTAATCAAGAAGGACTGAAAAAATAAAGCCTGGGAAATACAGACCAGTCAGCGTAACATCCGTGATAGGTAAATTTCTTGAGAAGATTCTGAAGGATAAGATGTACATGCATTCGGAAAACAGGGTTTGATTAGGAATAGTGAGCATGGCTTTTTGAGTGGAAGTTCATGCCTGAAGAATTTGTTAAATTTCTTTGATGACGTGACCAGGAAGATTGACTAGGGCGGGCCAGTAGACGTCCAAATGTGTGGTGCTGGACAAGAACAGCAGGTCAGGCAGCATTGGAGGGGAAGGAAAATCGACGTTTTGGGCATAAGCCTATCATTAGGAATGTCCAAGATTTCGATACTCCTGCTTCTTGAATGCTGCCTGACCGGCTAGGCATTTCCAGTGCCACACTTTGCAACTCTGATCTCGAGCATCTGTCGTGCTCACTTTCTCCAAGGGTGATAGATCTGGTCCAAATGGTTTTCAGTTACACCAGAACAGGATAAGGCTTTTCAGCCCTTGGAGTATGATATACAGTTACAGGAGGAGGCCAATCAATCCTCATGGCCATAGAACTAGACCCATTCCAGATCATGCAGCAACACGATCAGGCTATTCAGCTACTTGAAGTCAATAACACAGGAAATGGAAAAGGCAACAAAGTGACTGGACTATGGGGTACACGGGAATAACACCAGGCTATGTAGCCTGTAAAGCCTGCCCCTCCCGTCAATAAGGTCAGGGCTGATCTTTCCCGGCATTAATTTCTCTTCTCTGCCCAATTCTTTGTAGCCCTCAACTCCCTGATGTGTCAAGATCCTTTACCACCATTCTGCTCCCTCAAACATTTCAGAGATGTAGCTGTCTGGATTAGAGAGGCCCGAACAGTCACTACCCTCTGAGAGAAGGAAACAGTCCCCACGGATTTACCTTGACCTTTGACATGAACAAAATATATGAGCACAGTATCAGAGTGACTGACCCTGACATCACTGCAGGGCGTAACTGAGGAAGGTGTCAAGGAGACTAAATAACATTGAATCTAATGGGAAACAGTTGTAGACTCCTAAGTGGTTGGGCCATTCAGGACACCATGTGGCTGGTGCAGATCAATCCTCTCAGTCCCTAGATATCTATGTTAGCGATCCTCTGTGTAGCTTCCTCGACACAAACATCTTCAGCTGGTTCATCAGCGTCTTCCCCTCCGTCATTAGATCAGAAGTGAGGATGCTCAGAAAATATCGCATAAAGCATCAAAACATGGACAACATTCAAGCTCATGCTGTTAACGTCTAGGTAACATTAGTGTAACAGTACTACTGGACCCTGAACATTTCCAAAGAACTAAAAAAGAGCAGCTCATTCTGTATCCCAAGCTGGTATCACAGAAATGTGAGAACGCCATTCAGCCCATTGAAGCTATTGGATAAGAAGAGGCACAGCCCATTTACTATCTCTTACCTATTGCACAAGAAGAGTTTGTTTTAAAAGAAAACTACAAATGTTGGAATGCAGGAGGCTGGAAGAACACAACAGGCCAGGCAGCATCAAGAGAAGAAGTCCAGCCCTTGGGCATAAGCTTTCTTCATGACTGGGGTGGGGGTAACGGTATGTACAGATAAAGAGTCGAGGTGCAAGAGTCGGAGGAGGCGGTGTGGTGAAGTGGGGAACACAGGTCGAGGGTTACCACCGGGTTGGTCAATGGGAGAAATGAATCCAGTTGAGAGCTGGAAGATGAGTTGATCAGAGGAATGGAAGGGCGAGAGGCTGGGCAGGGAGTCGGGGTATTGGAAGGGAGGTTACTAGAAATTGGAGAACTCAATGTTGAGTCCCCCGTGCTGTAGGCTACATCGGTAGAATATGAAGTGTTGTTGCTCCAGTTTGTGCTTTGGTTCGTTGAGGCAATGGAGGAGGTCAAGGATGACCATGTCGGAAATGGAGTGGGAAGGGGAATTGAAATTGGAGATGATTGGGAGGTCAGATCAGCCCTTACAGGCCCAGATGAGATGCTCACCAAAGCATTCCCCTTAGTTTACATTTGGTCTCCCTGATATAGAGAAGACTACATTAGGAGTGCCAGATACACTAAACTTGGTTGGATCCCATCAACCTGTCACATCTTCCATAAGGACCAATCACTTCACTAATTTTGGTTCGTGCCACACTCCCCACCAAATCCGCCAAGCCCCACTGGCAACTGACCCTGCAGATGAATAAAATGCATCATCTGCTGGCAC
Source organism: Chiloscyllium punctatum (assembly GCF_047496795.1). NCBI lineage: Eukaryota > Metazoa > Chordata > Chondrichthyes > Orectolobiformes > Hemiscylliidae > Chiloscyllium > Chiloscyllium punctatum. The sequence goes on from NC_092790.1 coordinate 5,526,918, forward strand.
ACCACCTCCCTCAGCTCATCCAAGGCCCCAAACAGTCCTTCGACATGAAACATAGGTCACCTGCCTCTCCTTCAACCTAGTTTACTGCATCAGGTGCACCTGATGTGGGCTTCTCTACATCGGGGAGAGCAACGTAAACTAAGGGCTCATTTCGCCGAGCATCACAGCCGGGCTCACAGCGGCTGACCTGAACTGCCAGTCACCACCCATATCAATTCCCCTTCCCAATTCCTTTCCAACATGACCTCCTTGGCCTCCTCTGTTGCCACAGTGAGTCAGACCGCAAATTGGACGAACAACATCTTACCTTCTGCCTGGTTAGCCTACAACCCCGAGGACTCAACATTGAGTTCTCCAATTTGAAATATCCTTCCCAAAGATAGCCCTACTCCCTTTCCAGCCCCGCCTTCTCCCTTCCATTCAACCAAATGACCCCGCCTTCTAGCTCCCAACCGGATTCATCCCTCTCATCGACCAACCAGGTTGCACCCACCACTTGTGTCCACCTAACTCCTACCTCACCAACCTGCTGCTCTCCCCACCCGAACCATTCCTTCCCCTCTTTATCTGCAGTTCCCCCTACCCCCACTCGCAGTCCTGAAGAACGGCTATACTTGAAATGTTGACTTCTCCACCTCCTGATGCTGCTTGACTTGCTGTTTCTTCCAGCCTCCTGTTTGTCTATTATTACACAGGAAGGTAAGGAATCTAGTCAGCACAACACGCAGGTAAGCAGCGACCACGGGTCACCCAATAATGGACCTCTTCCCTGGAACGAGGAAGAGGACATTCAGCCACCCAAAATATTGACACACGAACAGATGAGGCCATTCAGCCCCTCCAAACTGTTACACTGAAATAAGCGGATGTCATTGATGCTGCAACACTACAAACTAATGAAGCAGAGACTGGACAGACAGACTGCTCCATGTTGTGCCTCCTGGCTCCATTGCTAATGTTTCACACGTGTTATAATAACGTGGTTTGCTGATGGTAAGAAGGCACAGCGGATGGTTTGTGACACATCTCAAGGAGGCATCATCCATCTCCGAGAAGACAGGGCTAGTCTTCTGCATGGTGGTCAGAAGCTTTTGAGAATGACCAACCCTGTCAGAATGTGGCTGCTGACAAGTTTGTGAACAACATGATGCTCAGTGCAGGGTCTCACTCCAACCGTGCATTGAGACGGAGAGAGTTTGTTCAGAGCCTGGAGCTGTCTCTCACCCAACATGGGGGCTCCACGGAGACATGTAAACTATCACAGAGTCATAGAGTTCAACGTGCCCTTTAGCCCAAACTGGACCATTCAGACTAAAATGTCCATCCATGCTAACTCCATTTTCTGGTACTTGGCCCATGTCCTTCTTAACATTCCCTATCATATATTTGTCCAAATGTGAAAACATATATTGCGGGAAACACGTAGTATTTCACGGTATCAATGTTTAGTTTTGAAAATAATGAATATCGGTCCATAATGCTCAGGTTTTATTGCAATCACTTTTTATTCTTTTGTCGCATTACAGATTGAGCACTCATTTCCTTCACACTCTCCCCGTGGTTCCGTCAACGCAGGGATTACTCTGGTGTATTGCCTTTATTCTGTCTCATTGTGGCAAGGAGATCATTCCTCATAAAGGAGAGAAAATCTGTTCACAGCGTCCCAAGTACTGTTTCAATAACACTTTACAAATTCAGTAAGGTGTCTTCATACTTATACTTCCATCATTTTGCAATGAAGGACACTATACATTTACTGGGCTGATTACCTACTGCTCCGTATGAATTCTATCAGTGGCTCATGACCAAGGACATCCACCTCCTTTTCACCAAGAACACTTGCCATCATCTCACCTTCGCATAAATACAAACTGAGAAGGATGGTATGTTTTGCCTAATCATTTTGTTGCATTGAAAAACGCTATGCATTAAGCACAGCCACGCCAACAACATCACTATTGCCATTGGAGATGGTTGGAGATTCTGCGGAGGTGATGGCCTAGCTGTATTATCTCTGGAATAATAACCCAGGGACCCAGGTGATAACGGAGACCCCGGTTTCGAATCCCACCATGGCAAATGTTGGAATGTGCATTCAATAAAATATCAGGAATTGAGAATCTAATGAAACCATTGCGTTTATCCTACCTGGCACATTAATGCACTTCAGGGAAGGAAATCTACTGTCTTCACCCTGTCAGACTTACATGTGAGTCCAGACCCACCGCACTGTGGTTTACACAGAGTTGTCGTTTGAAATGTCCAAGCCAGCCGCTCGGTTATATCACTCACTACAAATTCTCAAATAAATGAAACCGGGCGGACCTCAGCACTGACTACTAACAGCTCACAGACTGCAGTGGGTCAGGAAGGTGGCTCACCAGCACCTTCTCAAGGACAATGCGGAAAGGGAATTATATACTGGCCTAGCATCCCATTACTGAATAAAAGAAGATGATCACACTCAAGGAAGAGAGACAAAGGGACATAGCTGACTTCAAACCGAGACTTTGATGTACGTTTTACATGGGCATGAACTTCTGTAATATGGGAACAGGAGAAAAATAAATAAGATTAGTCTGGACTTTTATTTCCACTCCAGCTGATCATCAACAATCCCTCTGTTTGTTTCTTTCTCTCTACCTCTCTCTTTCTCTATCTATTCAACTCACTCCTTCTCCTTTTCACAACTGCCATCCATATCATCAACATCAAACGCTCTATTTCCCAGCTACATTCAGTTCTGACGTATGGTGATTGGACGCAAAATGTCACTTCTATTTTTCTCTCGACCTGAGGCTGCCAAATCTGTTCAGTTTCTCTGGCACTTATTCGTTCCTTTTGTTTCTGATCTCTAGAGGCAATTTTTTTCCTCTACCTTTCATGGGATGTCTGCATCACTGACAGGGCAGCATTTGTGGACCTCACTAAATGCGTTTTACTGTGATGTCATTCCTTAAGGTATTGGGTCTGACGTCAGTCTTAATGCAGATCAGGCAATAATGTGAGATTTAATCACCAAAGTACAACAGTGAAATAGATAAACTTATTGACAAAGTGCTGCTGGGATTATATTAGTAAAATTCACTTTTATTTCCAGTTCCTGTCAGTTGAATTTAAGTTCTGTCATCGTCTGTGATAGGATTTGAAACAGTGTCCATAGTGTAGTTACCTTGGCCACTGAATTACGTGGCCAGCGACATTATGACTCTGACACCGTGTCCCTGTCATACTTTACTGACAAGAACAAGATTTTGATGGAAACATTTGGAACGGAAAGAGTGATTGGAAGAGAACAGGAACCATAAACTCTCACTTTTACCAAGGTATAGATAATGGTTTATTTAGCACACGCACTGACGTCAAGATGGGGTCTGGCGATACAATGGAGCTGAGAGTAGGTATCTTTGGTGATGGAGAGAGTACCAAGACATAAATCAATTCGGGGAAAATAGGTACTTTGTGATTGTGAACAGTCTTGTTTTCTGATGTTTGTGAGGGCAGGGGTGTGGGCAGTTCTGAAATTTGTGGGTAATGAATGGATTTGCATTTGAAACTGAAGACAATATTTTCAGTATTTACTAAATATAGATAACAGAAATAGCACTGAAGTTCACTATGGGATTAATAAGTAGATAGAGATGGGGAGACTTACCAGAAACACCAACAATAGTGAGCATGGGATAGTAACCAGCCTGAATAATCAGCAGTACACCTAATATCCGATCTGGTAATATGTGCCAAGACCAGGAAAAATACAAATGACACCAAGATAAACTCCTGTCCATTGTTGCAGCATTCCAGTCTACTTTTCTTAGATTCTGAACCATTGGTGCGTCATTCCAGTCTAATGCTCTCACATTCTGATCCACTGTTGAAACATTCCATTTACTGTTCTCAGATTCTGGCCCATTGTTGGAACATTCCAGTCTATGGTTCTCAGATTCTGATCTCTCCTTTCCCTGTCGCTGCAACTGATGATCCTTGTCAGTGTTGCTGGTGATACATCTGCAGCAATAATGGGATAAAGCATTGGAAGAAGCCCCATACAAATAGAAGAGGAAAACCATCCAGTGACATAATTAGGATCCATGGAGAGTGACATCAATCACAGTCACTGAACAAACAGATCCAGATTACTCCTTTCAGAATGTGGCCTTCAGTTCAAAATAACAACTGGATTGAATTGAATGTTGACATCGCTGGCTAATGGTCACATCTCCCATCACCAATTGCTCTCGTGAAGTTAATTGTGAGGGAGAATTATGGACGTTTTCTTATCGCGGACTAGATGATTCTGCTGTGTAATTCATTTGTAATGCTGTAACCACCTGAACGCTCCAACATGACCATCCAAAAAACAAATCACAATCCAGATGTGGTTTCCATGCTGGTCTCTCCTTGACTAGAACAGGCGCCAAGCAACTGATTCTCAGTGGATATATTTACCCTGACCATACACAGGAAGTGTGGATCTGTCGGGACATTCCACTCGTGACAATGCAGAAGCTTCAACACACAATATGGTTGAACACTGTTTCATGTAAATTAACAAACACCTTAATACATTAGATTGGCTTCAAAGCGGTAAGACTTACATTTTTGGAATTCAGTCCAAAGCCAAATGTGGCATGTTCTCACAAAGCCAGTCCTTTTACAGGGTTATGTTGTCCTTGGTTTTTTTGAAACAGGGTCTAAAGGACCCAAGATTCCAATATGTCAGAATTTTGAAAGGTTCGTTGGGGTCCTTTTGTTTATACCTAACAGATAATGCCTCATCCAGAAGCCTTTCAAGCCTTTAAAAAGTACCCTGTATAATCAGGAGGACCTGTCCTGCTCCCACAACTGGACAGGTTGGATCAGTTCAGGGGCTAGTTGAGTCAGGGTCACTGGACGCTCTCTGCCTCCTTCTGCCCTTCTGACATTATAACCTTTAAGCAGTTGTGTCAGTTTTATTCTTGGTGGTAAGGGGTTTTGTTTATTGGGATTGTTGCAAGTATATTGGAACAGCATCCTTAAATCGGGATAGCCTGTCAGGTTCGGATACAATACGTTATTCTGGTATTCTATTTTTTGTTCCTTATGTTTAATTTGGTAATTTGGCAAATAAATGTCATATGTTTAAAACTCGGCAGTCTGACCAGCTGATTCTCTCTGGGAATATCAGCTATACACTAATCTTCAACAACTAGCAACTTTACCATCCGGCTACCTGCTTAAAATGTTTTGAGGGGTCGGGTCTGGTCCATAACAGATTAGGGGGCCTTTGCAGAATTTAGGCAGCGATTGGCAGGGGATGTTGTCTCTTATTTCGTGTGTTGAAGGTGGAGAAAGTGACCTTGGGGAGTTTTACAAAATGCACATAAGTCCAAGCCGCAGGAATTCCATACAAAGGGAGTTAAAGCTACCGTTTAATGTGAGGAAAGATGAGAGGATTGCAGCAGTAGCTCAGTATTCTAATTTGCTGGAAACACCATCAGGATCTGTGGGGATGACTAAACTTCAATCGCAAAAGAAGCAGCTTGAGTTAGATGCAGAGATGAAGCAATTTGAGCTACGACTAAAACCAGAAGAGGAAGAAAGATAACGATTAGGTTTAACAGAGGAAAGAGAAAAATATAATAGATAGCTTCAGCAGGAGAGAAAGCAAAAGAGGGAGCATTTGAGCTTCAGAGGTGGACACTTAGAATGGAAAGTCAGCTGAAAAGGATGAAGATGAAGGCTGAAGGTCAGCTTAGTGAGGTACAGAGTGAAGATGGGTAAACCCATGGTCGTCCAAAGCCTGGTGAGAAACGTGTTTCAGTATATTCACAGCTTGCCTAGATTAATGAGGAGGAAAGTGGCTAAAGAATTTCAGTGGGCAGTGACCATGTAGGTTTTGTTGACCCAGACAAAACTTGTAGGTAGAGCTAGTGAGGTATGTGCAACACTATCAGAGGAGGGATCTGGGGAGTATGAGAAGGGGAAAATGTACATATGAGTATGTGTCAAAAGTCTACAGACAACGTTTCAGGAATTTAAGGAGGGATCCTGGTCCAAACAAATATTGAGTTTGAAAGAATCAAACGATGTAATTTTGATAAATGGATAAGAGTTTTAAAAAGAGAGCAAATCTACAATGCTCTGAGAGAGACAATTACTTTGGAGGAGTTTAAGCATTCACAAAGTGCAACCTCATTTGGAAGATACTAGAGATATAAAGACAAGACTGGCAGCTGAAGAGGCTGATGATTATGACTAGTGATTATTGTTACAAAACTTGTTTTGGCTTCCAGAGTCAATTTCAGTCCATGATGGATAGAAATTGGGGCAAAGAGAAATCCCGACGTAGAAAGGAAGACGTAGATCTCCGTGAAGGCAATACCTGAACGAGGCAAAGAAGATTTAAAAAAAACTCCGGTGTTTTCATTGCAACAAATTAGGGCACATGAAATCACTGTTTTGGTGGGTTCAGAAAAAAAACACAGACGCAGGAAAAAGGAATAAATATGGGAGTTTTGATGGAGCGGTAACAGAATGCACAGTGGAAACTAGAAAGCTGCATCAGAGTGTATAATCTGATTGGAGGTTTGTTACGGAGGGAGTGCCAGATCTGCTTAGAAAATATACCTGTAAAGGGAAAGTTTATTCACATACGGCAGGTAAAGAGGATGCAATATTAAGAGACACAGGATCCTCTGTGAATAGACAAGGAGATATGTACTCCTGAAGGAATATTCCCAGAAAAAGTACTGCGAAAGGCAATTCACCATGAGACATAAGGTGCAAAATTATGTAAAGTGAGCATGTCCAGAAAAGTGTGGGGAAATTGTGGTAGAGGTATTGGACAAACTCTCTGCTCCAGGAATACAATTTGTCCTTGCGGAAAAAATAGCTGATTCAGTGGTAGGATTACTGCCACTCTCGTTGAAAAGTGGATATGCAGGCAACTGAATCAATGTAGGAATCTCATCCTGGAAACTTTCCTGATTGTGGGTAATAAATTCCCAATGACACCAGTTGAAACAGAAAATATCAAAAATGTAAAGATAAGGAAGTTTAAGTGGCATGAGCAGATACTTTGTTCCATCAGACATTTGAGACAAAACAGGAGCAAGTAGGTGATCATGTGAATATTTTTTGCTCAGCTAAACTAATTGAGTCACAGCAGAAAGATAAATGTTTAAAGCAGTTGTATCAAAAAGCACAAACGTTAGGAATTTTGAATGTATCCCTGAGCTTTATTACCTCAAAATTGATGACTAAATGAGGAAATAGAGACTATCATATATTCAAGGAGATGAGAAATGGGAAGAGATTCATCAAATCACATTGCCAATGGGGTACAGAAATGAGGTGATGCGAATGGTGCTTGAGTTACCAGCTAGAAGTCAGTTAGGAGTGAGGGAAAAAAAAAAACAGACTGACTACGGAGACATTTTACTGGCTTGGACTGCAACAGGATGTAGTTGAATTTTGCCAGATGAATCACACATGTCAGGTAATTGGAAAAGCACATGCGATAATACAACCTGCACCTTTCTTAAATTTTCTGGCATTTGAGGAACCTTTTATAGGAGTCTTAATTGATTGGCTAGGTCCCAGACCACAATCAAAAGATTGGGCATCAGTATTTTTTAAACAATAATGGATGCATCGACTAGATTTCCAGAGGCCATCCCAAGGTTCAGTATCACAGCCAGAAGAATTGCAAAGGAATTTTTAAATTTAAAAAAATAGATACGGACTACCAATGAAGACACAGTGAAATCAAAGTTCAAGCTACACATCGAATTAATCACTATAATGTCTTAGGAATGAAGCAATTCAAATCTACTGCAAACTATCCACAATTGCAGGGAGCGCTAGAAAGGTGACATTAAACATTAAAGACCATGCTGAGGGCTTATAATCAGGATTATCCAGATGATTAGGGTTAGGGAATTCCATTTGTACTTTTTGTGATCAGGGATACCCCCAATTAACAGAGCAAATTCATTCCATTGGAATTATTTTTGGGACATTAAGTGAGGGGACCATTAAAATTGATTAAGGAGAAAATAGTAAATTAGAGCTCAAAGGCCACACATTTGGACTCGGTCTCAAAATTTAACGAACGATTAATAGCGCTGGGGAGTTGGTTCGACATCATTTAAAAGAAATGCAACATATAATAAAACAGGAAGCGGACAGGGAATAAAAAAAATGCAATTTTGCGATCGGGGATAAGATATTACTGTTACTTCCAGTTATAGGTGAACCTAGAAAAGCAAGGTTTAGTAGGCCTTATGAAATACAACGGATATTGAGTGAAAGTAACTACTTGATAGGGACTCCAGATAGAAAGAAATCTCACATCGTATGTCATGTGAATATGCTCAAAATGTACTTTGACAGGTAAGGACAGCCAGAGAACAAGGTGTTAATGATTACGGCACAGAAGGAAAAAACAACTTCAGAGGATTCTGATTCGGACATTCCTCAAATTAAAGTGGACAATGTGGTAGTTGTTTAAAAATGTGTTGCGAGAAAAGCGCAGCAGGTCAGGCAGCATCAAAGGAGAAGGAGGATCGACGTTCCGGTCATAAACCCTTGTTCAGGAATGAGGAGGGTGTGCCAAGCAGGCTAAGATAAAAGGTAGGTAGGAGGGACTTGGGAGTGGGGCATTGGGAATGCGATAGGTGGAAGGAAGTTAAGGTGAGGGTGATAGGCTGGAGGGGGGTGGGGGCGGAGAGTTCGAGAAGAAGATTGCAGGTCAAGAAGGCGGTGCTGAGTCTGAGGGTTGGGACTGAGAAAAGGTGGGGGAGGGGAAATGTGGAAGAAGGAGAAATGTGCATTCATCCCTTGTGGTTGGAGGTTTCCTAGGCGAAAGATGAGTCGCTCTTCCTCCAGGCGTCGTGTTGCCATGGTCTGGCAATGGAGGAGGCCAAGGACCTGCACATCCTTGGTGGAGTGGGAGAGGGAGATAAAATGTTGAGCCACAGGGTGGTTGTGTTGGTTGGTGCCGGTGTCCCAGAGGTGTTGACTGAAACGTTCTGCAAGTAGGCTGCCTGTCTCCCCAATGTATAGGAGACCACATCGGGTGCAGCGGATGCAGTAAATGATGTGTGTGGAGGTGCAGGTGAATTTCTGATGGATATTGAAGGATCCATTGGGGCCTTGGAGGGAAGCGAAGCGGGAGGTGTGGGTGTAAGTTTTGCATTTTTTGCAGTTGCAGGGGAAGGTGCCAGGAGTGGAGGTTGGGTTGGTGGGCCGTGTGGATCTGACGAGGGAGTTGTGGAGGGAGTGTTTTTTTCTGGTATGCTGATTGGGGTGGGGAGGGAAATATATCCTTGGTGGTGCGGATCGTTTGGAGGTGGTGGAAATGACGAAGGATGATCCGATGTTACTGGAGGTTGGTGGTGTGGTTGGGGAGGACTAGTGGGGTTCTGTCCTGGTGGCGATTGGAGTGGTGGGGTTCAAGGGCGGAGGAGCAGGAAGTGGAGGAGATGCGGTGGAGAGCATCGTCAATCACGTCTGAGGGGAAATTGCAGTGTTTGAAGAAGGAGGCCATCTGGGTTATTCGGTATTGGAATTGGTCCTCCTGGGAGCAGATGCGGTGAAGGTGAAGGAATTGGGAATATACCCCCACCTTTTCCTCCGCTACATTGATGACTGTATCGGAGCTAACTCGTGCTCCCACGAGGAGGTTAAACAGTTCATCCACTTTACGAACATCTTCCACCCCAACCTCAAATTTACCTGGACAGTCTCAGACTCCTCCCTCCCCTTCCTAGACCCCTCCATCTCTCTCTCGGACGACCGACTCAGCACGGACATATACTATAAACCGACTGACTCCCACATCTCTCTAGATTACACCACTTCCCACCCTGCCCACTGTAAAAAACGCCATCCCACGTTTCATTCCAGCTCCAACTCTGACATCTTCCTCGCAATGAGGAAAATTACTCAACTATATACAGTCCCTGAATAGGAGAATAATTACAATCTGACCAATTACCACACCCTCAGTCCCATCACGACTGTCACATTGGTGGGGATACGTTTCGATAGAGCGGTCAAGTAGCACCGAAATAATCAGGTCAGTATGGTTTCCAATAGATTCCCATGTGGAGATCGTGCAGTAGTGGACATATCATTGGATTATGAATCCAGACCAGGTCAATGCTCTGGCAGCTGGTGGAAGTTAAAAATAATTAATAAAACATCGATACCTAAAATCTGGTGTCAGTAATACTGTCCAATGTTGATTGTTCACATTGATATCCTTCCCCAATGTACTTTCAGGAAGTGAATCTCCCGTGCTTTCTTCGCCAAAAAGTGACTCCAGACACACAGGCATGGTCTCTGAATCGGCCAAGCGAGACACTCAATTGTAGCAAACTATTCTGAGGTCTTAAAGGATAAAACCTGACGGAACATCCGGCATCAACCTCGTTATCAGAAACGGGAGCGGGAAACACAGTTCTGTTGACACTACATAGACATCCTTCCTAACATATGAAAGTTTGTGACAACGTTTACAGAGTTTTTCCACAGACTGCACAGAATCATCGGGAGAGGAGGAGGTCATTCAACACATTGATCTTTCCCCATGCTAGTTCATTGCCGAACATTTCCTCAATGCAGTTTCCCCACACAATGTTCATATCCCAAAATATGTTTAAACATTATGAAATATAGTGCCTTTGGCCCATCAATAAACAGGGAGTTCTCTGAGAACGCTTGTTTATTAAGTATGATTTGACTGCATTGCGATTCGTGAACCATTTTCTATAAAGTGAAATATCATCCCTACTTACAATCTGTCACACCCTGTCAGAGTTTTATATATCTCACTGAGATCTCCACCCATCTTCCTAAAGCCCATGGAATACAGGCCGAGTCACCCCAAACTCTGCTCCCACAACTAACCTGTCATCCCAGAGATTAGTCTCGTCATCCTTCACTGCACTCCCTCAATGTCAGGTTTGCCCTTTATAAGGTAAGGACACCAAAACTGCACACAACTCAGCACAATGTTCGAGTTGGGGTCCTACCAAGGCCCTGTGCAGTTGCCGTAAATGACCCTTACTCTTGAATTCTAAATCCCCCTGAAATGAAGTTGAATATATCATCTGCTCCTGCAATATTGCTTTCAGTGACTGGTATACAGGGAAATCCAGATTCTTTTCAATGTTACAGCTCCCTACTTGCTGAATCTATGTACACTGTATACAGCGTGCCAATGCCATTCCCAGTCTTGACTTCCATGTTCAGAACACACAGCCCTACATGGACTTGGAAGGCTGCGCAGAAATAAACAAAAATGCAGCTTAAGTTCATTTATTTATCTAATTTTTTCAACCAATCACTTTTCAAATGATAGGCTGTCATTCAACTGATCCCATCAAAGTACACAACCTCTCATTTCTGCCATTTCTCTCCATCTGCCAGGTATTTGCCCAGTCACTCCACTTGTCTCAATCACTTTGGAACCATTTTTACATCCTCCTCATCCACTCACAAGCTGACTTCATTTAGTGCTGTCAGCAGACTTGGGAGTATTGCAATTGAGCCCCTCAACCAAAAATATGATGTGTATTAGGAATTGCTGGATGTCAAACCTTGTTATATCCTCCAAGCCTTCCTTTCAAAAAACATGGTTTTATTCCTACTCACTGTTTCCTGCCAACTCTCCCATTCTAAAACCATGACCATATATTAGCCCCAGTCCCATAGGATTCGAATTTGCACAATAGGCTTGGGGCTTTATCAAAAATTCTTTCTGAGATTCCAATCGTATTGCGTTGATACCTTCTCCATAATTTTGCTCAAATATGATTCCTATTTCATAAACCTCTGTTGACTTTGTTTATGCCTATTAATATTTTCAATATTTTCCAATATTTTCTCTAAAACTTTTTAGTTGCTAATTTCATTCTATTCCCCTTTTCTCACCGGACTAAAATTCCCTAGTATTGCGAGGAAACTTTATTTATTTAGTTTTTATTCTGTGAAGGCATAACTGAAGTATTTGCTCCATTGATCTTCTATTTTCCTCTACTCAATTATCTGGTATCAGGCTGTAAGAAAGCTGCACCTTTTTCTATTAATTTTGCCATTAATGTATTTTCAGAAGATATTACAAGTTCACTCATATACACTGTGATAAGATATTCTTCAGACACCCATCAATTCCTATCTTAAGCTATTGAATGATTGATCCTCCACAGCCATACAATCACAGAAGCACAGACTCTGTACTATCAGAAATACAGCACGTCTACATTAGCCCCACTTTCCAACACAAAACCCGTATCTGTGAATCTTATGGCATAACCATGTATTTTCTAATGTTTTTGAGGTTACCATGACAATTCCCCTCCCACGAAGTGCATCCCAGACCCCACCACAATTTGGATGAAAAACAGTCCTCAAATCCTCACTGAGCCTCAAACCCTTCACTTTAAAAGTGTGTCCCTTTGATTAAAAGGACCAGCTGCTGTCTATCCGCTTCGTTCATGTCCCTCGTAATCTTATCCTCCTGATTCACGTCCCCCTCAGCCTTCTCAGCTCCAAACTATACAACCCGAGCTTATCCAGCCTCTCTCCATAGCTGATATGCTCCATCACAGGGAACATCCTGGTGAATCTCCTCTGCACACCCTCAAGTGCAATCACGTCCTTCCTGGAATGTAGCTCCCACAATTACACACAGTATTCCATCTTGGCTAATGAAATTTCCGCATAGCTCTTATAATCTATGCTTCGATGTGAGAAGGCTGTTTTTACGCTCCCGTATGCTTTCTCAAATTGTGTGTTACCCTGTCCAGCCACATTCAGGTAAGTGTGGAAAAGCACCGTCTGAGCTTCCTAGTCTGCTGCCATTCATTGAGTCCTCACCTGCCTGGTTCCTTCTTCCAAAGTGCATCACCTCATATTTATCAGGTTTACATTTCATCTGCCATTGATGTGACCATCTGACCATTCCATCTGCATCTTTCTGTAACATAAGGCCTTCCTCCTCACTGCCAACTAACCGGCCAATCTTTGTATCAAACACAAACTTACTTATGACACCCCCACGCCTCATCCATATTCACAGCTGCATCCTTTATGTTAATGTTTAAAATCACAAAACATCAGCTTATTTATTTGGAGGCTAGCGTCCAATGGTGTACCACGGGAATCAATGCTGTGTCTCTTAATATTTGTGATTCAGAGGTGTTGGTGTTGGACTGGGGTGGACAAAGTAAAAAATTGCATAACACCAGGTTATTCTCCAACCCCAAATTCACTATCAAACAGGCAGACAAGGGAGGCGCGGTAATAGTTTTGCGCACCGACCATTACACTGCTGAGGCTAAACGCCAGCTCACGGACACCTCCTCCTACCGGCCCCTTGACCATCACCCCACCTCCAACCACCAAACCATCATCTCCCAGAATATCCATAACCTCATCACCTCAGGGGACGTCCCATCCACCGCCTCCAACCTCATAGTCCCACAACCCCGCACCGCCCGTTTCTACCTCCTGCCCAAAATCCACAAACCTGACTGCCCCGGCCGACCCATTGTCTCAGCCTGCTCCTGCCCCACTGAACTCATCTCTGCATACCTCGACACGGTCCTGTCCCCCTTAGTCCAACAACTCCCCACCTACGTTCGGGACACCACCTACGCCCTCCACCTCCTCCATGATTTTCGCTTCCCCGGTCCCCTTATCTTCACTATGGACATCCAGTCCCTGTACACCTCCATCCCCCATCACGAAGGCCTCGAATCCCTCCGCTTCTTCCTTTCCCGCCGTACCAACCAGTACCCTTCCACTGATATCCTCCTTCGACTGACTGAACTGGTCCTCACCCTGAACAACTTCTCTTTCCAATCCTCCCACTTCCTCCAATCCAAAGGAGTAGCCATGGGGACGTGCATAGGCCCCAGCTATACCTGCCTCTTCGTAGAATATGTGGAACAGTCCATCTTCCGCAGCGACATTTGCAACATCCCCCAACTTTTCTTCCGCTACATCAATGACTATCGGCGCTGCGTGGTGCTCCCACGAAGAGGTGGAACAGTTCATCCACTTTGCCAACACCATCCACCCCGACCTCAAATTCACCTGGACCGTCTCAGACTCCTCCCTCCGCTTCCTGGACCTTTCCATTTCTATCTCGGGCGACCGAATCAACACGGACATTTACTATAAACCGACTGACTCCCACAGCTACCTAGACTACACCTCCTCCCACCCTGCCCCCTGTAGAAACGCCATCCCATATTCCCAATTCCTTTGTTTCCGCCGCATCTGCTACCAGGAGGACCAGTTCCAATACCGTACAACCCAGATGGCCTCCTTCTTCAAGGACAGCAATATACCCCCCAAACGTGGTCGACGATGCCCTCCACCACATCTCCTCCACTTCCCGCTCCTCCGCCCTTGAGCCCCGCCCCTCCAACCGCCACCACGACAGAACCCCACTGGTCCTCACCTACCACCCCACCAACCTCCATACACAGCGTATCATCCGCCGTCATTTCCGCCACTTCCAAACGGATCCCACCACCAGGGATATATTTCCCTCCCCTCCCCTATCAGCGTTCCGAAAAGACCACTCCCTCCGTGACTCCCTCGTCAGGTCCACATCCCCCATCAACCCAACCTCCACTCCCGGAACCTTCTCCTGCAACCGCAAGAAATGTAAAACATGCGCCCACATCTCCCCCCTTACATCCCTCCAAGGCCCCAAGGGATACTTTCAGATCGGCCACAAGTTCACCTGCACCTCCAAACACATCATTTACTGCATCCGCTGCACCCGATGTGGCCTCCTCTATATTGGGGAGGCAGGCTGCCTACTTGTGGAATGTTTCATGGAACACCTCTGGGACACCCACACCAACCAACCCAACCACCCCGTAGCTCAACACTTCAACTCCCTCTCCCACTCCACCAAGGACATGCAGGTCCTTGGACTTCTCCATCGCCAGACCATGGCAACACGATGGTTGGAGTAGGATAGCCTCATCTTCCACCTAGGAACCCTCCAAGCACAAGGGATGAACTCAGATTTCTCCGGTTTCGTCATTTTCCCTCCCCCCACTGTGACTCAGCCAAATCCCTCGAACTCAGCATCGCCTTCCTAACCTGCAATCTTCTTCCTGACCTCTCCGCCCCCACTCCCACTCTGGCCTATCACCCTCACCAGATCTCCTTCTACCTTTCGCATTCCCAACGCCCATCCCCCAAGTCCCTCCTCTCTACCTTTTGTCTTAGCTTGCTGAACACACTTTCCTCATTCCTGAAGAAGGGCTTTTGCCCGAAACGTCGATTCGCCTCTTCCTTCGATGCTGACTGACCTGCTGCGCTTTTCCAGCAACACATTTTCGTCTCTATTCTCCAAAAAGGTTTATTTGGAGGCATGAGCTTTCGAAGCGTTAATTATTCATCAGGTGGTTGTGCGCTTTGATGAAACGCTTCAAAAGCTAGTGCCACTGAATACACCTTTTGGAGAATAACCTGGTGTTATGCAATTTTTAACTTTGTCCACCCCAGTCCAACACTAACACATCCGAATCACAAATATTAAGAGACACAACACTGATCCTTGTCGTACACGACTGGACACTAGCCTCCAAACACAAACAGCCATCTACCGCCACCCTCTGTCTCCTACCCCTAAAGTTGATTTGATTGCAACTTGGCAACTTGTCCTATCTGTTCCCTGGTTTTTCTGTTCCGCTGGACACTCTTGTAGAATATCTGGAGATTCTCACTAATCTTGCCTGCTAGTAGGCTTCCCTGCTCCTGTGTTAATTAGTTCCCTCCAAGTGATGAATTTCTTCCTTTTTGCAGATTTAACTGGCCTGTCCCAGATCCTGCCATTATTTGCCTTTAATGCGGAATAGAAAGTGAGGAAGAGTTCTGTTCATTTCCAACTTGTGATATGTTTTGTGAATTATTGAAATTTCACTGCAACCCACCTCTCATTTTTGAAACTCTAGAGAACACTGGCCAAGTTTCCTCATCAGGCAATCTCACCATCTGAGGGATTAATCTGGAGAATGTCCATTGCACTTCCTCTGTGGTCAGTATATTCTTTCTGAGATTTGGTCACCAAAACTGTGCACAATACTCCACGTATAGTCCCACCAACACGCTGTGACACTGCTTCAACTTGTCTTTACATCAATGTTCTGACTCTCTTAAATGAAGGCGAACCAAACTGTAACTTTCCACTTACAAATGTTCCTCCGAACACCCTTCATATTCATTGCATTTACGGACTCACTGAGATCTTATAGAAACCCTTCCGAGAATCCAATATCTATAACTTCTACTCGTTCCCCATTATCTATGTTGTAAGAAACAACTGCAAACAATTCCGAAGTTTATCAAGTATGATCTCTCTACCAGAAACGCATACTGATTCTCTCCATTGTTGCTGTTAATTTCTATAAATCAAAAATGTCATCCTGTTTAATACATTCCAACAGTTTCCCTACAGATGTCGATTAATTGGTCTGCAGTTCTCTACACTAGGTCCTCTTCCCTTTGTAGCTGTTTGGATCCCTTCCATTCATCTATAGTGCTTGGTTCACGTTTATCCACAATAGTTTCTGCCCTCTGCAGAATGTACAGGAAAACAAAACACAGTCATCGACAGTGCAATTATTACTACTGCTGGTGATTTATTTCTGACGTTTTGATGGGAAGTACATCTGTTTCGTTAGACTTAACAATGCTCAATCCAGCTCCATGTTCAAGTACTACCTTGTTACTGATATGAATTGACTTTATGTCTTTAACTCCAGAAGGCCAATATGATACTTGGAATTACTGGGTGATTTCCTGGATATTACTCCATGAAGACAGATGCAAAGGAACTGGTTATTTTCTTGGCCATTTCCCTGTTCTCCACAATAACCTCTCCTCTCCCAATTACAAATTTCCACATTTGACCTTGCTTTTATCTTGTTTCCTTTGAAATATAGATTGTTGGTTTATGCAGTCTTTGTGCTCCTGTTTGTTAGCAGGCACGCTCTCTTTTTGATTTCCTTATCAGTTTCATGGCCTCCCTTTTCTGGATTGTAAACTTCTGAGAATTCACAGGTTTCCACAATATCTGGAATTCGTCTGAAGTCACTTCCTATGATTAATACATTTTCTAATTTGTGATGTTAACCATCATTGAGTCACTTTCTCACTTTTTGGTGTTTGTACCTGAAATAAATAGGCGTATTTTTCAGACTTTGCAGGATTTCTAAAACCTCCTGGTCCTGACCAGATATATTCAGGAACACTTGAGAAGGATAGATAAGAAATTGCGGGAGCCCTGGTTGGTTCTTTTCCATCATCGCTGGTCAGGTCCCAGACGACTGGAGGGTAGTGAATACTGTGCCCTTATTCAAGAAAGGCTACAAAGGTAAATCTGGGAACTAAGGAACAGCAAACCTAAAATTCTAGTGGGTAAGTTACTTGAGAAGATTCAGAGAGATTGGATATACATGCATTTGGAAAGACAGGATGTGATTCGGTGTATGATTAGAATTGTGCTGGAAAAGCAGAGGAGGTTAGGCAGCACCCAAGGAGCAAGAAAATCGATGTTTTGGGCAAAAGCCCTTCATGAAATTCAGCACGTCTTTGTGCATGGGAGATCATGACTCGTAAATTGCTTGGAGTTCTTTGATGAAGTGACCAGCAACGTTGAGGAGGGCAGGATGGTATACATAGTCTATATGTATTCCAGTCAGGCCTCAATAAGGTTCTACATGTTCCGCTGCTCTGAAAGGCGAGATCACATGGAATTGAGGGGGAGGTGGCAAATTAGGTACAAAATTGGCTTGGTGGTAGGAAGCAGAGTGTGATACAGGAAGAATGCTGGTCAGACTAGAGGGCTGTGACTAGTGGAATGCCTCAGGGGTTGGTGCTGGGACCACTGCATATTACATATGTCTATGATTTAGATGAGAATGTACAGGATTGATTTGTAAGTTTGAAGACGACATGAAAGTAAGCAGTCTCATGGCGAGTGAGGAAGGTTATCATAAATTTTAGAAATTGCAGCAGTATCTTGATCACTTGGGGAAGTGGGCTGAGAAATGGCAAATGGATTTTAATAAAGTGTAAGTTCTTGCATTTTAGAAATTCAAATCAAGGTTGGAGTTTCATGGTGAATGGTTGGGTCCTTAGGAGTGTAGTGGAACAGAGGGACCTCGGAATTCAGGTGGATGGTTCTCTGGAAGTTGATTCAGAGGTAGACAGTGCAGTGAAGAAAGCTTTTGGTACATTGGCCTTATTCAGTGTATTTCACTGAGTATCAAAATTAGGGAGTTATGTTGCAGTTATACAGGACGCTACTGAGGCCATATTGGTAGCGTTATGTTCAGTTTTGTTCACTTTGCTATAGGCCGGATGTTATTAAACTGGAAAGAATGCAGAAAAAGATTATAAGGATGTTGCCAAGGACTCAATGGACTGAGTTATAGGGAGAGGTTGGACAAGCTAGGCCATCTTAATTTTGTGTGTGTGTGAAACTGAGGGAGGATCATATTGAAGTCTGTAAGATCATGACAGGCCTGGATAGAGTGAATGTACCCTGTCTTTGTTTTCCCCATTTTTGGGCAATCACAGATCAGTTTAAAGTCAGAGGAGAAAGAATAAAAGGGAATCTGAGGAACAACCTTTTTACACACAGGGGCTGGTACGCATATGAGATGAGCTGTCAGAGGAAGTGATTGGTTAACAACATTTAAAAGGCATTTGGACAAATACAAGGATAGGAAAGGATTAGAAGGATACGGGGCAATGGCAGGGAAATGGGGTGAGCGTGGATGGACATTTTGTTCAGACAGTTTGGGCTGAAGAACCTGTCTCCGTGCTTTCGCACTCTATGACTCTAACAACCATTGCTTGTCTCCCACTGAATGTTATATTGTACTTTACAAATTCACTGGAGCTATCTTGACCCTCTAGCCTCCAGTCTTCCACGATGTTTAACTAGTAAGTTCAAGCATTTTCTATTGTGGGTAGACGCCGTGTAAAATGCACTTTATTAATGTCATTATTCCTTAAAAGCTGCTTCATTACAAGGTTATTAATTCGTCATTTGGACCAGATAATACCAAATCCAAAGTAACCTGCTCTCTAGTTTTCTTCACAACATACTCTTGAACTTACGGAATTTATTTTTCAAACATGAGCAGTCGCTTAATTAACGCAGTCCAAATGCAATTTGAGACCATCCAATAAGATTGCAGTATCCACAACACTTGCATATCTATATGATGTTCAGATTTTCTGCTAGCGTTTTGGTTTGATATATAACACACCAATATTTGCTTCTCCTTTCTATCTGTAAGCTCTACCTAAACTGATTCTGTGGAAGCTGAGGGACAGGTCTGTGTTGTTTTTAGTGACGGACTTGGACAAGACATTTGGGGAGCCTCACCTCGAAGCTGAAATGATCTGAAGAAATGTCCTGCAATACAGGATAAGCATTGATATCCTCCCCGCTCTGTCAGGATAAGAGTTACCGTAAACTCTCTGCTCGCTCACACTCACTGTATGTCTGTTATAGAACCTACCCCTGAACAAGGTTCACGCTCTATCTCCAAACAATGGTCAGGCACGACCACTCTCAATATTGAATTCAGTAACTTTCTTCCTCACTTTCTCTGTCACCTACGCAGTACCCCCCACACTAATAATACTATAAGGATTCAAAACTGTCGACTGACTAATTCCAGACACCTCACAATTCCGCCCAACTACACCAGCACTAACAGCAGGGTCACCCATTCCCACTCACCCTCCAACCTTCCCATTTTCCCATTCCAGGAGGTAAAGCCTGGAATACGACAGAAAGGCAAAGCCGGTTGATGAAGTGCCTGATATCCATTCCCTCACCCCCTCCCCTTGCCAAGTGGGTAGGACACTGGTACGAGCCAGAGAGGACAGGGAAGCCTTGTGTGGAGATTTTGAAACATCCATTTGCCACCGACCGATGAAGGAGCAATGTTCAGTGAAAGACAATTCTCACTTTAAATCCACTGACAGTTCCAACGACAGTCCTTTCACTTCCAAAAAAAGGACACAGATACCTCAGTGCACAGAGACGCAGACACACAAATACACAGAACTATTGGTAAACACCCCAATATGCGAACACGCACAATACGTACAAGGAGATAGGCATACACACAGGTAGAAACACACAGAGACATATACAGTCACATACAAATAGACACAAAGACAGTTAAGAATCACACAGGCTGACAGATATAGACACACAAACACACAGATAACAAGCACATGGACATGCACGTATATATATACACACACACACATAGACATGCACACACATACGCACACGTATACACACACACACACACACACACACACACACACACACACACACACACGCAGAGGCAAACACACAAACACACGCAGTCCCATAGGAACAGAAACTAGTGTCATTAAGATGCAAATCGATATGCTTTGGATTTGTAAGAATATCAAGACATCTAGGGAGAAGGCAGAAGAATAAGATTGAGGTACATATGAAAATAATTTAACGGAATTTTAGACTCGATTGGTCGAATGGCCTCATTATGCTCCTTGCTTTAATGTTCTTGTGGTGTAATGCTATCAGGGATTCTCTACCTGAGACAGCAACAGAGGCTGGGTTTGATACATATTTGATTGGAAAGGGTCAGCGGGAATGTGGAACAGGTTTGAAGTCAAGAATGCTTTATGTTTATTCCCAATTATTGTGTCCTTATGTCTGAAAAGAAGTGGTGATTTGATGTTAGGTTAACACGGTTTAAAATAACAGGTCCCAGAATGAAGTAAGGACATTCCTTTCGCTTTAGTGTTGTGCCATCTGTGGTGTACTCATCCTTAGGGAACAGTGAATACTCGGTTATTGAAGGTGTTCAACGCTGAGCTTGACTGATCTTTGCTGGATAGGACAGTCAATGTTTCTTGGGAACAGACCATGTACAGATAGTCAGACACAATTGAATTTGTTATGAGCATTCTGAATGGTGCAGCCATAAGGCCAACTGCTGCCCCTACCCCATGCGCTGTGCCCTCAATCCACGCTTGAGTCTATTACAGAGATGTACTTCGGCCCCTACCCTATGTGTTTTTCCCTCTATACACCCCTCAAGGTTATCACAGAGATATCCTGCTGCCCCTACCCTTTGTGTTGTTCCCTCAATCCACCCCTCACGGCTGTTGCAGAAATATACTATTGCACCGATCCCATGTGTTTTTGTTCAATCCACCTCTCGATGGTGTTACAGGATAGGGGACCACCCTTACAGTCAGGCAGGATCGTTACAATGAGACGGGAGAAGACCATTCTGCCCCTCGAAGGAGTTACACAGGAATACAGAATGAAGTAATTCAGCTCGTTGAGTACATTACACAGGCCAGGAGGAGACGATTCAACCCACCTTAGGTGCTACACAGGAACAGGGAAGCTGTCGCTAACAGGAAATAGAGAGTAGAGGTAAATATTTATTTTCAGGTTGCAAAGCTGTAACTAGTCTAGTTCTCTAGAGATCACTGTGGGATCATCAATGACAAATAATCCGTATCAAAGATCTGGTGGAAGGGAACTGAATGGCGCAAAGCTCAATTAGCGCATCACCAAGATGATCGTTCAAGCTGTCGTCAAATGGAGGTACTGAGTCTGCAATGTGATACAGACGGGGAAGGTTAGTGAGCAAACCTTCAGCAGAAAGAACATACGGTGAGTTGTCTACTGTGGCAGGAAGGATAAAACAATGGCGAACAATTTATTTGGAGAGAGATTGCAGAACTCTGTGATACTGGCGGTTTCCATGTTCCTGGGAGGTGAATCATATGAAGTCAGTCTGCAGATGCAGCAAGTGATTTGGAAGGTAAGTGGAATGATACTGTTTCTGGCAAAAGTTATCACGTTTAATGAGGAATGTTTTACTGCATCTGAACGGGGCATTGTTGAGACCACATCGGACACACTGTGTGCAGTTTTGATCGCCTCAACGTAAAAAAAAATATAATTCTTTCAGAAGATTTTCATGGATGTTTCCCTTCACACATTCCTGGAAGGAAGGCCTTTTGTTATGGGGGTTATCAGTTTTGATCTGAGATGAGAAATCTTCTTGAACCATACATGACTTTCTGAAAGGTGTTTTAGCTGGATGCGTGTTTCCTCTTGTTAAGGAGTTTAAAGCTGGAGAACAATTTTATGAATAAGATGTTTTGATATCAACACACCTATTATATAGACATTGACCGATATTTACAAATTACACAGACGCATATAAACATGTCATCAGATGATAAAACAGGGACTTTTCTTCCTAATGAAAGACACTGTGTACAACAACAGCGATGATGCACCTTCATATCGTCCATTATCATCTCTTCCAGAGAATGCTCCAGGAGAGCACACATGGCCCAGCTTGCTGTTCAGTTGACATTATTGTATGGTTCAACACAGAGAGGGAGAAAAATGTGCCCTGCCTGAGAAGCAGCAGCTGATTGATCTCTCTCTCTTACTTTGTCCACCTGATAGCAAAATGTGAGACAATAAAATCCCTGAGTTATCTTCACCACTTGTGAAGGATTCCTAGTGAGGACTCATTGGAATCTCTCCACTGCTGGAAGCAAAGGGCGTTCAGCCAAATCCAACTATTCCACAAATAAATCCCATTACCAGCAGCTTGTGTGAGCAGAATAATTTCAAAGTCAGTAGAACATTTGGGAGACTTTATCTTTTACCGTTTGTTGTGAGTTCAACTTCCTGCATTTCACATTTTTCTCCAAAATGGCCCAGTCTGAGTCCTAAACAATTGGCCATAACACTAAACTGGCTACATTTAAAATTTGTTGTAATCGGTGGAGTGGGACTGGAAAAGGACACAGTGACCCTCTAACATTTGTCGCAATATGAATGAGAAATTCTTATTAGACTGTTTTTGTGGGAATTCCCTTTATCAAACGTTTGTGGTGCCTGGATGTTTGCATTTATTCAAAATTGTACTCTACTCAAACATTTGACAGACAACCGCATGTGAGAAAATTGTATGCAGATTGAAAAGTGCTGCTGAAACTACAATCAGAGTAGCTACGAACTTAGTGCCTTGTGAGGCAGTGACAACTTGTCTAATGACCCACTCCTGCTCCTCAGTCCTATGTTCCTATGTTCATTTCAGCCCCTCAAACCTCCTACACTGGTGCTGACGGGGGCATCTTGTTCCACATACATGGTCCACAGTAACACAGGATCTCATTCTGTCTCTCCAAGCTGTCACACATCGTTTGGTGTGGGTTGGAAAATGTCACTTCAAAATCCAGGCTGGGTTCGCAAGACAACTCTGGTCTCTTTACAGAGTGTCTCCTCTCTGAAACTTGTGCTTCATTTGTTGGTCATGGTATAGACCCAGATTCACTGCGAATTCAGCCCCCAGACCTCACTAAGTGATGACTCATAAAGTACTTTGCTCTCTCTGATTGGAACGTTCAAGAACAGAACTTGCAGGAAAATTACAATCATTAACTTTGTAATGACAGAATATGAGAACATAAGGAACAGGATCAGGTCGTTCGGATAATCAAGACATTATATACGATCATGGCCGATCTGCTGTTCGTATTAACTCATCTTTCATGTCCAAATCCTTCACATCCTCTCAGATCTCTGGCAGATCAAAAATCCATCTATCACCTTCTTAAAATACTTTCAGTGATGTAGCTCCCCTAGCTCTCGAGACAAGATAATTCCTGACATACACTACTCTCTGTGAGAGGAAAACACTCCCCATACAGACACTATAACCTATTGATATGAACAAGAGGTGAACACAGGGGCTCAGCAAAGAGTGGATAGCCTTGATATCAAGGCAGTATTTGACTGAGAATGTCTGAGAATTTGACTGAGAATTTGACTGGAAGTGCCATCTTATTTGAGCTTAATGGGAATCAGGTGTCCCCTCCCTACTGGCTGGGGTCTTTCAGAGCACAAAGGAAGATACATGTGGGTGGGGGCCGAAAATCTTCTCAGTTCCGGGAAGTCTCTTCAGAAGATCCTCAAGGTAGCTTCCTCAGCACAAACATCTTCAGCTGCTTCATCAATGTCTTTCCCCATCATAAGACCGGAGGTCGGGATGGTCACTGAGGGTTACACAATGTTCAGAACATTTTGTCTCGCATCAGCTCCTGATGCAGCCTGTGTCCGTGTTCAGTAAGACCCGGGCAGCATTCAAGCTTTGTATTTAAAATGTCGGTAACATTCATGTAACAGTGCTGTCAGACACAGTTAAAAGAGGAGCTCATTCAACATCTCAAGCTGGAGTTTGAATCACGTGATGTTCAGTGTAGGATAACAAACCAAATGCACAATATTCAAAGTCTGACTCTCCCTCTCTCTCTCTCTCTCTCCCTGATCGATATAGGGAGTGGGGGTGGGGTGAGGGGAACGTCCTCAGAGGGTCTTGTAACTCGAGAAAAACAAGCCATGGATTTTATCACCGTATCAATATCTGTCTGAACATCATGAGAGGCTGTCCATTCCTCTTAAGTTTCAATGAAATCATCTTGTATTCTCTCACAGCGCTAAAGAATATTCTTCATTCACACCTCATTTTCCCACCATCCCAGGGATTGGTCGGGTGAAAAACGTGTGCACTCTCTCTTTGGCAGGGCGATTATTTCTTAAAAAGGAAAGACAATCTGTCCACAATGTCCCAAAGACTGCCTCAACAACCCTCTTAGGTTTGATTACAATAAGTTATTTTCCTCATTGAATCATCTCCGTTTCTTTCCTATGGCGTAAAAAGCCTTTCCTTCTCGCTACACTGCGCCTGACGTGGCATTTAAAAGCTCCTTACATCTATATGTGTGCAACAACAAAGCCAACAGCAGAGGTGCTGCGGGAGATGAACATCACACTCAGGGAAAGACTAAGAAAGAATGCACTTGAAATAAGGAATGGTCACCACCTGAATGGAAATGAGCTGTAGGAATATGGGAAACAGGCAGAGGAAGGGAGTTATCTTTCCTTTTGTTCTTCCCTCACAGGTCAGGCCAGCCTGTTATCCCTATCTTGAAATGAGAGGCTGGTTCAGCTGTTCCACAGGACAGTAAAAAGTAAAACACATTGCTGTGGGTTTGCAGTCACACAGAGACCTGATCAGGGAAGGATGACCCATTGCACTCACTAAAGGACATGAGGCAAGCTGATTGGCTTTTTATACTTAATGAAGATGGTTTCACTTCAAAGCCACAAATTTCCTTCATATTAACAGATTATTATTCTGTGGCTCTTGATCATGAGTCAATGACTTGAGCACGATGCATTATCTTGCCGTCAGACAGTTTCTGTGCAGAGAACAAGTTAAACATTTCAAAGGCAATTATTTTGTGATTGACATGTGGTTAGAAGGGGCTTGAAACAGGTGATTCCGGATTTAACAGAGGCCCAAATGATGGTTTACTCAGAAGGTGCACTGTGGCTGAGGAGGAGTAGGGGTATCATGATGGTGGTATTGGACAGATTTAGCGAGTGGGGGGGATATGGAGAAATAGATCTGTTCAGGGCTAGAAGGATTATGGAGTTTTAGAGTTTCTCCTCGCATACTGGTGAGTCATTTGAAAGTAGGGATTTGCTCATTATAATTTCTAAGGAAAGGAATTTTTCATTGGAGCTGAAAACAATGACTTCCACCTTTCCTAATTTTAATAACATGAACAACAATTCATTGTAACCTGCTTTAAAAGACAGAATACCTTACCAGGAACACCAACTATAGCGAGGATGGGATAGTAACCAGCTTGAATAACCATCAGCACATCATAGATCCGCCATACTAATGATATCCAAGGTTGGGAAAGCCAGTAAAGACTACTGGATAAACTCCTGTCCATGTTGGATCATTCCAGTCTAATGTTCTCAGATTCTGATCTCTCCTCCCTGTCTCTCTGGAGCTGCTGATCCCTGTTAGTACTGTCGGATATGCTCCCACTCATTCTATGGGATAACACATTAAACGGAATCCTTAATTAATAAAAGAGGCAAGCCCTCCAGTGACACATTCAGGATCCACGGAGACCGACATTAATCACAGTCACTGAACAAATAGCTGCAACCAACGCCTTTCAATTCAATACTGTTTTATTAAAATTCAAATTAATGATTAACATTTACACAGTCTGGATTGGATATGCGAGAGTGACTGAGGGAATGAATTTTGAGTCTGGTAGATTAATTGTGTGCAACCATTCAGTCTGCATTGGATATGAAAGTAATGCCAGAGGTTTATCGGACCACCAACATGTTTCTCTGCTTATAAATGGAAACAGAGACCCTGTAACTACTGCTGAGGCATGACAATGTCAGTAAGAGATTGAAAGAACATTTATAGGTCATGGTCTGGAGAGAATATATATCTAAGACAGCATGGGGTTATAACAGACATGTGGGGTTAACAGAGAATTGTAACTAAGAGACAATGGGGACTCCAGATGTTAGAGAATTAAGTGTAGATAAAGCATGATAGTAGAGAAGACACAGTAGGTCAGGCAGCATCCGAGGAGCAAGAGAGTCAACGTTTCAGGCAGGGCCCTTCTTCAGAACTGCGAAGGAGTAAAGGGGCTGACAAATAAATCGGTGGTGAGGGTGAGGCTGGGGGAAAGTTTGGTGATAGGTGGGCGAAGCTAGAAGGTGATAGTGAGAGGTCGGTGGGGAGTTGGAGCGGATCAGTGGAAAGGAAGATGGACAGGTAGGTTGCCACGAGAGGGTGGATCTCAGTCGAAAGGTCGGATCTGGGATCTGGGTCGTCGAGGGGAGATTTGCAAATTAGTCAGTTCAATGTTCATGCCATGTGTTTGTCGGCTCCCGAGGCAGAAGATGACGAGTTCCTGGCGACATCCTGGTATATCCCTTCTGAACTCTCTTCAGCTTAATAATCTCCTTCCAATAACAGAACTGAACACAGTACTGCAAAAGAGGCTTCATCAATGTCCTGCACTATCTCAGCATGACTTCTCAATTGCTAACCACAAAAGTCTGAGCAAAGAAGTAACCTTAAACACTTTGTCTATAAGTGCCACAAACTTCTGTGAATTCGATCTGCACCTGTGGGTCCCTCTTTTCTACAACGCTACCAACGCACTACTATTAATTGCATGAGCCCCCCCTTCTTTTAATTTTACCAAAATGCAATACCTCGCATTTATCCAAGTTAAACTGAATTGCCACACCTCAGCCCAATGAGTGATATTACTGCCCCTTCACCCTCCTGCTTCAGGTTTAAAAGACCCTCCCCTCTCCAGAAGGCCTACAAACACAGGCCTTGAGTTTCCCAAAGACCAAGAGCTTGATTTGCTTTGAGCAAGCAGAGGGAGGAGAGGGTAAGATGAGGCTGGAAAGTAAACCGATGCCTTGTATCACTTAATAATTTCAGGAAGAGGGAAGCCACATGTGAGAATTGGAAATAGTGGCTAGTGTTTTTTGGCCAGAAATTGTGCTCTTTCCTCATCTTTGGTGTTCAGTATTGATATCTATTCGAGTTCCGTCATAGTGCAGAGTGTTTCTGCACGATTGCTTGCCCTAATATTGAATATTACAGATAATAGCTATGTAAGCTGGAAATCATAGCCAAGCAATTAAAGAAGTTCATTGTTAATCTCGATGGCAGAGCACATGCACTCGTCATCCTATAGTTGAGGCTAATATCTTTTAGTTGTTTAACAATGAGAACTGTTGCCTGTGTTTTTCAGTAATGATAATCAGAATGTAATATATCCATGTAGAGCTGAAAACTGACACTTAAAATATGACTCAAATTCTGGGCATGGTTTAAGTCTTGTGTCGTGGGTCACACACCTGCCCCTGGGTCATAGCTCTGAATTCGATTCCCTTCCATGAACTTGTGGCAGTGTCACCTTCTCTGGAACAGATGATCTCGATTCTGTTGTGGGGGGGGAGGTGTCAGAGTACGTTCAAAGAAAGCTGATGAACAAACACAGGAGAATCATGTTGCAGCTTTAGGGGCTATTGTTGAGTTGTGGTAGTGCCCTGACATCTGAGCCTAAAGGTTCACATCCAACAGAGATGTTTCATTATATGTCTGAGCACGTGGGTTAAAATGATTTTTGAAATGTGACTTGATGGAGTCCATGAAACGACTGCACAAAACACTTCATAGGACAAACAGGGAGACAGCTAACGATCCGCATCCATGAACACCAACTAACCATGAAACGACATGACCAGCTATCCTTAGTAGCCACACACGCAGATGACAAGCAATATGAGTACGACTGGGACAACACTGCTATTATAGGACAAGCCAAACAGAGAACAGCCAGGGAATTCCTAGATGCATGGCACTCATCCACAGATTCTATCAACAAACAGATCGACTTGGACCCAATATACCGGCCACAGAAGCGGACAGCTTGACCCAATAACAGAAGCGGCAGAGACAAACCACTATAAATGCCGGAGAAAACATCACAGAAGCGCTTCACAAGAGGCCCCGAAGCACTGAGGATGTCACCTTGACAGGGACGAAACATCTGCAACAGAAATTCACAGCTCGGCGAACAGAACCACAACAAGTATACACAGAGCACAGACAAGCCACCCTCCACCACCACTTGTCTCCTGCCAGTAAACAGTTGTACACCGAAACACACACACACACACAACCCTACACCACTAAGTTGTTTCCTACTATTGATCAGATATACACAGAAATACACACACAATCCCCCTCTACTACTCTGTCTCCTGCCATTAAACAGAAACACATAGCAATGGACACACACAACCCTCTAACAACTCACTGTCTCCTGCCATTAAACAGATATATGCAAACACACACACACACACACAACCCTCCACCGCCGCCCTGTCTCCCGCTACTAAACAGGAATATGCTGAAACACATACACACCAACCTGCACCAATACCTGTCTCCTGTTATTAAATAGTTATAGACAGAAACACAAGCACACAACCTTCCACCACTATCCCGTCTCCTGCCATTAAACAAATATATGCAGAAACACACACTCACAACCCTCCATCAACACGCTGTCTCCTTCAATTAAATAGATATACATGGAAACACACACACACAACCCTCCACCAAAACCATGTTTCCTGCCATTAATCAGATATACCCTCAAACGCACAACACAACCCTGCACCACCACGTTGTCTCCCGCTATTAAGCAGCTATAGACAGAAACACACACAACCCTCCACTAAAACCCTGCCTACGGTCAATAAACAGATATACGCAGAAACACACACAAAACTCTAAACCACCTTTCTGTCTCCTGCCATGAAACAAATATAACAGAAACACACACACAAAACACTCCATGACCACCTTGTCTCCTATGATTAAACAGATCTATACAGAAACACACACACACAAACCTCCACGAACATCCTGTCTGCTGCAATTAAACAGATAAACACACAAACACACACGCGCACACAATCCTTGACACCCAATTTGTTTCCTGTCATTAAACAGATATACATAGAAACGCACACACAACCCTCCACGACCACCCTGTCTCCTGCAAATAATCAGATATACACAGAAAAACACACACACAACCTTCCACCGTCGCCCTGCATCCCGCCATTAAACTGGGATATGCAGAAACACATACACACCAACCAGCACGAAAACCTGTTTCCAGTTATTAAACAGATATAGGCAGAAACACATGCACACAAACGTCCACCACCACCACCCTGTCTCCTGCCATTAAACAAATATATGCAGAAACACACACACAGAACCCTCTACCATCACGCTGTCACCTTCCATTAAACAGCTTTTTGCAGCAGAGAGGGCGGCAGGTAGGCGGAAGAGAAGTCGGAGCACAAAGCTGGTCAGGAAGGTAAGTACTTTTATTTGAGTGGAGAAGGAACCCGAGACAATACACGTGTAGTGTCTCCCACCCTCCCTCCAATTCTAACCTATAAAAAAGGTAAGCTACTTGGTGTTCTTGTTTGGGGGACTAAGTGTAGAGTTATGGCAGTGCAGGCAGTAGAATGTTCCTCGTGTAGGATGGTTGAGGTAGGGGTGACCACCGATGCTCCTGCCGACTTCATCTGCAGGAAGTGCAGCCAGCTCCAGTTCCAGCTCCTCACAGAAGGCGTTAGGGAACTGGAGCTGGAGTTGGTTGAACTGAGCCTTCTTCGAGAGGCTGAGCGGGTGATAGATGGAAGCTACAGGGACATAATTACACCAGAGAACAGAGGTAGCTGGGTAACAGTTAGAAGTGGGAGGGGGATGAAGCAGGCAGTGCAGGGATCCCCTGTGGCCGTCCCCCCCAACAATCAGTATACCACTTTGGATAATGTTGGGGGGACGGCCTAGCAGGGGTAAGCTGCAGTGACCAGGTCTCTGGCACGAGGTCCGGCTCTGAGGCTCAGAAGGGAAAGGGGGAGAGGAGGAGAGCGCTAGTTATAGGAGACTCTATAGTTAGAGGGACAGACAGGCGGTTCTGTGGACATGGGCGAGACTCTCGGATGGTTTGTTGCCTCCCGGGTGCCAGGGTCCGAGACGTCTCGGACCGTGTCTTCAGAATCCTTAAGGGAGAGGGTGTGCAGCCAGAAGTTATGGTGCATTTTTGCACCAACGACATAGGTAGGAATAGAGGTTGGGTGGTCATTCAAGAGCTCAGGGAGTTAGACTGGAAGCTAAAAGCTAGGACGGACAGAGTCGTCATCTCTGGGTTGTTGCCAGTGCCACATGACAGTGAGGCAAGGAATAGGAAGAGAGTGCAATTGAACACGTGGCTGCAAAGATGCTGTAGGAGGGAGGGCTTCAGGTATTTGGACCGCATTCTGGGTAAGGTGGGACCTGTACAAGCAGGTCGGATTGCACCTGAACCAGAAGGGCACCAATATCCTAGGAGGTAGTTATGCTAGAACTCTTCGGGGGGGGGTTTAACCGAATTTGGCAGGGGGATGGGATCCATCCTTGTAGTCCAGCAAGTAGGTTAGCTGTTTTTCAGGATGTCCAAGAATGTAGGGAGGCTGTGGAGAAGGTAGCACTGACAGGGAATACTTGCGGACACAGAGTTGGGTTCAAGTGTGTATACTTCAACACAAGGTGTATCAGAAAAAAGGTGGGTGATCTTAAGGCGTGGATTGGTATTTGGGACTACGATGTTGTGGCCATGACGGAAACATGGATAGAAGATGGACAAGAATGGTTGTTGGAGGTTCCTGGATACAGATGTTTCAGTAAGATTAGGGAGGGTGGTAAAAAAGAGGGGTGTGGCGTTGCTAATTAGAAATGGTATAATGGCTGCAGAAAGGCAGTTCGAGGGGGATCTGCCTTTGGAGGTAGTATGGGCTGAAGTCAGAAATAGGAAAGGAGCAGTCACCTTGTTGCGTGTTTACTATAGGCCCCCCAATAGCAGCAGAGATGGGGAGAAACAGATTAGGAAACAGATTTTGGGAAGTTTCAGAAGCCACAGGATAGTAGTCATGGGCGATTTCAACTTCCCAAATATTGATTGGAAGCTCTTTAGATCAAGTAGATTGGACGGGGCAGTGTTTGTGCAGTGCGTCCAGGAAGCTTTTCTAACTCAGTATGTAGATTGTCCAACCAGAGAGGAGGCCATATTGGATTTGGTACTCGGTAATGAACCAGGGCAAGTGATGGGCTTGTTAGTGGGTGAGCATTTTGGTGATGGTGACCACAATTCTGTGACTTTCGCATTGGTTATGGAGAGAGATAGGTGCATGCAACAGGGTAGGTTTTTCAATTGGGGGAAGGGTAAATACGATGCTGCAAGATAGGATCTGAGGAGCATAAGTTGGGTGCATAGATGTCAGGGAAGGATGTCATTGAAATGTGGAACTTTTTCAAGGAACAGATACGACGTGTCCTTGATTTGTATGTACTTGTCAGGCAGGAAAGAGATGGTCGTGTGAGGGAACTTTGGTTGATGAGGGAGGTTGAATGTCTTGTAAAGAGGAAGAAGGAGGCTTACATAAGGCTGAGGAAACAAGGTTCAGACAGAGCGTTGGAGGAATACAGGATAGCCAGGAGGGAGCTGAAGAAGGGGATTAATACGCAGGTATAAACAGACACACACATCTCGACTCCATCACCCTGAACTCTGCCATTGAGTAGATATACACAGAAATGCACCCACAATCCTCGAACCATCACCCTGTCTCCTGTCATTAAATAGATATACACAGAAACAAACAAACACAAACTCTTGACCACCACCCTGACTCCTGCCATTACACAGATATACACAGAAACACACACACAACCTTCCACGAAGACCCTGCCTACTGCCTTTAAACAGATATTCACAGAAACACTCATACATAACAACCCTCCGCCACCATCCTGTCTCCTGCCAGTAACCACAGAGACACAGAAACACAGACACTCTACATTCTACCACCACACTGTCTCTTGCCATTAAATAGATATACACAGAAACACATACAGATACCACCCTCCTCCACCACTGTGTCCTGCAATTAAACAGATACATACAGAAACATACACACTAATTTCCAGCACCACCCTGTCTCTTGTCATTAAACAGTTGTAGCTGAAAATGTGTTGCTGGAAAAGCGCAGCAGGTCAGGCAGCATCCAAGCAGCAGGAGAATCGATGTTTCGGGCATGAGCCCTTCTTCAATAAATTGATTGCTGCTCATGCTCGAAACGTCGATTCTCCTGCTCCTTGGATGCTGCCTGACCTGCTGCGCTTCTCCAGCAACACATTTCAGCTCTGATCTCCAGCATCTGCAGTCCTCACTTTCTCTATTAAACAGTTATACACGGAAACACGCACACACACTACCCTCCACCACCACTCTGTGCACAGCCATTAAATAGATGTATACAGAAACACGCACACAACACTCCGCGAACACCCTGCCTCCTGCCATTAAACAGGTACACACAGAAATACACCCACAACCCTCCATCACCACCCTGTCTCCTACTATTAAACAAATAGACACAGAAATACACCCACAACCCTCCATCACCACCCTATCTCCTACTATTAAACAAATAGACACAGAAATACACCCACAACCCTCCATCACCACCCTGTCTCCTACTATTAAACAAATAGACACAGAAATACACCCACAACCCTCCATCACCACCCTGTCTCCTACTATTAAACAAATAGACACAGAAACACGCACATACAACCCTACATCACCACCCTGTCTCCTGGCAATAAACAGATATGCACAGAAACACACACACAGCCCTCCACCACCACGCTGTTCTCCTGCCAATGAGCCGATATACACAGAAATACGCACAGAAAACCATCGACCACCAGCCTGTCTCCTGCCCTGAAACAGATATACACAGAAACACACACACATACAGAACCCTCCACCACCAACCCGTTTGCTGCCATTAATCAGATACACACTCACACACTCACACATTCTCACTCACTCACACCTCCCCAATCACACTCACACCTCACACTTCCCCAATCACACTCACACCTCACACCTCCCCAATCACACACACACACACACCTCCCCTCTCACACACTCTCCGGTGATTAAACAGAAACTCACCCAGCTCGACACCAACACCCTGTCTCCTGCCATTACACACGCACACACCCCTTGAACAGCAATTTGTTTACTGTCATTTAGCAATTAAACATATATTTACAGAAACATACAGACAACTCTCCATCACCAACCGGTTTCCTGTCTAACAGATATACACAAAAACACGCACACCCATTCCTCCAACACCACCCTGTCTGCTGCAATTAAACAGAGATACACAGAAACACACACACAACACTTCACTACCACATTGTTTTCTGCCATAAAACAAATACACACAGAAACACACACAACCCTC
Organism: Chiloscyllium punctatum; assembly: GCF_047496795.1. Lineage (NCBI taxonomy): Eukaryota > Metazoa > Chordata > Chondrichthyes > Orectolobiformes > Hemiscylliidae > Chiloscyllium > Chiloscyllium punctatum. The sequence goes on from NC_092790.1 coordinate 5,560,798, forward strand.
CACGACCACCCTATCTACATTCATTAAACAGTAACATACAGAAACACACACTCACTAACCTCCAAAACCACCCTGTCTGCTGCAATTAAACAGATATTTACAGAAATATCCAGACAAGCCTCCACCACCACACTGTCTCCTATCATTAAACAGATATCCACAAACACACACACACACCACCCTCCACCACAAACCTGTCTCCTGCCATTAAACAGATATACATAGAAATACACACACCACCGTGCACCACCACTTTGTTTTCTGCCATTAAGCAGATATACACAGATACACACGCACAACCATCAACCGCCACCATGTCTCCTGCCATGAAACAGACGTACTCAGAAACAAACACATACCATCCTCCACCAACAGCCGGTCTCCTGCAATTAAACAGGTATTTCCAGAAACATACACATAGTGAACCCTCCACCACTACCCTGCTTGCCTCCATAAATCAATTATACACAGAAACACACACGACCTTTCACTACCATCCTGTCTCCTGCCATTAAACAGCGATACACAGAAACACACACCCGACACTACACCAACAAGTTGTTTTCTACCATTGATCACATGTACACAGAAACACACACAAACCTCTACCACATCCCTGTATCCTGAAATTCAATAGATATCTACAGAAACACACACACTCAACCCTCCACTACCACCCTGTCACCCGACATTAAACTGATGTATGCAGAAGCACACACACAACCCTGCACCACCATCGTATTTCATGCCATTAAGTAGATATACACACATACACGCACACTACACTCAACCACCGCCCTGTCTCCTGCCACTAAACAGATATACATATAAACACACACACATATACAGAACCCTCCACCACCACCCTGTTTGCTGCCATTAATCAGAGACACATACAAACACACACACACAACCCTCCACCATCACACACTCTCTGGCGATTAAGCAGATATAAACAGAGCCACAAACACATCTCAACACCATCACCCTGTCGACTGCCTTTAAACAGACATGCCCAGAAAAACACACACACAAACTTCCACCACAACCCTGTCTCTTGCCATTAAACAGCTAAACGTAGAAATACACAAACACACAACTGTTAGCCACCACATTGTTTTCTGCCATTAAACAGATATACACAGAAACGCACACACAGACACCAAACCCCCGAAGAACATCTTGTTGCCTGCCATTAAGCAGATATACACAGAAACACACGCACAACCTTCAACCGCCACCATGCCTCCTGCCATGAAACAGATATAATCAGAAACAAACACATACCACCCTCCACCACCAGCCTGTCTCCTGCAATTAAACAGATATACACAGAAACACATATACCACCCTCGACCACCACACACTCTCTCCTGCCAGTGAACAGATATACACAGAAACACACATACAGCCTTCAACAAACACCCTGCCTACTGACCTTAAACAGATATACACAGAAACACACATACATACACAACCCTCCACCACCACCCTGTCTCCTGCCAGTAAGCACACAGACACAGGCACTCTACCCTCCAACAACACCCTGTCTCCTGCCATTAAATAGATATATGCAGAAACATACACACAACAAAAAAACACACAGACAATGACACACACACACACCAAACTGTCTCGTGCCATTAAGCACATATGCACAGAAACGCACACGCACACTCACTAAAACCTCCTTCACCACCCTGTCTCCTGTCATCAAATAGTTATACACGGAAACACACACACACAACCTTCCACGAACACCCTGCCTACTGCCCTTAAACAGATATACACAAAAACGCACATACAGGCACAACCCTCCACCACCACCCTGTCTCCTGCCATTAAATAGATACATGCAGAAACACACACAATATTCCATGAACAACGTGCCTGCTGACATTAAGCAGATATATGCAGGAAGACACAGACAACCGTCCATTACCACCCTGTCTCCTGCCATTTAACAGATATACACAGAAACACACACCACCACCCTTCTCCTGGCGTTAGGCACATATACACAGAAACACACACACAACCCTCTACCACCACCCTGTTGTCCTGCCATTGAGCAGATATACACAGAAATACACACGCACAACCCTCTACCACCACCCTGTCTCCAGCCCTTAAATAGATAAACACAGAATCTCACACACCCCTCCACGATAACCCTATCTGCTTTCATTAAACAGAGATACACAGAAACACACACACACACAACCCTCCACCACCACCCTATTCTCTTTCCATTGAGCAGATATGCACAGAAATACACACACAACCTTCGACCACCACCAGTCAGTCTCCAGTCATTAAACAGATATGTACAGAAAACACACACTAACCCTGCACCACCACCCGATCACCAACCATTAATCAGACATACACAGACAACCCTCCATCAACACTCTGTTTCCAGGCATTAAACAGGTATATACAGAATTGGCTAGCTGACAGAAAGCAGAGAGTGGCTGGAGATGGAATGTATTCTTCCTGGACGACAGTGTTCAGTGGGGTCTCGCAGGGCTCTGTACTTGGGCCTCTGCTCCTTGTAGTATTTATAACTGACTTGGATGAGGAGGTTGAGGGGTGAGTTTGTAAATTTGCAGATGACACAAAGTTTGGAGGTGTCGTTGATAATATAGAGGACAATGCAGGCTGCAGCCTGACAGAATGCAGAGCTGGGCTGAGAAATGGCAGATTGAGTTCAACCTGGATAAATGCGAGGTGATGCATTTTGAATAATTGGAACTCGAATGTTGAATATAGGATTAAAGACAGGATTCTTGGCAGTATGGAGCAACAGAGGGATCTTGGTGTGCAAGTACATATATACCTCAAAGTTGCCACACAAGTGGATAGGGTTGTTAAGAAAGAATATGGCATTTTGGCGTTCATTAACAGCGAGATAGAGCTTAAGAGCCATGAGGTTTTGCTGCAGCTCTACAAGTCCCTGGTGAGGCAATACTTGGAATGTTGTGTCCAGTTCTGGTCGTCCTACTATAGGAAAGATACAGGTGCTTGGAAAAGGGTGCAAAGAAGTTTACCAGGATGGTAACTGGAGGGCTTGCTTTATAAAGAATGGTTGAATAGGCTCGAACGTTTCTCTCTGGAGAGAAGGAGGAAGAGAGGTGACCAGACAGAGGTGTCCAAAATAATGAGAGGAACTGATAGTCAATAGCCAGAGAACTTTCCCCACGGTAGGAATGACTGCTATTAGCACTCATAGTTTGAAAATATTAGGAGGAAGGTATAAGGAGATGTCAGAGGTTTTTTTTTACACAGTTGTGAATGCATGGAATGCGTTACCAGTGGTAGTGGTTGAAGCAGAGTCATTGGGGACATTTAAGCGACTGCTGGACATGCACATGCATAGCAGTGAGTTGAGGGGTGCATAGGTTGTTACTATATTCTACATTAGGATTAAATCTCGGCACAACATCGTGGGTCAAAGGGACTGTTCTGTGCTGTACGTTCTATGTTCTATGCTCTCTGACAAGTGTGAGTCGACCTCTGACAAACTAATGCCAACTGCAAAAGATGTTTAAAGACTTCATTGAGTTGCAAAGTTGTCAGCACTATAAGTATGTTTTGGTCATTGTTATTTTTTTTTCCTTGGTGGGTTGAAGCTTACCTCACTTCCAACGTTACTGCTAAAATTGTTGTAAATATTTTACTCAAGGAGATTATTACCTGCCTTGGTATTTGCTTTTGTCTACATTCTGACAATGCCCCCCATTTTATTGTAGATATTAATGAGGAATTATGCTCTCATTTTGGGATCCACCACCAACTTCATTGTGCTTATTGCCGACAGGCTGCAGGGCTCGTGGAGCCTGGTGACCAGATTCTGAAAACTAAACTTACCAAATGGACTTCTGATACAGGTCTTTCCTGGGTGAGGTTGGTGCCTCTGGTGTTGTTCCACCTACAGTAAACTCCTGTGGGGAAACCTCGCTTGTCCCCAGCCGAAATCATCCGAAGTCGAGCTGTCCTCTCACATTGGAATGATGCCTCCTCCCGTATTCATTTCAAACACATGACTGAGGATATGTCCTCCTGTGTTCTTTTCTTTGACCAAGATTTTGGGAGATCTTCAGTCTAACGTCGGTGCTGCTCCCCTCCCTCAACAATATCCCAGTTATTGAATTTCCAACTCTTTTATTCTCATCATGATTTGGACAAGCTGCAGCCACCAACCTCAATGGCAAGGGCCCTTCCAGGGTCTCCACACCAGCCTGACTGCTGTAAAGGTCGCCGTGCATTCCGTCTGGGTTCACCTTCATCACTCCAAGGTCAATAGATGAGGCCATTCCGGGGTGGGGGGGGGGTGGGGGTGGTGGCTGTGGTGGTGGTGATGATGGAGATGGAGACGATGGGGAACTGGAAAACGAACCGGAATCAGTCGATAACAAACCAGACTACTATGATATAGCTGCATGTTTCGAATCGTAATTCTTCTAATGTTTGACATTAATGCAGAACGACCATTAAGATGAAGATCGAACTTACCCTGTTATGTGGACTCGTTGTCGCCTGCATTAGTGCTGAAGAGGGGGCTGTTTACCTGTGTGATCCTGAACAACCAGAAACTGTGTACCGTTTAAGCTGAAAATATGTCCTTACGTGCCCGAGAAACTGATTCCTTTGATGTAGGGAATGTTACCAAGAATGACTGCCGCAATGGTCAACTGCACCAAGAAGATCGAAAAGTTCATTGGGCTTTACCCTGTCAAGGTGTTTTGAGCCAGTTTGATTTCAGTTGTGCTTTCGGTGTTTCTGGTAAGCGTTGCCTCTACTCCAAGAGGCCTAAATCGGCACATCGCAAAAGAGAAAGGGGGAGATGTTGTCCTTCACTAACAATTTGCTTTTGCAAAGTCATCATCAAATATTCAGCCAGCATGAAGTGGTGCATTACGTCCTCACATCAGCAAAGGACTCTTTGACCCCTTTCCCCCTCCTGAATCCCAAATACAGAGTATGGAATACCTGTTAGGCATTTATCGGATATAATCTTCCCTTTGATTATTACTTATCCCCACCTGCTAACTTGTAGAATTCCTATAATAAATCCGGGGAAGCCTATCGAATTTGTTACAACTGTACAGGATGGGGAAGCATTTAAGTGAATGTGACTGTTTATTCCATGTGCCTTTGTCCAATGTACGAACTACTACTGTTTCCCTGTGGCGCCTCACATCTCATGCATATGCCTACTGGAGGAGTGTGTCTCTATTATTGTGGATATTCAGGCTCTTTGTGGTATTTAATGGCACACACCTTACTATGAGACCCCTAACAGCACCTTCATCTTCTCAATTGTGGGGTGGAATGAACCAATCTGGGACAATAATCACATCTCTTACTGAAAGACCCATCACTTTTTTATTGAATCGCTTTCACCCTAAGAGCCCAGTGCGACCATATTTTGCAGCTATGGACTAACTATACTTTCAGGGTTGTCACAATGAGAGGCCTGCTTCATATTGGGAAGCCCCTCCATTATCTAAACTAAACCTGGATATTATTTTTGTCAGCCAAGGCAAAGTGACTAACTTCATTGTTCTTAATGAAATAGGTAATTTCTGTGCTGTAGCTGATAGGGCAGTTTTCATAACTTCTGTTCCCTGCCCAACTACGTGGGAATGGGGCTACTAAACGTTCAGTTTGACCTGTATTCTGCACGCATTGGAGGGGTGGTATTTCTTTGGGTAACAGTAAAGTCCCGTTTCTGGCTTACACATTTCTCAGCACGTTTTCCTGAGGAGGATCTGCAGGAATTAGTAGCCATCCAAATTGAAACTATCTTATTTATGGTCTAACCCGCTTGGGCAAGGAGACCGTTTGGACTTAGCAGGAAGTAAGGATATGCTCTTAGAATTACGTCTATCCCCTCAGCAAAACCGGTATATCCTCGACTACCTAAACGGCAAAGAGGTTCGGGCTTGCTACATAGTAAAGGGCAAGTGTATGATGGGGATTACTGACGTCCTAGAGAACATTACCAAGCAGGTGGATAAGATCTGCAACTTTGACAATCAAATGATAGAAGCCACTGCATGGCGAGATGATGTGGGCTGCTCTATCCACGAGTGTCCCCCGAGAGTAATATTGTGTGGGATGGTATAGCCCAGAGTGTTCCCTTGACAGTGACATGGTGTGGGCTGGTGTAGCCCGGAGTGTCCCCCTGACAGTGACATGGTGTGGGCTGGTGTAGCCCGGAGTGTCCCCCTGACAGTGACATGGTGTGGGATGGTATAGCCCAGAGTGTCCCCCTGACAGTGACATGGTGTGGGCTGGTGTAGCCCGGAGTGTCCCCCTGACAGTGACATGGTGTGGGCTGGTGTAGCCCGGAGTGTCCCCCTGACAGTGACATGGTGTGGGCTGGTATAAGCCGGAGTGTCCCCCTGACAGTGACATGGTGTGGGATGGTATAGCCCAGAGTGTCCCCCTGACAGTGACATGGTGTGGGCTGGTGTAGCCCGGAGTGTCCCCCTGACAGTGACATGGTGTGGGCTGGTGTAGCCCGGAGTGTCCCCCTGACAGTGACATGGTGTGGGCTGGTGTAGCCCGGAGTGTCCCCCTGACAGTGACATGGTGTGGGCTGGTATAAGCCGGAGTGTCCCCCTGACAGTGACATGGTGTGGGCTGGTGTAGCCCGGAGTGTCCCCCTGACAGTGACATGGTGTGGGCTGGTGTAGCCCGGAGTGTCCCCCTGACAGTGACATGGTGTGGGCTGGTGTAGCCCGGAGTGTCCCCCTGACAGTGACATGGTGTGGGCTGGTATAAGCCGGAGTGTCCCCCTGACAGTGACATGGTGTGGGATGGTATAGCCCAGAGTGTCCCCCTGACAGTGACATGGTGTGGGCTGGTGTAGCCCGGAGTGTCCCCCTGACAGTGACATGGTGTGGGCTGGTATAAGCCGGAGTGTCACTGTGTCACTGACTTGATTGGCGTGTCATTGAATCATAGAGTGATCGAGCATGGGAACTGGCCCTGCAGCCCAAACTGGTCTGTGCTGACCATGCTGCCCACTCAACTAATTCCAATTGCCCAAATTTGAACCATATCACTCTCAACCCTTCCCATCTATGTATCAATTCATTTGTTTTACATGTTGCTATTGTACCTGCCTAAACCACTTTTTCTGGCAGCCCATTACATTTCAAAACCATTCTCTGCATAATGAAACTGGCCCTCCGGTCCTTCTTAAATCTTACCCCCTCACATAAAAAAATGCCCTGTAGTTTTCAGTCTGTAATCTCTGGGAAAATGACTCGATGCATTCACCCTATCTATGGCCCGCGTAATATTATGCATCTCCATAAAAACACCCCCTCATTCTCCTACATTCCAAGGAATGATATCCGAACCTGACCCACCCCTCCTTATAACGCTGGCCTATTAGTCCTGACAACATTCTTGTCAAACTTCTTTGCACTCGTTTCAGGTTAACAGGATGACCAAACCTGTACACAATGCTCGAAGTGTGGCCTCACCAACGACTTACAGAAAGATAGCATAATGTCCCAACTCCTATATTCAATGCTTTTATAGTTGAAGGCCGGCATGCTAAACGCTCTCTTTACCGCCCTTTCTACCCGTGACGCCTCTTCCCGTGAAATATGGACTTGTGATCCGAGGTCCCTCTGTTCCACAACATTCCTCAGAATCTAACCATTTACTGTATAACCCCTATCTTTGTTTTACTTTCCAAAGTGTAACACCTCCGCCTTATCTGTATTTAATTGCAGTTGCCAATCCTCAGCTCACTTCCCCATCAGATTAAAATCCCTCTATTATTTCTGATAATGTTCATCGCTATCAACGATACCTCCTAATGGTATAATCCATAAATGTAGTAACCTTCTTGGGAGTACTTGGAGTATGTTGTGCAGTTTTGGGCCCCTTATCTCAGAAGATTTATACTGGCCTTGGAATGTGCTCAGAGGAGTTTCACGAGAATGGTCCCAGGAATGAAAAGCTTGACACATGAGGAAACTTTGAGGACTCTGGATCTTTACTTAATGGATTTTAAAAGGATGAGAGGAGATCTAATTGAAATATACTGAATAGTCTGGACAGAATAGATGTTGTGAAGATATTTCCATTGGTAAAATAGACTAGTACCCGTGGGCACAGCCTCAAAGTAAATGGAACAGCTTTTAGAACGGAGATAAAGAGAAACTTCTTCAGCCAGAGAGTGGGGAATCCATGGAATTCAGTGCCACAGAAGGCTGTGGAGGCCAGGTTACTTAGTATATATAAGACTGAGATGGACAGGTTTTTGATTGTCAAGGGGATCAAGGGTTATGGAGAGAAAGCAGAAGAATGGTGTTAAGAAAATTATGAACCATGACTGAATAGTGGAGCAGACTCGATGGGCTGAATATTTCTATTTCTGTTCCAATGTCTTATGGCCCTCATCATGCATTGTATATTCACATGCAGATCATTTATGTAAATAACAAATAACAAAGTTCTCAGCACTGACACCAGTGGCACTAATTATAGACCTCCAGTCGGAGAAACAATCTTCAACCATCACCCTCTGCTTCTTACCATTGAGCCAATTTTGAATCCAATTAGCTAGCTCTCTCTGGATCGCAAATCACCTAAACTCACTGACTAACCTGCCGTATGGGACCTTGTCAATCGTCTTACTAAAGTCCATATATAGATAATCCATTGTCCTTCCCATATGTATTCTCGCGGTTATCTCTTTGAAACAATTTAAAAGATTTGTCAGACATGATTTCCTGCACACTAATCCATGCTGACTATTTCTAATCAGACCTTGAATTTCCAAATGTTAGTTCATCCTGTCTCTCATTATCATCTCCAACAACTTGCCTAACACTGATGTTCCACTCACTGACTAAGAGCTCCCTTTGCTACCTTTCTTAAACAATGGAACCACTCCAGTGGCAAACGATGAAGCAAAAATCTGTGCAAGGGCCTGTGCAATTTCTTTCCTAGCCTCCCATAACATCCGACGATGGACATATTCTTGCCCAGGGGATTTATTCACCCTATTGTGCTTTAAGGTAGAAAATGCTTCCACTCTAGTAATATGCATGCAGAGCAAAACATTCCCACTTGTTTTCCTTATTTCCTTAGTATGCATCATTTGCTCCTGATTAAACATGGAGGAGAAATATTCATTAAACAATACCCCCCACAAACACACACACACAAGGACAGCCATGCTCATCAGTAAGTGGACCTATTCTATCCTGAATCATGCTTCTACTCTTAATATGACTAGAGAACCTCTTGGGATTATCTTTCACCTTTTCTGAGCGATCCATGTCATGTCCTTTTTTCAGGCTTCAGATTCCCCTCTTAAGGGTGCTTCTACACTTTGTGTAGTCATCTAAGGATTCACGAAAGCCCAATATCTTAAACCCAATGTATGCCTTCTTTAATGTCCTTACCAGATCCTCAATATGCCTCGCCATCCAAGGATCAGGATCCCCCTCAACCACCGTTTATCTAATGAAAATAATCCTTATTTGTTCAATCTTTCTTCATGGCTGGCACCCTACATAACAGGCAACATACTGGTGAACCTCCTCTGCACTCTCTCCAAAGCATCCACATCGTTTTGCTAGTGTGGCGACCAGACTGTATGCAGTATTCCAAATGTGGCTGAACTAAAGTCTTATACAACTGTAACACGACCTGCAAACTCTTATATTCAGTACCCGATCCAATGAAGGAAACCATGCCGTACACCTTCTTCACCACTCTACTGATCTGCCTTGCCACCTTCAATGGGAACAATGGACCTGAACACCTAGATGTCTCTGTACATCAATTTTCCCCAATACTTTACTATTTACTGTATAGTTTGCTCTTGGATTGGATCGGACAAAATGCATCGCCTCACATTTGTCCAAATTGAACTCCATCTGTCATTTCTCTGCCCATCTCCTCAATCTATCTATATTCTGCTGTATTCTCCGACAGTCCCCTTCACTGTCTGCTCCTCCACCAATCTTAGTGTCATCTGAAAACTTGCTAATGAAACAAGCTACACCTTCCTCCAAATCATTTATGTCTACCACAAAAACGAATGTCGCAGCAAGTGCCCTTGTGGGACACTACTGGTCACAGATCTCCATTTTGATAACCTCCCTTCCATTGTTACTCTCTGTCTCCTGTTTCCTAACCAGTTTTCTATCCATCTAGCTAGAACACGCATGCAACTTCACCTTCTTCTTCAATTTACCATGGGGAAATTTATCGAATGCCTTACTAAAGTCCATCTGTATGACATCTATATCCCTTCCCTCATCAATCAACATTGTCACCTCTTCAAACAATTCTATTAAGTTTGTAAGCCATTACCATACCTGCAGAAAACCATGCTACCTAGCACGGAGAAGTCATTGTATTCTAAATGGGTATATATCCTATCCCTCAGTATCTTCTCCAGTAGCATCCCTACCACTGACGTCAGGATCACAGGTCTGTAATTTACAGGATTATTCCTTAAACAAGGAGACACCATTAGAAATTGTCCATTCCCCAGGGACCTCCCCCGTGTTCAAGGACGCTGCAACAAAATCCATGAAAGCCTCAGCTATTTCCTCTCTCGCTTCCCTCAGTAACCTTGGGAAGATCCCATCCAGACCTGGGGACTTGTCTTTCTTGATGTCTTTTGGAAAACACACCACTTCCTCCCTCCTTATGCAGACTTGACAAAGAGTAATCAAAGATCTATCCCTAACCTCAACATCCACTCAGCCCCTCTCCTTGGTGAATATCGATGCAAAGTACTCATTAAGAATCTCTCCCGATTTCTCTGCCTCCAAGCATATCTTTCCTGTTTTGTCCATGAGTGGGCCCTTTCTCTAGCTACCCTCTTTCGCGTTTTATGTGACCAAAATGCTTTAAGGTTTTCCTTAATCCTGCTGGCTAAGGATATCTCATGACCCCTTTTCGACCTCTTAATTCCTCACTTCAGATTGGTCCTACATTCACAATATTCTTCCTAAGCCTCGTATATCTTCGTTCACCTAGATATTATGTACTCATTCTTTTTCCTTTTAGTTAGTGTCACAATATCACTTGTCATCTATGGTTTCCTATCCTTGCCATTTCTATCCATAATTTTCACAGGAACATATCTCTCCTGAACACTAATTAACCTCTCCTCAAAAGCCTTCCACCTATCATTTGCGGATTTCCCTTCAAACAGCTGGTCCTAATCCTCGTTCCCCAGCTCTTGCCGAATTTTGCTATAGTTGGCCTTCCACCAGTTTAGCACTCTTCATTTAGGACCACTCTCATCTTTCTCCATGAATATTGTAAAACTAAAAGAATTGTGATCATTATTCCCAAAGTAATCCCCCACTGTAACTTCCACTGCCTGGACGGGCTCATTTCCCAACACCAGGTCTGGCATGGCCGATTCCAGAGTTGAACTGTTTCTACACTGCTCTAGAAAACGCTCCTGGATGGTCCTACAAATTCTGCTCCATCTAGACCTCTAACACTAAGTGAATCCCAGTCAATTTTAGGAAACTTAAAATCTCCTATCACCACCATCCTGTTGCTCCCACATCTTTCTGTGATCTATCTACACATTTGTACTTTGATCGGTGTTGGGAGGCCTGTAGTACAATCCCAGCATTGTTACTGCGCCCTTTCTCTTTCTGAGCTCTGCCCATATTGCCTCACTGCTCGAATCTTCCATGGGGCACTCCGTCAGCACTGCTGTGATATCTTCTTTGACCAGTGATGCTTGTCATCCACCCCTTTTACCTTCTTCTCTACCCCGCCTGAAGCATTAATGTCCTGGGATATTTAGTTGTCAATCACGCCATTCCCTCAACCAAGTTCAGTAACAACAATAACATTATATTCCCAGGTACTATTCCAAGCCCTACGTTCACCTGCCTTACGTTCTTGCATTAAAACGACAAGTCCCTCTGTGTTCATCCTCCGCTTCCTGCCTCCTCTTCCCCTCAGTCATGTTGAATTCATTATCGAGTTACTTAGGCTTTAGTTTCTACCTCCTTTCATTTCACTAAACAGATTTTTTACCCGATCCCCTGCCACATTAGTTTAAACCCTTCCCAACAGCGTTTGCAAATGCACTCCATCGAACATTGGCTCCAGTCCTATCCAGATGTAGACCGTCCAATTTGTAATAGTCTCACCTCCCCCAGAACCGGTCCCAATATCCCAAAAATCGGAACCCCTCCCTCCTGCACCATCTCTCAAGCCACACATTCTTCCTGATTATTTAGTCATTCCTACACTGACTAGTACTTGACAATGTAACAATCCTCCGAGGTCCTACTTTGTTAAGTTGGTTCCTAACTCCCTAGCTTTTTCTTGTAGGACCTCATGCCGATGGCACATTAATGTGGGGAAAGATCATTCAGGCACATAAAGTATCAGGGATGCTATATTAGACTGATGAATGGACTCTGTAACTCCAAATAATAAAGATCTTGTTCATGTTGATCATGTTTTTTGAATGTTCTGCGCATTGTAACCTGCACGCCTTACTATGTCCACATTTATTTTTCACCCTATGATCTGTGCGTCCTTGCTTACTGTCATCTGCCTGTACTGCTCATAAATAAAGCTTTCACTGGACTTAGGCACATGTGACAATAAATCTAATAAATTAATCATTTCTCACCCTAACAGTGTCTCTTTCAGAAATATGTGATCGTCGCTAATCCTCACGTTTCAGCGCAATCATCCCTCTTTGTCTCCTAGCACGACAGATTAAATACTCAGTTCCATCACTGTCTCCTCATGGAGTCATCATCTCATGGATTAGACTGCTAATACTTACTTCAGTAGTGTCTGTGTTAATGACATCGTGCCTTATAAAGAAGATCACACCTCTACACAGTGCCCCAAATAATCTCTAATCAAGGCCCTACAAATACGGGAAGACGGCTTAAGTTTTGCACATAAATCATATGACAATGAAGGGCAGCATACAATATAAGATGCCAATACTTACGGCCTTGGATGTGCTATTTTTGGTGACTCATGATCAAGGACATTCAGGTCCTTTTGAAAAACAACATTTCTCAAACTTGTACGATTTAATCAATACAAAATGAGATGCATTCTGTTTATTTCTCATAGCCAAATCATTTCTATGCCTTGCAAATTGTTGTGGTTCAAACACTGAAACTTGTGATATCCCATGAGTAACTGCCTTCAATCCATAAAAGTGCAAGAAGCACTGTATTGCTTCCACTGACCAATTCTCAATCCATGTGGTATATCCAGATCACCCCGTCTGCAACTTACCAATGTTCTCCAACTTCCTTTGCTTACTTGTTAACAACAATGTAAAAAATGTATTCTGCAAATTCAAATACACCACTCGCACTCTTTCTCTCTTGTGGATGTATCAACTAACACAAACTCCACAGGTTTCTCAACGATGATTTCCGGTTTCTAAGTCTAAGCTGACTGTACTAAGTCACATCATGATTTCCCAAACGTCGAGTTGTAAAATTTCTCATAAAAAGTTCTAATATTTTCCTCAGACCTAACATCATGGTACCCATTTTTTTTTTCGTTTCCCTCCCGCGCTGGTTTTAAATATTTAGAATTACAATAATTACTTTCCAGTCTGCAGGAACGATAAATTGCAGATTCTAAAGAAATTTGGAGGGTAATCAATACTTCTTTCTTGTCGTTACAACGTTTAAAAGACATTTGGATAAGTACATGAATAGGAAAGGTTTGTACGGATATGGGCCAAGCGCGGTCAGGTGGGATTAAGTTAGTTTGGAATTGGAATAGTGAGCATGGATTGGTTGGACCGAAGCGTCTGTTTCTGTCCTGTATGTCTCTATAACTCATTCACTAGCTGCAATGCCACTTCTCTGAAAACTCGGATGGAACTCATTTGGTGCAGTAACTTGCCAACCTTCAATTCAATTAGTTTTTGAGAAAGTTCACTTTATTAATTCTAATCATGTTCTTATTTTTACCAGTCAATCTGTCCCATATTATTTCTAGAAGATTTTCCGGACCTTCCATTATGGAGACAGGACGAAGGTATTACCCTCAGCAGCAGGCAGAGATTGATTCCGTCACTGTGTGAATACATTAGAACACTGCAATTGGGAGATGATGGACGTGACACCAACTCCTGGTCAGAAAGTTCTAGAATCAAGACAGTTCAATGAAACGGTCACTGATAGCATAGTCCTCTCCCTCGTTTGAGGTTACAGGTTATACTGATAGTCATTTTAGAATCAAACTGTCTTCAATCTTTGCACCTCACATAGATCCAAGTCGAGGCAAGAAAAAGTTTGTGATCAAAATATATGTAACGAGAAGAGGTGCCCGAAGAGAATTGTAACTGGAAAGATGTGGATGATGGTTTATTCAGAAACAGTGTTGAGGCAGAAGTGAAGACTGGGGATATTGTGAAGGTGGGAGTGGGATTGGGCAGGTTTTGTGGTAGACGGAATATTGAGATATAAATCAGTTCAGGATAAAATGGGGTAATGGTGGTTATGAATACTTTAGTTTCTCCTCAGATGCTTGTAAGCGAGGGATATGAAATTCATGGTATAGAAATGGAAATTGTGATTGAAAGCGAAGACAATATTTTGGATCTTTGCCAAATATACACTACAGAGAAAATGATGACATTCACAACGGGTTAGAGAATTAGTAAATGGGCAGAGATCGACTCACCAAGAATACCAACAATAGCGAGGATGGGATAGTAACCTGCCTGAATAGTCATCATTACACAGCATCAATCGAGATGTTGTTACTACACTGAAGTGTCCTCCACCACAACAACTTCCAACATTAAAACTGCTTCTGGGCACAACTGCCCCGAACATACACAAGAAATACGGATTTCCCTGGATTTTACTCTCACCGCTCTTACCAGTTAATTGTTTATCGTTTACATAAGGCAATTCTATAATCTGTTTGTAAAGATGCAAACATCTTATTGCACAATTTGTATGCATTATCCTTTTGAGATGTTTTGTAGCCTTAGCGCAAAAGTAAGTGTCCTGTTTAAAATTGACCTGGTTATTGGGATTCAGGGGTCAGATACAGTACGTATTTTTCATGGGTTAATAAACAGAAAGGAATAGAAGACAGTGGCTGTGGAGACTGATGAGGAGTAAAGTGACATCCCCACCATTCCCCAATGTCTTCTTGACAAACAGAATAAAATAAAATGCAGTGAAAGAAACATAATTTATTCGGAAGAAGGAATGGCAAATGAAAGTGTAAACAAAACAGAATCATTTCAAATAGAATGGCTGAACAGTCATTGGTGTGTGCGTGCGTATATGTGTGTGTGTGTGTCTGTGTCTGTGCGTGTGTGCAGATAGATAAGATTGTTCATATGTGTGCAACATATTCAGAATGAACAAGAGAGACATACTTAACAAACATGATGCATGTGATATACAAAATTTATAAAATATTAGTATGTTATTTACTCTTCAGCTGAGAGGTTTTGTTCCCCTTCTCTCAATGTACCGTCTGCCTCCTGCCCCTTCCTGGCATTCCCTGATCTAATGTTTCATTCTTATCGGATGGCTGTTATAAATTCCTGCTTCTGGTGTTCCAACTTGTTTGTGGGCGGCACGGTGGCACAGTGGTTAGCACTGCTGCCTCACAGCGCCAGAGACCCGGGTTCAATTCCTGCCTCAGGCGACTGACTGTGTGGAGTTTGCACATTCTCCCCGTGTCTGCGCGGGTTTCCTCCGGGTGCTCCGGTTTCCTCCCACTGTCCAAAGATGTGCAGGTCAGGTGAATTGGCCATGCTAAATTGCCCGTAGTGTTAGGCTAGGGGTATGGGTGGGTGGCGGGTCGGTGTGGACTTGTTGGGCCGAAGGGCCTGTTTCCACACTGTAAGTAATTTAATCTAATCTAATCCATTTTCTACCAGGAAACATATGCTGGGTTCTGTCAACAGTTGGTGCCTCTCATATTGAAGGAGATAAATGTTCTGGCATCAAATCCAGGATTTCAACAGATTAATCTGTTGCACATATACTGCATAAAGGACCACTGCACACAGGAATTGTTAAACCAAATAGGGAAGCACATCTAATTCTATCAATCATGTAGACGTCTCTATTTTTACATCTTCACGTCTATATTCATTCTCTCTGTCTTTGTCTTTCCATCCAGTTAATAAATCCTCCAATCGTTCTTCGTGTCCCAAGTCTCAAACGTCCCTCTTTCAGTTTACATCTATTGCTCACTTTTGGATGAGATGGCTTATAATTGAGTAATGTAACTAAAAAGACAGGAGGGTGGCGTTGGCCAGAGTTAGTTGAAAGGGGAGCTGAACACGGAAATATGGTGAAGCAGCAATGACAGGAGTTTCTGGAGATAATTCAGCAGCACGTCAGAAATTCATCCCAAAGTAAGAATAAAGATATTCAGCGGAAGACAATGCAGCCTTGCGTGATAACGAAACAGGGACAGGACAAAAGTAAAAGAAAATGCGTACAATGTGCTGAAGATTTATGGGAATCTAGACGATTACGAAGCCTATAAATTCCAGCAGGGATAACTAACAACAGCAAATGGCAGCAGAGGGTGAAATATGATATTATGCTTTTTAATAATGGAAAAGAACGTTGAAACAGATTTTTAGACAGATAACAAGGAAGACAGGGAGTAAAGAACAAACAAAGCAATGTTGAAAAATAAAGCTTGAATAGTTATGAGAAGCAATGGAATGGCAGAGGAATTGAATACATTGTAACAATCTTCACGGTGGAAGACACCAGCAAAATGTTAGAACTTCAAGACAGTCAGAGGGTAGAGGTGAGTATAGCGACCACCAGTAAGGAGAAGGAGCTGGGGAAGGTGAAGTTGGATCAATCAGTGAGACTAGTTGGAGAACACCCCGTAGTTCTAAAGAAATGCCAAAGGTGATTGTGGAGGCATTGCTGGTGAGCTTTCTGGAAATTTTGGAGAGTGGGAGGACTGGTAAATGTAAGGAGAGAGGGACACAGAAACAGGAAATTACAAATGGCCAGGCAAGTTGAAACTGTTGTATAGAAGGACTTAATGGATCCTTACGTTTATGAATAGATGTGTGGAGTATAAGAACAAGGAAGTTCTGAGGTACATTAGACATGGTGTGATTAAGCTTCAGCATAACAAGAGTTACATTTACAATGCTATTGCGAACA
This sequence comes from Chiloscyllium punctatum, assembly GCF_047496795.1. NCBI lineage: Eukaryota > Metazoa > Chordata > Chondrichthyes > Orectolobiformes > Hemiscylliidae > Chiloscyllium > Chiloscyllium punctatum. The sequence continues at coordinate 5,577,981 of NC_092790.1, forward strand.
GCAGACTTGAAAGTACGGTGAAAACAAAGGAAATCATTTCGAAGCAAACAGGAACATTCGTGACAAAGAGACTGTTTCCTTGACCCTGTAGTGAGAATGTTGAGATACGCTTGTTAGTAAACAGCTAAAATAAAATAAAATGTATAAAATGCACAACAAAATATGTTGCTGCGGATATAGCAATACATATGAAGCTGAAAAAGCAGAGCAGGTCAGACACCATACTAGGAACAGGAAAGTCAACTTTTCAGGCTGAAAGCCTTCATCAGGACTGGGCCGGGGAAGGGGAGCTGGGAAGTAAATAGAGAGAGGGGCGTGGGGCTGAAGAAAGCGTAGATGGGATGACGAAAAGGGATGCAAGTAAGGGGATATTGTGATTGGTCAGTGGGAAGAGTACAGTGGATATGCGAATAGGAAGAGGGACAGCTTAGGTCAGGTCACGGAAGGGGAACATGAAATAAGGCTGTGGGTGGAGAGATTTTGAAGCCAGTGAGTCAATATTGAGACCAGTGAACTGTAAGCTCTCAAGCTGAAAGATCAGGTTGTGATCCCTAGTTTCCATTTGGCCTCACTCTGACAGTGCAGGAGGCCAAGGATGGACCTGTCGCTGGATGAGCGGGCGGGGGCGGTGTGAGCAAGTAATTGAAATGAATGGCAACTGGAATGTAGGGTTGGTTAAAGCGTGCAGAGAGCATATGCTCCATGACTATGTCCCCGAAACTCCCTTTGGTCTCCCTGATAGAGAAGAGACAACATTGGGAGTTGGAGACGTGCTTGGTGGGGCAGGATCAGGCTCTGTATGGAGCACCAGTGCTCTGAACACAACAACCAACCCGACTTTCCAGTTACCTTCCATTTTAATTCGCCCTCCAACTCATCTGGGGACATGGTCATCCTTAAGGAGAAAGTGAGGACTGCAGATGCTGGAGATCAGAGCTGAAAAATGTGTTGCTGGAAAGGCGCAGCAGGTCAGGCAGCATCCAAGGGACAGGAGAGTCGACATTTCGGGCATCAGCCCTCCTTCAGGAATTCCTGAAGAAGGGCTTATGCCCGAAACGTCGATTCTCCTGTTCCTTGGATGCTGCCTGACCTGTTGCGCTTTTCCAGCAACACATTTTCAGCACATGCTCATCCTTAGCCTGTCCACTGTCAGAGGAACACCACCTGAGAGTTTACCTTTGAAGCTGATAGCCCAATGGCCACAATATTGACTGCAGAAGCTTCAAAATCCCTCCACACGCAGCCTTATCCCACGTCCCTTCTCCCTGACCAGACCCACCTGCCCATCTTCTCACTCACATATCCGCTCCACCCTTTTCACTGACCAAGCACAGTAACCTCATACCTGCATGAATACGCCACCATCATGCCAACCATTCGCCCTGCCATATCCCATCACTCCATTTCTGTGCTCCCCTCCCCCTCACCAGTCCTGACGAAAGCTCCAATATCAAAATATTGCCTTTTTGCTCCTCTGATTCTGTCTGGTCTTCTGTGTTTCTCAAGCTCCAAGTTTATTAACTCTGTCCTCTCGCATCTGTAGTGCTTACTCCCTCCAAGTTGCGAAACTATGTAGTCTATATATAATAGGAAATACAGTTGGACATTTGAAAAGATTGTAAACTTTTTCCTCATTTCTTAACAATCTAACACATACCTTCCAGAAGAAGCAGCATTTCACTTGTAATCTTTCAATTCAATCTCCTGTCATTGCTGCTCACAATTCAGTCTCCTTTAAATTGGGGAGAGCAAACAGAGACTGCACTGAGGAACATTCCCATTCTGTCTGTAGGAAGAGCCCTGACCGTCTCATTGTTTCCCATTTCAATAACCTACCTTGCTCTCATACTAACATTTCAGTCCTGGGCAGCTGCAATGTTCAAATGAAGCACAACCCAGCTCGAGTAACACCTCACATTTCACTTTGGTACGTTACAGCCTGTAGGAGTAGGTATTCAATTCCATAACTTCACAGCATGACGCCTTTATAGCTGTTCTCAAGTCTTCATACATTCCTTCACTTGGTCTCCCACTGAACTTGCCCTGTTTATGAATCGTTTGTCTTGCACTCAATTAAGGAACCCAATGCCCCCCTTTCCAATCTAATGTATACTTATTTTACATTTGGTTCTCTTTTACAACAAACAAAAGTCCATTCGTCAGTGGCATTGCGCTTCCACACTGTTTCCCATCACACTTCCACTACCTCTGACAAGGGATTAAAAAGCCCTTTTTCCAATCCTTTTCCGTTCTGAAGAAGTGTCACACTGGACTTGAAACGCTAACTCTGTTTCTCTGTCTCTGTAGATGCTGCGGATCTGCTTGTGTTTCTCCAGAAATGAACAAAACACATTTTCAATTAAACAAATGATTGTTGATACCGGAAATCTGAAACCAGAACAATAAAAGAATCTGTGAGCCTTGAAGAACGATCACTGGAACCAATGATTAACTCTACTGTCACTCCACAGGTGCTGCCAGACCTGCTTAACGTCCCCAGCAATTTCTGTTTTTCAAAGATGTGTGTCAACGTTACTCAAACCCTCTGTCCAACCTGGAGCGCCATATACCAGGAAGTGCAAGATAAAAAAAGATGCACAAATTCATTGGTTCTGAAACTATGTTAGGCTGGCATCACTGACACTACAGACCTCTTACTCTTAGGGAGAGAAACAGCGGGAGATGTATTCACTCTAAACACAGAAGGTAGCACATACTGGAAGGGAAAGGATTCAGATGAATATATTAAAGCGGGAATGAGACAAACTGTAAGTGTGACACCATGGAGAGACCCTCAGTGGAATGAGAATATAAAATTGGACGTGTACCACATCAGAAACCAGAGTAGGTCACTGAGTGCATGGATGATGGGTGAATGAATCTCGGTGTGAACTGGGGAACAGGCAGCAGAACTGTATGAGAGATATTGCAGTCAAACCGTGTATTCCATGTGGTGCTGTAAACCACAGCAACAACAGAAGCAGAATTATATAAAACTATAATCTAACTTTTGGCCCTGGATAATCCCTCAGTCTACAATTACCATCAAGCTGAACTATGGTTCAGTGACGCATGTGGGTAAATATGTCAGGGTCAGAACCATGTGCTCCTAAAACTGATAAGAACCTGTTAAAGCGACCACACTTGACTGGTTACATTCCAAACAGCAGAACTAACATGTGATAGAGAGGACGCAATGATCCCAAGACGAACAGATCAGATAGAAGCTCAGCATCCCTGCCACCCCCAGTCATAAATGGATTAATCAACTCACTGCAGGACAGGGTCATACACACGTCCCTATCCTAAATAATGTACAGCCCTGCACATCAGGGCAATAGACAAGGATTCCTATCTACACTATACTCAGCCAGAAGTGCTGAGTTTATGATTCAACTCACCTTGTCAGGATGCCCACAGAATCACAGATGACAGTTTTCAAACAGTTTGATTCGCTCTATGTGACATGAAGAAACAACTGAACACAGTAGGTACGACATAGGCAATGTTCGACAAGCCGTGTCCCTGGGGAAGCTATTTCATTCCATTTCCAAGTCTGACATCTATCTGACAATGTGGAAAATTATTATGACAAGTCTATTAAGAGGAAAATAATTACATTATGACCAATATGGCCCCCTCAACTCCATTACGACAGTCAAATGGGTGGGAGGTCTTTTTGACAGAGCCGTGAAGCAGCACAAAAATTACCTGCTCAGTTTGGTTTCCGATAGGTCCCCATGTGGAACTGATGCTGTTGTGGAAATGTCACTGGATTACTAACCCAGACCAAACAAATGCTCTAGCAGCTAGTGGAAGTTAAAAGCAATTAATAAAATGTCGAGGTCTAAAATCTGGTGTCAGTAACAATGACCGTGAAGCCAATGTCGATTGTAACCACCAATTTGCTTCTCCAATGTACTTTCAGGAAGTGAATCTCCCGTGCTTTCTTGGTCTGGCCTAAAAGTGACTCCAGACACACAGAGACATGTGATAAACTCTTCAATGGTCTCTGAAACAGCCAAGCAAGACACTGAATTGTATTAAACTGCTCCGAGGTCTTAAAGGATAACCCGGACAGAACACCCGGCACCAGCCTCGATATCTGAAAAGGGAACGGGAAACACAGTTCTGTCGATCCCTGCAGAGGCCTCATTCCTAACATCTGAGAGCTTGTGACAACATTTACAGAGCATTCCCACAGATTGCACAGAAACCTCAGGAAAGGAGTATGTCATTCAACACAGTGAGCCTCGACGTTCTCATCATGGCCGAGGATCTCCTCAATGCATTTCTCCTACAGCAGACTGAGATATATTGCAATTGATTCAGCACTGACGAAAGAACTCGAAGATCTTAGGCTCATCCGAGAGAACGAGATCTTTCTGGACAAGACCTTCATTGATGTTATTACACCAATCATGCCAGAAGAGAGCAGAAGAGTGCAAACGATGAGGAAGGCAGAGAGGAGACAGGTGCAAGAGACCCCAGGAGAAGTACCTGTCAGGAACAAGTTGAAGCTTTTGGACACAGTAGAGTCTAATGACACTGCCAGTCCGCAAGGCAGCCATGTTTGTCAATCAAAAGTTGCCACAGAAGCAGAGCGGAAGAGTCGGACATCGCACAGAGCCGTGGTAATAGGGGACTCCATCGTGAGAGGAACTGACCGAGGTTTTTGTGACAGCAGACCGGATTTAAGGATGGTGTGTTGCCTTCCTGGTGCTAGAGTGAAAGACATCGCGGACAGAGTGCAGGACATCCTCAACGACGAGGGTGAAGAGCCCGAGGTGGTGGTACACGTCGGCACAAATGATGTCGGGAAGAAGAGGAGGAACATACTACAGCGAGACTTCGGAGAACTAGGAAGAAGGCTAAAAAGCAGGACGTCCAAGGTGGTTATCTCCAGTTTGCTTCCAGTTTCTCAGGCTAGTGTGGCCAGAAACCGGGAGATAATGGACTTGAACATGTGGTTGGGGAACTGGAGCAGGATGCAAGGTTTCAAGTTCTTGGATCACTGGGGTATATTTTATGGTAACCATAAATTCTACAAGAGAGACGACTTGCACCTTAATAGATCAGGGATCAGCATTCTGGCAGGCAGGTTTTCTGCTGCAACACCGCTACATTTAAACTAAGTAGCGGGGGGGGAGGGGACAAGCTGGATGTTTAAAAAGGAAATTGAAGGGGTAGTTAGAACAAGAGAAGTCAAGAAAGACAACTGTATCAAGGAGGCAGAAAACTGGAAAAGGCATCATGCTGTAAAGTTGAGTGAAATAAGGGTTGAGGGGAAGGGTGAGAGCAGTAACAAATTAAAAATTCTATATATGAATGCACGAAGCATGAGACACAAGGTGGATGTGCTTGAGGCTCTTTTGGAAATTGGCAGATAAGATATTGTGGGGATAACTGAGACGTGGCTTCATGGGGACAGGGCCTGGGAAATGAATATTCAAGGCTACACGTGCTATCGTAAGGACAGGCTGACGGGCAGAGGGGGTGGGGTGGCCTTGTTGGTAAGGGAGGATATTCAGTCCCTTGCGCGGGGGGACCTAGAGTCAGGGCATGTCGAGTCAGTGTGGATAGAGCTTCGAAACACTAAGGGGAAAAAGACCCTCATGGGAGTCATCTACAGGCCCCCAAACAGTAGTCTGGATGTCGGATGTAAGTTGAATCAGGAGCTTAAATTGGCTTGTCGCAAAGATGTTACTACAGTTGTTATGGGGGATGTTAACATGCAGGTAGACTGGGAGAATCAGGATGGTATCGGGCCTCAAGAAAGAGACTTTGTGGAGTGCCTCAGAGATGGATCTTTAGAGCAGCTGGTGCTGGAGCCGACCAGGGATTAGGCGATTCTGGATCTGGTATTGTGTAACGAACCAGAATTGGTCAGTGACCTCGAAGTGAAGGAGCTATTGGGAAGTAGTGACCATAATACAATAAGCTTCAATCTGCAATTTGAGAGGGAGTGGGTACAATCGGAAGTGACAATATTTCAGTTGAATAAAGGGAAATATGGAGCTATGAGGGAGCAACTGGCCAAAGTTCAATGGTGCAATACCTTAACAGGGAAGACCGTGGAGGAACAATGGCGGATATTTCTGTGTATAATGCAGAAGTTGCAGGATCAGTTCATTCCTAAAAGGAAGAAGGATCCCAGGAGGAGACATGGGCGGCCGTGGCTGACGAGGGAAGTAAAGAAACATATAAAGTTAAAAGAGAAAAAGTATAACTTAGCGAAGATAAGTGGGAAAACTGAGGACTGGGAAGCTTTTAAAGAACAACAGAGGATTAGTAAGAAGGAAATACGCAGAGAAAAAATGAGGTACAAAGGTAAACTGGCCAAGAATATAAAGGAGGATAGTAAAAGCTTTTTTAGGTATGTCCAAGGCAAAAAAATGGTTAGGACAAAAATTGGGCCCTTGAAGACAGAAACAGGGAACAAAGAAATAGCAGAGGAATTAAATGGGTACTTCAGATCTGTGTTCACTGGGGAAGACAGAAGCAATCTCCCTGAGGTAATAGTGGCTGAAGGACCTGAACTTAAGGGAATTTATATTTGCAAGGATTTGGTGTTGGAGAGACTGTTAGGTCTGAAGGTTGATAAGTCTCCGGGACCTGATGGCCTGCATCCCAGGGTACTGAAGGAGGTGGCTCGGGAAATCGTGGATGTGCTGATGATTATTTTCCAGAGTTCAATAGAATCGGGGTCGTTTCCTGAGGATTGGAGTGCGGCAAATGTTGTGCCACTTTTTCAGAAGGGTGGGCGGGAGAAAACAGGAAATTATAGACCAGTTACTCTGACCTCAGTGGTGGGAAAGATGATGGAGTCTATTAAAAAGGATGAAATTACGGCACATCTGGATAATAGTAACAGGATAGGACAGAGTCAGCATGGATTTATGAAGGGGAAATCATGCTTGACTAATCTTCTTGAATTTTTTGAGGATGTAACTCGGAAGATGGACGAGGGAGATCCAGTGGATGTAGTGTACCTGGACTTTCAGAAAGCTTTTGATAAAGTCCCACACAAGAGGTTAGTTAGTAAAATTAGGGCGCACGGTATTGGGGGCAAAGTACTAGATTGGATAGAGAATTGGTTGGCTAATAGGAAACAAAGGGTAGTGATTAACGGCTCCATTTCGGAATAGCAGGCAGTGACCAGTGGGGTACCGCAGGGATCCGTGCTGGGACCGCAGCTTTTTACAATATATGTAAATGATATAGAAGATGATATCAGCAATAACATTAGCAAATTTGCTGATGATACAAAGCTGGTTGGTAGGGTGAAATCTGATGAGGATGTTAGGAGATTACAGGGTGACCTGGACAAGTTAGGTGAGTGGGCAGATGCATGGCAGATGCAGTTTAACGTGGATAAATGCCTGGTTATCCACTTTGGTGGCAAGAACAGGAAGGCAGGTTACTACCTCAATGGTATCAAATTAGGTAAAGGGGCTGTTCAGAGAGATCTGAGTGTTCTTGTCCACCAGTCAATGAAGGCAAGCATGCAGGTACAGCAGGTCGTGAAGAAGGCTAATAGCATGCTGGCCATCATAACAAGAGGAATTGAGTATAGAAGCAAAGAGGTGCTTCTGCAGCTGTACAGGGCCCTGGTGAGACCACACCTGGAGTACAGTGTACAGTTCTGGTCTCCAAATTTGAGGAAAGACATTCTGGCAATTGAGGGAGTGCAGCGTAGGTTCACGAGGTCAATTCCTGGAATGGCAGGATTGCCTTACACGGAAAGACTGAAGCGACTGGGCTTGTATACCCTTGAGTTTAGAAGACTGAGAGGGGATCTGATTGAAACGTATAGGATTATGAAAGGATTGGACACTCTGGCAGGAGGAAACATATTTCCGCTGATGGGGGAGTGCCGAACCAGAGGACACAACTTAAAAATACGGGGTAGACAATTTAGGACAGAAATGAGGAGAAACTACTTCACCCAGAGAGTGGTGGCTGTGTGGAATGCTCTGCCCCAGAGGGCAGTGGAGGCCCAGTCTCTGGATTCATTTAAGAAAGAATTGGATAGAGCTCTTAAAGATAGTGGAGTCAAGGGTTATGGAGATAAGGCTGGAACAGGATACTGATTGGGAATGATCAGCCATGATCATATTGAATGGTGGGGCAGGCTCGAAGGGCTGAATGGCCTACTCCTGCATCGATTGTCTATTGTCTATTGATTCATTTAACCAAATGTTTGAGATGTTTACGAATAGCTAGGACCCATTACCACCGAGCCAGTCAAAATCAACCACCCAACTATTCTGATCCCATTTTTCAGCACTTGCCCTTTGGCATCACAGCTGGATAATGCCAGGACAGTGAGCATTCACCAACGTGATGTCCTGTGCATGGGCACACTGTAACATTAATGTAGTGAGAGCTCCTTCAGTTCCTCTAGCTCTCCTCATTGACATGGGGACCCCACACAGGCATGTACATCACTGGAAATCCTGCTATATTGAGAAAACATGGATACATACGTCACCTCTCTGCTGAGAGAGAAAGGATTCATCTCATCCTTAATATATAATCTCTGTCACCGAATGGTGACATTGATGTTGAGATATTGGGAGATGATGAATATATCAAACACTCCAGCATGGAAAGTTCTGGATCATAGAAGCTGAATGAAACAGTGACCCTAACAGCCACTGGCAGCGCCATCCTCCCCCAGGTATGAAGCTGCAGTCGTGTTGAAGTATCCGACACCGCTTTGTGACCAGCTCCTTGTTCAGTCAGGGACCCCTCACACTCTGCTCCTGGGTTAAGTGGAGCTTGGGAAGTTGTTCCTGGAAAACCCGGTGTGGATCCAGCAGACCCCTTTCCCCCCACACACTCACTCCATGGTTTCAGAGCGTCCCCTCTCTACAGCCTCTGCTCCATTTGTTGTTCATGTTACAGACCCAGATGCTGTAACTAAGTCCCCATGCTCCATCCAGAGTTGGGTCACCAAATCCCCAGGTTTCCCTGAATGTCTGAGGTAGCTCACAGCACAACGTCCAGCGCCTCCACTAACTTTTCAATAACAGGAGTCAGTCAGAATATCCTCAGCTACAAGTATTATGGACATGGTCAGACTCAAAGAACATAGAACATAGAAAAATACAGCGCAGTACAGGCCCTTCGGCCCTCGATGTTGAGCCGACCGAAGCCTACCTAACCTACACTAGCTCAATAACCTCCATATGCTTGTCCAATGCCCGCTTAAATGACCACAAAGAGGGAGAGTCCACCACTGCTACTGGCAGGGCATTCCATGAACTCACAACCCGCTGAGTAAAAAATCTACCCCTAACATCTGTCCTATACGTACCACCCCTTAATTTAAAGCTGTGTCCCCTAGTAACAGCTGACTCCATACGCGGAAAAAGGTTCTCACTGTCAACTCTATCTAAACCCCTAATCATCTTGTACACCTCTATCAAATCTCCCCTAAACCTTCTTTTCTACAATGAGAAAAGCCCCAAGTGCCTCAGCCTTTCCTCATACGATCTTCCTACCATGCCAGGCAACATCCTGCTAAACCTACTCTGCACTCGTTCCAATGCCTCCACGTCCTTCCTATAGTATGGCGACCCAAACTGCACACAATGCTCCAGATGAGGCCGCACCAGAGTCTTATATAACTGCAACATGACCACAGGACTCCGGAACTCAATTCCTTTCCCAATAAGAGCCAGTACACCATATGCCTTCTTCATAGCACTATTTATGTGGGTGGCAACTTTCAAAGATCTGTGTACATGGACACCAAGTTCCCTCTGCTCATCCACACTACCAAGTAGTCTACCATTAGCCCAGTAATCCATCTCTTTGTTACTCCTACCAAAGTAAATGACTTCACACTTAGCTACATTGAATTCCATTTGCCACCTTACTGCCCAGCTCTGCAACTTATCTATATCCCGCTGTAACCTGCCACATCCTTCTTCACTGTCCACAACTCCACCGAGATTCGTGTCATCCGCAAACTTGCTCACCCAGCCTTCAAGCCCCTCCTCCAGGTCATTTATAAAAATGACAAACAGCAGTGGTCCCAAAACAGATCCTTGTGGAACACCGCTAGTAACTGCACTCCAAGATGAACCTATACCATCAACTACTACCCTCTGTCTCCTTCCAGCCAGCCAATTCCTAATCCAAACCTCTAATGCACCCACAATGACATACCTCCGTAGTTTTTGCATTAGCTTGCCATGGGGTATCTTATCGAACGCCTTGCTAAAATCCATATACACCACATCTACTGCTTTACCCTCGTCCACTTCCTTGGTCACATTCTCAAAGAATCAATAAGCTTTGTGAGGCACGACCTGCCCTTCACAAAACCATGCTGACTATCCTTGATCACATTATTCCTATCCAGATGTTCATAAATCCTATCCCTTACAATTCTTTCTAAGACTTTGCCCACAACAGAAGTGAGACTCACTGGCCTATAGTTACTCGGGCTATCCCTGCTCCCCTTCTTGAACAAGGGGACCACATTCGCTATCCTCCAGTCTTCTGGCACTATTCCCGTAGACAACGACGACATAAAAATCAAGGCCAATGGCTCCGCTATCTCCTCCCTAGCTTCCCACAGGATCCTAGGATAAATGCCATCAGGCCCAGGGGACTTATCTATTTTCATCCTTTCCAGTATTCCCCAGACCTCTTCCCTACGTACCTCAAGGCCATCCATTCTAATCACTTGTGACTCAATATTCACATCAGCAACAGTATCCTGTTCCTGAATGAATACTGACGAAAAGTATTGATTTAGTGTCTCACCAATCTCCTCCGCCTCCACACACAACTTCCCACTACTATCCTTGACTGGACCGATACCTACCCTAGTCATCCTTTTATTCCTGACATACCTATAGAAAGCCTTTGGATTTTCCCTAATACTACCAACTAAGGACTTTTCATGTCCCCTTCTCGCTGCTCTTAGCTCTCTCTTTAGATCCTTCCTGGCTACCTTATAACTCTCAATCGCCTCAACTGAATCTTCACGCCTCATCTTTACATAGGCCGCCCTCTTCCCTTTCACAAGGAATTCCAATTCCTTATTAAATCACGGCTCCCTCACAAGACCCTTTACTCCCTGCCTGACTGGTACATACTTAACAAGGACACCCATTAGCTGTTCCTTGAACAATCTCCACATATCATTTGTGTTCTTCCCTTGAAGCCTATTTTTCCAATCCACGCATCCTAAGTCATGCCTCACCGCATCATAATTTCCCTGCCCCCAGCTATAACTGTTGCCCTGCAGTGCACACTTATCCCTCTCCATCACTAGAGTAAAAGTCACCGAGTTGTGGTCACTGTTCCCGAAGTGCTCACCTACCTCCAAGTCTAACACCTGGCCTGGTTCATTACCTAGAACCAAATCCAGTATAGCCTCACCTCTTGTTGCCCTGTCTACATATTGTGCCAGGAAACCCTCCTGCACACATTGGATAAACACCGACCCATCTAATGAACTCGAGCTATAGCTTTCCCAGTCAATATCTGGGACTCTTTTGACTACGTCAAAATATTTTAAGAAGGCAGCCTGGACACTAACGTTTCCTTTTTTACGACGTAGATGCAAACTGTTTGTTCCAGATGTTGCAACTGGTCAACCCACTCAATGTTAAGCAAAATGCAGTCCATTCAAACGCTCCAATTAAAACACAATCAAAGAGAAGAACAATTGGGGAGAGCTTCTCTTCTGGAACAACTATGCAAACAATAGATACAGTGCCTTCTACTAATTAACTGCGCTAATAAGGAACATCCCATAAACACACCCCTGGCATAAAGATAAATTCAAACACAGAATCTTATGTGCAGTTCTCCAATCCAGGAAGAAGCAACTTTCAGAGAGTTTTCAGAGAGAATAGCAACTGGGATCATATAGTGAAACTTCCACCCCTTCTGGAAACCCAAGCAGCTTCTGAATGCTGCAGCAAAAACAAAACGAGAAGACCTGGTCTGGGGAGTTGGCCACTGCCCTAGCATAGTTACCAACGTTTTAGTCCAGCCTAAAGGCCTTCTCAGTTATTTACTTAAGCTATTTTCAGATGGCAGTTCGGCATCTCTGTCTCTAAGACGTCTCCTAAAAAAAAACAAGAGAAAATAACCTTTTTAACGTGACAGCACCGTCACAACGTTCCGTTTGAAAAAAAAACACCGATATACAAAGATGGCCTCCTTTTAAACTCTTTATTCTTCCTGTTTTTGTAGACTACAATACATATATGTTGCATTGACACTAAGCATGCAAACATTCACAACCCGATTCTATTTCAATCCGTTTACTTCTGCTACAGAACGTCTCAGTTTTTCTTCATCCTATTCTCGACAACTTGGCAGCAAGTACGGTTTCTTGTCCTGTCATCTGTGTAAGTTGGAATTGAATGTAAGTTGGAAGGCTTTGTAGACTGGAAGATGTTTTCCCTAAATTCCTCTAAAAATGTTCAGACGTTGTGATCAGTACAGAGATTTGTCTCAGACACGTTATAGGCAATGTAAATGCTGAAATGTTGGAACGCCAACACCAAGCTCAAGGCCTCCTTCCCAGTTGTGAAATATTTCTTCTGAACCCTCTCCAGCTTAATAATATCAAGGTCAATAATATGAAAGTGAATAGTCGAGGTATTTTCTAAGGGTACGGGAGTCCAAAACTAGTGGACATATTTTTAAGGTTAGAGGGGAAAAATTTAAAAGTGACGTAAGGGGCAGCTTTTTCACCCAGAGGGTGGTGTGCCTATGGAATGAGTGGGCAGGGTGACCAGACTGGACACAGTATTCCAGATGAGGTCTCACCAATATCCTGTATAACCTCAACATGACGTCTGAATTCTGATACTCAAAGGTCTGACAAGTGTGCTGAACATACTTTTGACCACACTATCTATATGAGATGCAAATTTTAAAGAATTGTACCTGACGGCCTAGGTCACTGTCCTACAACACTGCCAAATACCCTACTTTTAATTGTATAGGCGACGCTCTTGTTTGATTTACCAAATCCAATTCCTCGAATGAATCAAATCTAAACACCAACTGCCATTCCTCAGCCCAGTGTGTGATATTACTACCTCCTCACCTTCCCTGTTTAATTTTAAAATTCCCTCCCCATCTCCAGGAGGCCTGCACACTCCGGCCTTGATTTTCACAAATACCCTGAGCTTGGTTTACCTTGTGTGGTTAGGGGGATGAGGGATTGATTGCAGAAAAGGTCAGTGGGGAGGAGAGGCTGGACAGTAATCAGCGGCCTGGTATCATTTCATGGTTTTAGGAAGAGAGCAGTCACACACGTTTTTGGTGGTAATACTGGTCAGTGCTTTGGGGCCAGAAATTATGCTCTTTCTCCGTCTCTGGTGTTCAGTAATAAATATCTATTTGAGACCCTTCATTGTGCAGAGTGTGTCTGCAGGAATTCTTTCCCTAATATTGTAGACTACAGATAAAGCAATTAAAGGTGTCATGGTTAATTTCGGTAGCATAGCACGTGCACTCAACATCCTACAGTTGAGACAAATGTCTTGCACTTGTTTAACAATACGAAGCGTTTTGTGTAGTTCATAATGGTAACCTGATTATAATAAATCCATACCGAGCTGAAAGCTGGCACTTAACATATGACCCAAAATCTGGGTATGGTAGTGTAGTGCGTAGTGTCCCTGCCTCTGAGCCAGAGCTCTCGATTTGATTCCAATTCCTGAACTTGTGTGGTAATGTTCCTATCTCTCGACTAAATGGTCTGAATTCAAGTTCTGCCTGTTGCAGACGTATGTCACAGCGTGTCAGAACAGACTGATGAACAAACACACAGGAGAATAATGTTACAGCTTTATGGGTGCTAGTGTCCTGCCTCCGGGCACAAAGGCCTTGGTGTAAAGCCACAAAAGTGTCTCAGGATGCATCTGAACAAAATGATTAAAATGGTTTTAGAATTGTGACCTGATGGAGACAGATGAGGTGTCAGTATTGAATTTGAGAATTTAGGCCCAGGATGACGGAAAACACAGCCATTCGTGTTGATTGGAGTCACATTTCGTAGCATAAGATGTTTATAAAATCGGAACGTTCATGGATAGGGTGAGTAGTCAGGGTTTTTCCCCAGGTTAGGAGTGTCCACAACCAGAGGGCATTGGTTGAAAGTGAGAGGGGAAAGATTTTGAAGAAGCCTAAGGGGCATCTTTTCACGCAGAGGGTGGTGTGCATATGAAATGAGCGGCCACAGGAATGACGGAGGCTGGAAAAAACTACAGCATGTAAAAGGCATCTGGATGCTGACAGGCCTGCCGAGCTTTTCCAACAATTTCTGTCCTTGTTACAAAATGCATTCATTTTGACACATGTATTCTGAATACATTAAACATTTTATTTTTTAATGATGCAGAAATATCTAAACATATCTTCAAATCGACCGAGACCATTTTCTGCTAAGTGTATGGCTCTGTGTATGATAACGGCAATGATGCACCTACATGGAACAGGGAATGTGATGGAGACATAGTTTGGACAATGTACAAGGAGACCTCACATGGTCCAGTTGGGGAGAGAATGACATTACTGTGTGATTCAGCTCAGAGAGGGAGAAAATGTAATCTGCCCGAGAACGAACAGACTATTGAATTCTCTCTCCTTCATTGTTCCTCATCACAGCAATGCGTGCAAACGGTAATAAAAAGCTCCACAGTCATCGTTACCATTCTTCTTTTTGTAGAATTCCTGAAGTGTGAAAACAGGCCCTTCATCCCAACAAGTCCATACAACGTTCCAAAGAGTAACTTTCGCAGACGCGTTCCCTTACTTTTACCCCTGACTAATGCACCTAACCTAGAAAACCCTGAACACTATGGACAATTTAGCATGAACACTCCACCTAACCTGCACAGCTTTGGACTGTGGGAGGAAACTGGAGCATTCATTAGAAGCTCACACAGACAAGGGGATAATATGAAAACCCCACACAGAGAGTCACCCGACGCTGCAATCGAACCTAGGTCCCTGGTGATGTGAGGCATCAGTGCTAACCACTGAGCCACTGGACAATCCTGACCAGAACTCCTTGGAATCTTATCACTCCCTAATGCATAGGGAATTCTGCGAAATCCAACTGTTCCAGGATGAAATCCCATTATTCGCAGTTTGTGTGAGTAGAATATCTTCAGAAGCAGAATAACATTTGGGACAATCTCTCAATTTTTCCTTTCGTCATGAGTTAGACTAATATGTCGACAACGTTCTTTCAACTTGAACGTGCAGAGATTTTGTACGTGCGCACGTGCACCAGGGTTTTTAGAATGGGAGGTATCGATTCTTTATTTGCAATATCCAAACAGATTGCCATTCATCTTTCCCTGGTAGTTTGAGTAACATTGCTCTGGATCATAAACGTGCTATTTTAGCAGATTAAAGAAACTAGCCTGACGTGTCCCTAAAACTGACACTGACCCAGTCTGAGACTGATATCACCAACCTGGTTACATTTAACATTTGTTGCGAGCAGTGGAGGAGTGGGACTAGAAAAGGAAACAGTGACCCAAAAAGCTGGGGAACTATTGACCACTGAGCCCGATGTCAGTGGTGGATAGGTTGTTGGTGGGGATTCTGAGGAATGGGATTGACATACGTTTGGGAAGGCAAGGGCTGATCAGCGTAGTCAACGTGGCTTCCTGCATGGGGAATCATGTCTCATTAATTTGATTGAGTTTTATGAAGAGATGACAAAGAAGATTGATGAAGGCAGTTTGGTAGACATTGTCTATATGGACCTCAGCAAGGTGTTCATAACATTCCGATTGGCAGACAGATTAGTAAGTTTCAGTCACATGGGATACAGGGGAAGCTAGTCACATTGGCTTGAAGGAAGACGGGTATTTTTCAGACTTGAGGCTTGTGAGCAGCAGTGTACTGTAAGAATCAGTACTGAGTTCACTGCATTTCATCATTGGATGTGAATATCGGGGCGAAAGTTAGTAAGTTTACAGATTACATCAGAAAGGTGGTGTAGTAGATTACCTCAGAGTACAACGAGGCCACAATTAGATGGGACAAAGGGGCAAGGACTGACAGATGAAGTTTAATTTAGATAAATTGCATTTTGGGAAGGCATTTCAGGGCAGAAGTTATGCACTTAATTGTAACATCCTGGGGAGTGTTGTGAAACAAAGGGACATAGGGCTGCAGGTACATTGTTCCTTGAAAGTGGAGTCGCAGGTAGACAAACTGGTGCAGAACACATTTGGCACATTTGCCTTAATCAGTCAGAGCACTAACTCTAGGGGTTGTGGTGGCATGTTGCATCTGTACCGGATGTTGGTGAGGCCATTTTAAGAATACTGTGTACAATTCGATTGTCTGCAGAAAAGATTTACACAGACGTTCCAGAACTGAAGGTTTGAGATTCAGGGAGAGGTTGATTAGGTTGAGGTGCTTTCTCCTCAGAGGCTGAGGGGTGACATAATAGAGGATTATAAAATCATCAGGGGTATGGATATTCTGAATAGCCATGTTCTGATCCCAGGATAGGGGAGACCAGAACAAGAGGGCATAGGTTGAAGGCGAGAGGGCGAATGATTTAGAAGGTACCTGAAGATAAACGTTTCAAACAGAGAGTATTGTGTGTACAGAAATTGCTGTTAGAGGAAGTGGTCAAAGGGGGTTCAATAACACATTTAAAAAGTCTCTGATAAAGGAGGAATATTGGCCAAATTCTGGCAAATGGGACTAAATCAGATTTGATAACTGATCGGAGTGAACAGATTGGACTAACGGGTCTGTTTCCGTTCTGCATGACTCTCTGATTCTATAAGAGGGAAGATGAAAAATTCTGAAAGGACCTTTCACGACGGAATTCTCTTCACTGGAAGTTTTAATCGTGCTTCTATGTTCTCATGGACTCAAAGCTGCGTTAGTTAATTATTTGACAGGGAAGTGAGGCACAGATAATTGAACACAGACAGGAAAGTAATGCTGAGACCATAACTTGATCAACCACAATTTTAGTGTCTGGTGGAGAAGGCTCAAAGTATCTAATGACCCGCTCATGCTCCTCAGTCCCATGTTCCTGTGTTCCATTCAGCCCCTCAAACTTGCTAGGCAGGGGCAGTTGGAGGCTACTTACAACTATAACCTGTTGCATAGAAACAGAGGAGACCATTCAGCCCTTCAGGGCTGTCACCACGCTTTGAAGTGATTTTGGAAATGTAATTGGAAAACCCAGGTTGGGTATGAAAGAGGCCCGTCATCTCTCTTTACAGAGCTTCCCATCTCTGAAACTTGTGTTTCATTTGTTGATCATGTTGTAGACCCAGATTCGTTGTGAATGCAGCCCCCATACCTCACCCAGTGATGGATCATAGAATCCTCTGGCCTCCTGACTGCAATATGCAGTAATTGCACATGCATGAAAATTACACCCACTAACTTTCCAATTACAGAACATGAGAACATCAGAAACAGGAGCAGGGCGTTCAGTCCCCAAGCCTGTCTTGTCCTTCACTAAGATCGTGGTTGATCTGCTCTTGCTCGCAAATCCTCTTTCATACTCAATTTTTCATAGCCCTCAACTCTCTGACAGGTCAATATCCATCTACCTCCTCTTCAAATACGTTTAGTCATCTAACTCCCCGAACACCCTTGAGGAGAGAAATCCTAACATTCAATCCCACCTGTTTGAAGAAAACACTTCATGCTCCTTTATCATGGCCTATTGATACGAACAAAAGAGATTGACACAAGGGTTTCGGTAAAAATGACTGGCCCTGATATCAAGGCAGTGGTTGACGTCTGTTGACATCAAGAAGCTTAACAAAACTGGACTTAATGGGAATCAGAGTAAACTCTCCAGTGTTTGGGGTCAAACATGGCATTAAGGAAGATGTTCATCATCTCAGTCCTGGGTCACTTCTGTGGGAGATCCTCAGGGTAGCTTCCTCTTCACAAACATCTTCAGCTGCTTCATCAATGTCTCCCCACCCTCACCCTTCCCACCATAAGATCAGAAGTGGGGATGGTCACTGAAGATTCCACAATGTTTAGAATAATCTGACGCCCCCGTCAGGTCCTGAACTGATCTGTGTCCACGTGCAGCAGGACCCAAACTCTATTGAGGCTTGTGCTTTTAAAGAGTCAATAACATTCATGTAAAAAGATTGCCTGTCACTGCACATTGCCCCAGTAAAATAAGAGTTCATTCCGCACCTCACGCTGGTTTCACAGGAATATGAGTAAGTCATTCGGCCCATTCACACTATTGGAGAAGGACAGGGACAGCCCATTCAGTGCCTCCAGCCTATTACTCATGAAGAGAAGGAGTCTAGTGTGATTGACCGCACAAAAGCTCCTCAACAATATTTGAAGGCATAGCCGAGGCTCTTACGTTTTCTTATTTTAAAGAAAATGTAAACTGTCGGTTCCAGATAGAGTGTGACTGGTCAAACTACTCGGTGTGATGCAAAATGCCATTCACTTTAACACGAAAGATGAAATAAAACCAAAGAAAGAGGAATTTAGAATAACGTAATTCTATTGGACAAGTTAACAGAATAACAGATCTAGGAACTATTACTAATTCAAGTTTGGGAGAAGATTTGTAGATTGGGTGCTCGTTGTTGTGGTTCTGTTCGCCGAACTGGGAATTTGTGTTGCAGACGTTTCGTCCCTGTCTCGGTGACATCCTCAGGGCTTGGGGGACTCCTGTGAAGCAATTCTGTGATTTTTCCTCCGGCAGATATAGTGGTTTGTATCTTCTGCTTCCGGTTGTCAGTTCCAGCTGTCCGCTGCATTGGCCGGTATATTGGGTCCAGGTCGATGTGTTTGATGATTGAATCTGACGATGTCAACTAGACAGGGGACGAAACGTCTGCAACACAAGTTCCCAGCTCGGCGAAAAGAACCACATCAACTATTACTAATGAACTGTTCCAATATAGGAAAATCCTTTAAACACAGCCCTTGGCAAAAAGGAAAATTCAGACACAGAATGTCACAAATATCTCTCCAGTCCAGAAATTAAAAACGGCATCAAGAGAAATGTCAGCAAGGGTAGCTGCCAGGAGATAGTCACTGAAGCTTCCAACTCTGTGGAGACCCCAATAGTTTCTGATGTTACTGACAAAGCAAAACCCGGAGATCCTATTATGTGAGAGCTGATCACACTCATTCAGGCTGCATTAAAATAAACCCAAGGCCTCCCTAGCTGTTACTCAAGTGGTCTTAACTAACCAGCTTTGTAACGATTGTTCAATCTCTCGCTTAAAAGAAACCAGAACAAAATAACCTCTTAAAGCTGCAGCATCATCACACTTGTCGGCACATCGAGCCGTTAAACAGGAACCAGGGATAACCCAGTCAGGCCTTTGGCCCTGTCCAATCAGACTAGGAAGAAGTCATTCAGTCCCTTGAGTCACTTACACAGGAACGGTAGGAGGACATTCCCACCTCAATGCACTTACAAAGGAGCAGAATGAGGTAATTGATACTGATTCCTGATGAATACCTTATGCCGGAAACGTCGATTCACCTGCTGTGCTTTTCCAGCAAACCACTGTCTACTCTGATCTCCAGCAACCACAGTCCTCGCTGTCTCCTAATTCATGCTCCAACATGATGACCAAGTGGGGCAGAGGCTGCACAGACAGACTGTTCCACGTTGTTCCTCGTAGCTCCGTCAGTCATGATACACACGTGGGACTTTAACGTAGTTTTCCAGTGGTGAGGAGGGAAGCCATACATTTTGTTTGAAGTCACAAGAAGTCAATAATAATCTCTGACAAGACAGCCTGGTGTTCTCTATGTAGGGCGGAAGCTGGTGGGAATGGCTACCTGTTTCAGATGGAAGGTATTGTGGCTGCTGTTGGGGATTGTGAGCAACATGACGTTGAGTACAGGTTTACACGCCGACTGCCCAATAACGTGGGGCGAGTTAATTTAGGCATATAAACTATTAGGAAAGTCACGTTAGACTGATGAATGGACTCTCTAAGTTCAAATAATGCTGATCTTGTTCGTGTTGATCTTGTCTAGTGCACGTCCTATTCAGTGTAACCTGTATGCCTTACTCTGTCCAAGTCTATTTCCACCCTATGATCTGTCTGGCCATGCTTACTATGACCTGCCTCCACTGCTCAAAAATAAAATGTTTCCCTGTACTGAGGTACACGTGGCAATCAATCAAACCAATCAATCCTGGGTAAAGTATGGAATTTCTCACCCGATCAATGTGACTTTTGGAAATAAGTGATCGCTGCCACTCCTCGTGTTTAGCGTCACCATTTCTTCTTCTTTCAATGCTCTACTGATTAAACACTCAGCTTCTTCACTCTATCCTCGTGATACCATCACGCGTGTCTGTGGTAAGGAGATCATTCGGTACAAAGGAGATCAAATCTGTAGAGAGTGTCCCAACCACTCTCTCAGCAAGGCTCTACAACAGCAGGAAGATGGCATTACTTACGAACTTGAATCATCTTACAATGAAGGACAGCATACCATTGACTGCACCCATTACTTACACCCATTACTTATATTTGGAGCAGTCAGCATAGACTTGTGAGTTGGAGATCACGCTTCCCAAATTTGTTAGAGTTTGTTGATGAAGTGACCAAGAAGGTTGATGAGGGCCGAACGGTAAACGTAGTCTCTATGGGTTTCAGTAAGACCTTTGATATGTTTCCACATGTTCTGGAAGGTTCTATCACGTGGAATTCTGGGGGAACTGGCCAATTGAATACACAGTTGGCTTGATGGTAGGAAGCAGGGGGTTTAATGGAAGAATGCTTGTCAGACCGGAGCTGGGTCCATTGCTGTTTATTATCTATGAATTGGTTGAGAATGTACAAGGCATGATTAGTCAGTTTGCAGATGACACTAATATAATTGGTAGTGTGATCAGTGAGGACATTTATCAGAAATTGCAGCAGGAATTTAATCAGGTATGGAAGTGGGCCGAGAAATGGCAAATGGAATTTAATATAGATGCATGATGTCGTGTATTTTGGAAACTGAACTCAAGGTAGCAGTTTCATGGTGAATGGGACGACCTTAAGGGGTGTAGTGGGCAGAGAGACCTTGGCGTTCAGGTGCAAGGTTCTCTGAGAGTGGAGTCACAGGTAGACAAGGCAGTGACGAAGGCATTTGACACACTGACTTTCAACAGGCTGTACATTGAATATGGAAGTAGGGAAGTTATGCTGCAGTTATACAGAACTTTGGTAAGGCCGCACTTGGAGCATTCTGTTCAGTTTTTGTCACTTTGTATTAGGGAGCATTTAAAGAAATTAGAAAGCGTGCAGAAGAAATTAACATGGATGTTGCCAGGACCCCATGGTCTGAGTTATAGGGAGACGTTGGACAAGCTAGGACCTTTCCAATAGAGTGTAGCAGACTGAGGGGGGACCTTATAGAGCTGCATAGGATCATGAAGGGCATGGATAGGGCGAATGCTCTCAGTCTTTTTCCAAACTTTAGAGAATCGAGGATTAGAGGGGATCAGTTTACGTTGAGAGGGGAAGGAATAAAAGGGAATCTGAGGAGCCACTTCTTTACACAGAAGGCTGGTACGTGGATGAGCTACCAGCAGATGAGGTTGAGGGTGGTACATTAACAACATTTAAAAAGCATTTGGGTAAATATGTGGATGGGAAAGGACGAGAAGGATATGGGCCAACTGCAGGGAAATGGGGTTAGCTTGGATGGACATTTACAAGGTGGAATCGAACCTCTCTGTTAATTCAAACCAAACACCCAGAAAAGCTCGCCTCACCTCGTAATCTGTTAAAATATGAGTGACACATATCTCCTACTTCCACTATTTAAACAAACATTCACAAATTAGTTTGTTAACGTCAAGAGTGAACACTAAACAACAGCTGTTCAAAAATACAAGACCCTCTTTTCTTAGCAACTTACTATCTGTTTCCAACTCCATAAAAATATGCTATTCTACCAACCCACATATTAAACCTTGCAATCTCAAGACCACACAGTCTCTATCTTCCCCGTTGTGTTCATTCTTCCAGCCGCTGATCCCCAAATCACGTTTTGTTTTACTGCAAGTAGGTTTGACATGAACATGTATCTTTGATAGAGAGTGCTTTTGAGAGGGACAGTTCGCACTCCTGCTCTGCAGCAGTTACTCTGCTGTTGGATGGCAGTGGCTCTTCCCCCAGTGTTCAAAATGCTGGGTTTATATCCTCCCCATGGTACAATAATTCTCATAATTTGATTGCTTTCCAGGTGTCGGAACAATAATATTCAAATTCAGTTGGCTTCTGGTATCCTGAGCATTATTTAAACTACTAATACGTCATCCCTACCTGCTTCACTCTCCGCTGTTTCAGAGTTTTTTATCTGCTTTATTCAATGCTGTGCCCTCTTCAGGTGCTGTTGCGCTAACTCACCTACTCCATCTAATCTCTCCCTCACCTCACATACATAGTCCAAGTGTGAGATCTCCGACTTTGGTCCTGTCAATTTAGATTTAATTCAATTCAAAAGACTTCACTTCATGTACGAACATTAACTCAAAGGAAGTAAACTGAGTAGATTTATTTCGGGTATCTTTGATGATAAGCAATTTAATGTGACACCTTTGTCCCAATCATTTGGCCAATACTGACAGTACGATGTTAACATGGTCTTCAGCGTATGATGCTAACTTTCCAATACTCCATGGGATTCAGGATGGGACGCCCTTGATTTAAAGTGCTTTATGTCTAAGCTATCCATGACTTCCTAAAACAGCTCAGCGGTAAAATGAGACCCTTGGTCTGGCTGAATCTCTCTGCGGAGCCCACAGCGAGTAAAAGAAGCTACCAACTCCTGCACTTCACTTTTTGCCTTAACACTCCATAATGGAATTGCCTCTTTAAATCTGATAGACACATCCATTATGCTCAGCAAATATTGGTTTCTTTTATTTTTATTTTAGAAAGGGAAGCTACACATATAATCACAACCCACGTGAAAGCTTCTTCGAATGCAGGAATTTGCAACAAAGGTGCTGGTTTTATTCCTGCCTGTGACTTATCTACCATTTGGCATGTGTTACATGTACAACAAAAAATAACCACGTCCTTGTGCATTCCAGGCCACTAGAATTGCTTATGTAGTTTAGCTTCAGTCTTCCGTAAACTTAGGTGACCACCTGCAGTTAGTTGATGTGCTACCCGTAACACGGTATGCGACCAATAACACAATCTGGTGCACTTCGGCCCATTTCCCTTCTGCACTAACCTACCGTTTTTCTCCACGTTCAGGTTTTTCCTGCACCGTTACATCAAACAGGGGGTCAGTTAACTGAACATCAACTCTTTTGTCTTTTTCTTTCGTTTGTCCATTCTGCTTATGACAGTGGGATCTTGTTACTACACAGTCTGGAAAATTCCTGGGTATATTTCCTTTAACTCCTCAGTTCCCTAGTTTTTATTTGACTTCTCCACCACAAGGGGTGACTCTCCCACATTGGATCCTATTAAATCATTCACAAGAACACACTGTATTCCTGGGACTGACACTCTGTCACTCACTCTTACTGTTAGTTCTCCAATCGTGATGTTTCTGTCCCCAACCTTAATTTCTGTCCTAATTCCACAAATTATCTCGCTCTTGAGTAACATGTCAGAAAGAGTGAAAATACAAATAGTTGGAGTGCCAGGCCTCTAGGAATTCTCTGGCATGTCTTTGCTTAGCCTGTCCCAGGATAGATCCAACCACAACGCCCTAAACAAGCACATAGATCTAGATGCCATCTATCAACCTCTCAGAAAACGAACAGGAAATGACATCACCATAAACCCCAGGAACCCCATCCAGGACAAACATATAAATAGAAAGCAGGAGACAACAGCTTCGCTTCACTTGGAGGTCGCCACTGATGATGTTACCTAGCCAGGTAATGAAATGTCTGGATATCAATCCTACAGCTCAGCGAGCAAACCTACACCCTAAAACTCAACCTGAGCTACAAATTTTCACAAACCGTGCATTTGTAATTTAAGTCTTTTCTAACTCTACTGCAGTTGCCTGTTTCTCTCACACACCAAAGTACTTGACCATCTCCATTACAATTAAAGCTTTCCTTTTGTCCCTGGTTAAACCCAATTCTAATCTACTTGCTAATTCTAAATATATTCCGTCTTCTGCCTTTCTAAACTTCTTTGGCAAACTTGGGAACCTCTTTAGTAATGTTAAAAGCCATTTCTCTCAGTTTTAATTGAACCGACCACAAGTTAACAGAGTTAAATGAATTTTCTCACCGGTTTTATTTGAAGATCTAGGTCAATAATTGCCACGTGTTGGAATCTGCTGGGACCTTTTGTACCCCAAATCTGTTCAATTCGGTCCAAATCCCATATGGCAAGGCCCCAAACTGTTATGACATCAATGTCGAACCCCTCTGTTAATTAAAACCACACACCCAGAAACGCTAATCTCACATCATAATCTTTTGAAACGTGGGTGACAGAGAACTCCTAAATTCCACTAATTAATTACAAATAACAATTTTTATGTATGCATGTTAGCTCGCTGAACTTGAAGGTTTGCTTTCGGACGTTTCGTCACCATGACTAGGTGACATCATCAGTGAGCATCTCCGCTGAAATGCTGGTGGTATGTCCCGCCTCTCTATTAAAAGGCCTTAGTTTCTTAAGGTGGATGATGTTATTTCCAGTTTCCTTTATTACAAGATAAGGTAGATAGGATATAAATTGATGTTTTTACTGATGGACTTCTGGTTACAATGCCATTCCTCTAAGAACGTCCTGGCGTGTCTTCGTATGTGTGTGTTGTTACAGTCAAAATGGTGCCCTTCCTTTTCTGTATTATGGAACATAGTGATCGTGGGTCGTGTCTTTTGGTGACCAGTTGGTGTTCATGCATCCTGGTAGCATGACAACAGGACCATTTCAATGTCGAAAAAATGATTTTGTATACATTGTTTAATCAATGTGTGTGCAGATATTTTTCATGTGTGCACAACACATTCTAAATGAATAACAGAGACACAGTTATTGAAAAATGATGCACATGATGTATAAAATTGATGAAACATTACTTCATGCTCAGCTAATGTGATATGTTCCCCTTCTCTCAATGTTCCCTCCTTTTTCTGGAATTCTCTACACTATACTCTCATTCTTATCAGGATGTGTGTTTTACATTCTTGCTTGTGGTATCGCAACGTACTTCAGTTAATCCATTTTCAACAGGGAATTCAATATATTGGCCTGCTGGGTTCTTTCCAAAGCTAGTGTCTGTCGTATTATTGGAGATTAAAATTCTGGCATCAGACCCAGCATTTGAACAGATTCCTATGTTGTACATGTCCTGTACAAAGGACTACAGCACACCGGAATTACCAAAACATTGAGGGATGTACATCTACTTCTTTCAATAATCTAGTTTTCTAATTTTTCACATTTCCTCGTCTATATCCTCTCTCTCGTTCTCTCTTTGTATCTAGTTAAGAAATTTGCCAATTATTCTTTATGTCCCATCTCTCAAAAATTCTTCTTTCAGTTTATATCTATTGCTCTCTTTTTGATGTAATGTGATTATAATTGAGCAATGTCACAACAAAGACATGAGGAAGGAACTGGCCAGAGTAAATTCGAAGGGGAGCCGAGTAGGGATGACCATGGAGCAGCAATGGCAGGAATTTATGCTGGATAATTCAGAGGATATATGAAACTCTCCCAAAAAGGGTGAAATGTACTCATGGGAGGACAAGCCAGCCATGAGTGATAAGGCATCAAAACAAATGAGAAAAACATACAATGTGGTGAAGATGATTGGGAATCCAAAGAGTTCCTTGGTTCTGAAAATACATAAGGCCGGTATCAGTGACACGACAGAGCTCTTAATCATGGTCAGGGAGAGAAACAGATGGAAACACATTCAATTTAAACACAGACGATGGTATTACTCAAGGAAAAAGATTCAGATGAATTAAACAATTAAATTAAAATCAGTTTTTTTTTGATGGATTGTGTCAGATTAGAAGCATGACCTCAGCAGAGTGAGAATATGAAAATGAAAGTGTTACCACATCAGAAACCAGAGTCGGTCACTGAGTACAGGGTTGATGGGTGAAAGAGTCTCGATGTGAACTAGGGGACAGACATTAGAATTGCATTTCAGATATTGCAGCTCAAAACTGCGTATTCACGGAATGCTGTAAACCACAATAGCAGGAGAAGCAGAACACCATTCAACCACCACCTGTAACATTTTGCCCAGGGATAAGCTCCTTAGTCTGCCATTACAATCAACACGATCTATGTTTCAGTAATGACTGTGGGTGAACATGTCAGGGTCAGAACCATGTGAACCTAAACCTGATGCTAACCCATTAATGTTATCACACCTGAGCAACAGATCTGATCGAAGCTTCGCAGTCCTGCCACATTCAGTCATAAGTGGTAATGGGTCATTAAACAAATGACTGGAGGAAAGGACTCCACAAACATCCCCATTGTAGATAATGGAACAGACCAACGCATCAGTGTAAAAGTCAAAAATGTAATATCTGCCCGATCCTCAGCCAGAAGTGTTGAGTCGACGATCAACTTCACCATCGCCATGATGCCCGCAGAATCACAGATGCCAGTCTTTAATCAATTCTATTCGATGCACGTGAGATGAAGAAACAGCTGAACACAGTAGATACGACAAAGGTAATGGGCCCTGACCCCATTCCTGCAATGGGACTGAAGACCTGTGCTGCACAATAAGTCGTGTCCCTGGGGAAGCTGTTTCATTCCAGCTCCAACTCGAATATCTCACTGGCAATGAGGAAAATTACTCAGCTATGTCCAGTCCCCTAAGAGGAGAATAATTACAATCTGACAAATTACTACTGCCTCAGTAGTCACGATAGACAAATTGGTGGGAGTTATTTTTGACAGAGTAGTCAAGCAGCACAGAAATAACCTGCTCAGTGTGGTTTCCGATAGCTCCCCATGTGGAGATGGTGCTAATGTGGAGATATCGCTGGATTACTAATCCAGACCAGACAAATGCTCTGGCAGATTCTGGAAATTAAAAATAATTAATAAAATATTAAGATGCAAAATCTGGTGTCAGTAACAGTGACCTTGAAGCCAATGTCGATTGTAAACACGAATTTGCTTCTCCCATGGACTTTCAGGAAGTGAATCTCCCGTGCTTTCCTGATCTGGCCTAAAAGTGACTCCAGACACACAGAGATGTGATAAACTCTTCAATGGTCTCTGAAACGGCCAAGCAAAACACTCTATTGTATCAAACTACTCCGAGGTCTTAAAGGATAAAACTAGACAGAACACCCGGCAGCAGCCTCGGTATTGGAAAAGGGACGGTAAACACAATCCTGTCGCCCCTGCAGAGACCTCCTTCCTAACATCTGAGAGTTTGTGACAATTTTCCCACAGACTACACAGAAACACCGGTAAAGGAGGAGGACAGTGAAGGAACGCTGATAGATTTCCAAGTCAGGGTGGTGATTGGCTTGGAGGGGAACTTGAAGATGGTGGTGTTCCCATACAGCTGCTGCCCTTGTCCTTCTGGATAGACGTGGTCATGAGTTGGGAAGATGGTGTCTGAGGATCTTTGGTGAATCATCTCAGTGCAACTTGTAGTTAGTAAAACACTGCTGCTGCTGCTGGGCGTTGATGGTGGAGCATTGTGGATGAAACGACACTCAAACTCGTTGCTTTGTCCTGGATGGTATCAAGCTTCTTCATGTTGCTGGGGCTGCAATCATCCAGGAAAATGGGGAGTACTCTATAACACGTCTGACTAATGCATTGTAGATGATGGACAGACTTTTGGAAGTCAGGATGTGAGTTACTCGCCGCAGTATCCATAGCTTCTGACCTGCTCTTGTAGTTACTGTGGGCGAGTCCAGTGAGTTTCTGGGCAATGATTACCCCCCAGGATTTTGATACTGGGGGATTCAGTGATAGTAGCACCATTGAATGCCAAGGGGCAGTTTTTAGATTGTATTTTAGTGGTGATGGTCAGAGTCTGGCATTTGTGTGGTTTCAATATTACTTGCCACATGTCAGCCTGGATACTGTCCAGATCTTGTCGCATTTGGACATGGATTATTTCAGTATCTGTGGAGCCACAAATGTTGCTGAACATTGTGCAATCATTGGCGAGCATCCCCGCTTCTGACATTATAATCGAGGCAAGCCATTGATGAAGCAGACCTGAAGACGCTTGGGCCTAAGCCACTGCCCGAGGAATTCCTACAGACTTGTCCTGGAGCTGAGTTGACTGACCTTCATCAGCCATGACCATCTTCCTACGTGTCAGGTATGATTCGTACCAGCGAGGAGTTTGACCCGGATACCCATTGATTGCAGTTTTGCTAAGGCCACTTGATGCCACACTTGGTCGAAGGCAGCCTTGATTTAAAGCCCTGTGTCTCTCACCCCACTTCTGGAATTCAGCTCTTTTGTCCATGTTTGAGGTAATGAGGTCAGGAGCTGAGTGGCTCTGGTAGAGTCCAAACTGTCCGTCATTGACCAGGTTATTGCTGAGCAGGTGCTGCTTGAAAGGACTGACACCTTCCATCACTTTACTAATGATTGTGAGTAGACTGATGGGTTGGTAATTGGCTGGATTGGATTTGTTCTGCTTTTTATGTATAGGAGATTCTTGGGTACTTTTCCACACAATCAGGTAAATGTTGTTGTTGCAAGTGTATGGGAACTGCTTGGCTAGGGACGTAGCAAGTTCTCGAGCGCAGGCTTTCAGTACTATAGCCAGAATGTAGTCAGCGTATGTACCCTTTGAAGTATCCAGTGTCTACAACCGTTTCTGGACATTGCGTCGACTAAATGGAATTGCTGATGACTGGTAACTGAATTACTGAGGAACACTGAAGGAGGCCAAGATGGATCATCCTCTCAGCATTTCTGACTGAAGATTGTTGTGAATGCATCAACCTTATCTTTTGCACTGATGTGCTGGGCTATTGCATCATTAAGGATGGGGATATTTGTGGAATCTCCTCCTCCAATGACTTGTTTGATTGTCCCTACCATTCCTCGACGAGATGTGAAAGAACTGCAGATCTTAGATCTGATCCGTTGCTTTTGGGATCACATAGCTCTCTCTATTACTGATTGCTTATGCTGTTTGGCGCACAAGTTGTCCTGTGTGGTGGTTTCGTCAGGCTGACACCTCATTTTCAGGTATTCCCAGTGCTGCTCCTGCCATCCTGCACACTCCATTGAACCAGGGTTGATCCTCTGGCTTGATTGTAATTGTTGCAAGGGAGATATGCCAGGCCATGAGGTTGTACAATTGATGACTCACAACACCTTATGGAAACCCAGAATTGAACTGCTAGATCTCTTCGAAGTCTGTCCTATTTAGTCCGGTGACAGTGCCACCCAATATGATGGAGGCTATTCTCAATGTGAAGGTGTGACTTTGTCTCCATAATGACTATGCGGTGGTCACTTTTACAGATACTGTCATGGGGAGATACTTCTGCAACTGGCAGATTAGTACGGATGAGGTCAAATATGTCTCTTCCCTCTTGTTAGTTCCTTCACCAACTGTGGCAGACCCAGTCTAGCAGTTATATCCTTTAGAACCCCACCAGCTCGATCAGTAATGCTGCAGCTGAGCCCCACGTTGTCGTGGACATTGAAATCCCCCACCTAGAGTACAAATTTGTGTCCTTGCTACGCTCAGGGCTTCCTCCAAGTGTTGTTCAGCATGGAGGAGTACTGATTCATCAGTTAAGGGAGGTTGGTACATCGTAATCAGCAGGAGGTTTTCTTTCCCAAAGGTAAACTAACACCATAAGACTTCATGGGATACAGATTCACTGTTGAGGACTCCCAGAGCAATTCCTTTCCAATTGTATCCGATTGCGCTGCCACTTCTGCTGTGTCTGTTCTAAGTTTGTGAGAAGATTTGTAGCTCGGGTGCTCGTTGTTTTGGTTCTGTTCGCCGAGCTGGGGATTTGTGTTGCAGATGTTTCGTCCCCTATCTAGGTGACATC
The DNA here is from genome assembly GCF_047496795.1 of Chiloscyllium punctatum. Taxonomy (NCBI): domain Eukaryota; kingdom Metazoa; phylum Chordata; class Chondrichthyes; order Orectolobiformes; family Hemiscylliidae; genus Chiloscyllium; species Chiloscyllium punctatum. Next base: position 5,607,985 of record NC_092790.1, read on the forward strand.
CTCAGTGCTTGGGGACCTCCTGTGATGCGCTTCTGTGATCATTCCTCCGGCATTTATAGTGATTTGTATTTGCCGCTTCCGGCTGTCAGTTCCAGCTGTCCGCTGCAGTGGTTGGTATATTGGGTCCATGTCGATGTGCTTAATGTTTGAATCTGAGGATGAGTGCCATTCCTCTAGGAATTCCCTGGCTGTTCTCTGTCTCTTCTGCTGGTGAGACAGGAAATATCCGGGGAAGGTGATGGGGTGTCTGGGATATAGTCATACTCACTGAATCGTACCTTACAGACAATGTCAGGCTGTTGCTTGACGAGTCTGTTTATTTCGATTCACTGTTTCCTGCCAGCTGTCCCATTCTAGAAACATGGCCATATATTCGCCCCAATCCACTCAGATTTTATTTTGCAAACTAGCTTTCCCAAAATTTTCCTGAAAAACCAAATACTTGTCTCCCAGACCATTTCTCAAACATAATCCCCATTTCCTAAATCCGTGTTACTGTTGTTTCTGACCATTACTTTCAGTCCCAATAATTTCTCCTAAATCTTTGATTTACTGTGTTCTATGTTCCATGTACTAGAACCCTTTTCCACACCCGAATTGGTTTTTCTCGTATTGTTAGAAAGTTCTGTGAAGACAGAACTGAAGTTTCATAGTACTGCCATTTCCCTGTTCTCCATAGCCCATACTCTGGTTTGATGATATCAAGAGAAGAGTAAGGGAACTCAGGATTCAGTATTCCTTAAGGTTCCCAGCAGTGCTCTGTATTGCTTTGAATGGATCAATGAACTCGTCTGATTCTCCAGAGAAAGCGAAAACTTTGTGGATATTTTAAGGAAAGCTGGATGTTTAGATAATCATGTTTCTCCCTTAAAGAAATTTTGTTGGATTTTTCTGGTATTAACCAGTGTTAAATTATAGTCGGGGATGGGTAGAGTTCACACTTTTAACTTCTTCATTAGTATTACTACTCGTTTTCTCTTTCTTTGCTTGTGTCGGAGGTGTGGCTCAAGCTGGAGGGAGTTACAAAGGTAGTTGTGATGACAGACTGCCGACCTAAGGACAGTTGAAGCCTGTTTTTTGTTATTAATTGCCCTGAATGCCATATTGGTAGTGGGCAGAAGATAAAATTTTGGGATATGTTGGCGCCCCCAACGGGCGGGGTAAATTTCCATATAAAATGTCATTGGCACTTGGGATTTTGTTTCGTTCGTTGTTTTTTTTTAATGTGTTTAGCTTTGGAAAGTTTTGCGAGCTTGTTAGTTGTAGTAGTAATAGTTTGTATCGTTTTTAGGGTCGCTGAGTGTTTTATCATTAATGCTCAGCGATGTGTAATTCGATGTGAAACTCTCTCGAATTCAAATGTTGCTGCAATGTGTCATGGATTATTATGTGGTTAAATGGTGTACCTGAAACATTAAGGGTAGTGATCTGCCAGTCAAGAGGAAAAATGTAATTGCTCGTCTTAAAATCAAAGAGGGTGGATGTTGCTCTATTGCAGGAGATGCACCGTGATGACAAGGAACATTTGATATTACAGCAGGGCGGCTATGATCGGGTTTATTTCGCGTCTTTTAATACTAGGAGTAGGGGAAAGGTCAGAATGGATAGTAAGAATCTTCCATTTAAATTACTAGATTGTATTAAACACTCATGGAAGGATCATGATCCTCAAAGTCTTGAACTGTGGGAATTAATACAGTATTTTGAATTGCCACCCAGTGCACCCGCTTAAAATCCTGGTACATGCATTTCCCAAATTAAGTTATCTTGCATCATGGCACATTATTGTAGAGGATATTTCAACTCTCTTATGCACCCCACGGTGGACAGAATGTCCAAAGGTCCCCAATACCCTCGTCATAATGTACGCAATTAGTGGATTTGTGTGCAGAACTAGAGCTGGTGGATGTCTGGAGGCAGTTCTACTTCACAAGTAGAGATTTTATTTTCTTCTTGAACTCGCATAAATAGCACAAGAGGGTTGATCTCTTCCCCATCCCTGAAACAATCTTAGGTTCGCTGGCATCCTGCACAACTGGGAATATTACCCCAACATACCTGCCCCAGAAATGGGATAGAAGTCACGTAAGATTATGTTGTTGGTAGATGAAGGTCTTATATTTTTGTCAAATCCCGCAATTTCGGCAGCTCACGTGATGCAATGCATTAATTCGTTCGTCGCCTTTTTGGGCTTTAAGATTAATTTTACAAAGTTGGAGGCCATGCCTATGGGAGGCCTTAGGAAAATACCAGATTTTGAGGGTAAATCCTGTTTTTCTTTTAAATGGATGGGGGTGGGTGGGGGGGTGGGGAGGTTTCTCTATTTCAGTATATTCATTACATCCATTTTTGATCATTTATTTAACGTGAACTATGTCTATTTGTTTGAAAAATTAAACAAGACCTTCAAAGAAGGGAGGCACCTCTAATATCCTGGATAGGTCGGATAGCTGTTCTTAAAATGAATGTCCTTCCTCATTTACTATAACCCGTGTGAAAGCTTCTTTTGATGTCTCCCAGACAGACACACAGAAACAGTCACAGACAAAGGGCAAGAGAAACACTCATAACAAGGAAAGTGGTACAGTTCAGATAATGGATATAACATTTATGGAGTATTGTCATAACCCAATAATTATCAATACTGTTAAAGCATGAATGACAATGCGTCACATTGAGGGCAATACAGTCAAAACCATGTTTCTTACCCGTATAATTGGCATACTGGGTTGTCATCCTGGGATAATGGATTCCAGGTTTAAACTGTGGGCAGCAAGGGGTGTGTCTTACTTGAGTGATTTAGAATTAGTCGAATCCTTACAGTGTGGAAAAAAGCCCTTGGGCCCAGCAAGGGTAAAAACATTCTCTGCTCGAAATTGTATTTTATAACAAGACGTATTTAGAAGTTGTTTTTGGTTTAATATCATTATGGTGAGTCAACTGAAATAACCAGAATTACACAGTATGATTGGATATCTATAACCATAAAATGAAAGTATATTTTTGTTTGGTCTGTGTAAAGCATGCTGACTGTTGCATGAAAGTATACAGTTGATGGAATATACTGTTAGGAGAGTGCGTTCCATCGGAAATGCCCTCAAACAGGCGCTTGAAGAAAATTGGACAGTGACAGGAACGCAGAGGGTTGAATGACTGAAAGCTCCAGTATCTGAGAAAAGCACCAGATCAGCTGGGAACTTATTAAATGCTAGAGCACATTTGAAGGGGTGAATGGCCTCAACATGGTTTGAAATATGTGTGATTTGGAAAAGTGCATCTCTACTCCTTCCTCTTATGTGGTTACACACTGGGGCACTGCCATTTTCCTGAAAGTGGGCATTATTTGGAACACTATCTGGAACATTCCATATTCGGTGTTCTCCAGAATATTCTCTAACTGTGTTGGGGGGTATTGCAAAGGCGAGAGAGAGAGAGAGAGCAAAGCTGTTGCATGCGGCAGTGAGAGTGGTGGAGCATGAGCCTTGGTCGTGCTATAACAGATATACAGTGAGTGTGAGGGAGCAGAGAGAATATGGTGACCAATTACCCTGACAGACCGGGGAAGGTTATTGATGCTTGTCCTGTTTTGCTGGACATTTCTTCATGCCGCAGATGCTACACTGAATTTGGTGGTGAGCACAGACCATGCTCGGTGGGTCTGGTGGTATGGCCCCCTCTGGGAAGGCAATGGCCCCTCTCTGCACTAGCCCATCCACTATGCACACCATGCACCGTCAACAAACTATCTGCCATGCTCGGGGTAAACTGTACAGGGCAGCTCCAAACTGAGAAAGCTCAGCCGTATGCCCCTTGGCCTTTTAAAGATGGCACCAGTGACAAGGAACACGGAATATCTCGGGAAACCCTGGCGACTATGAGTACCTCCAATCATGATGGATGGGAGAATCGAGCTGGCATTCAATGAGAGCTGGGTGGGGTGGGTGGTATTTAATGAGGTGAGTTCGATAAGATAGCACCAGGAAACTAGCTCAGCTTCGTACAGACAATCCCTCTGTCACACTCAATGAAAATGACACTGAGACAAATTCCTGTTTTATACAGTTCAATGAGCCGAAGACTCTGCTGTCCTCACTCCCAATTACAAAGTTGCAGAACAAATGCTCATTCAAAACTCCCCATCGCCTGAACTCACAGCATTATTCCATTCACTCATAATTCTTCATAAGACTGACCCGTGTTGCATGATACTATCGAAATATCTTCATATCAGCATTCTAAAACCTGTGAACATATCTTTCCATGACACTTTTTCTCAGTCTGTCCCTCTCTGTCTCTATCCTGAAACACACGTAATTACAGTCATACATTTCTACTGCATGGAAACAGGCCCTTCGGCCCAGCTGGTAGATGCCGACCAAAATGTGCATCCACACTCACCCCATTTCCCTGCCCTTGCTCCTTTCCTATCCATGTATTTATCCAAATACCTTTTTAATGTTGTTATTGTACCCATCTCAAACACTTCCACTGGCAGCTCATACCAAAGGCTAAACACAGTCTATGTAAAAACGTTGACCCTCAGGTTCCTTTTTATTTTTGTCCTCTCCAAACATTAACAGATGTCCTCTAGTCCTTGGTTTCCAACCTTGCAAAAAAAAATTGAAATATTCACCCTATGCATGGTTCTCATGATTTGATAAGAGGTACACTTCTATATAATCCCCCTCAGTTTTCTACGCTGTAAAGAAATATGTTCTAACCTGTCCAACTTCTCCCTATAACGCAGACCCTTTAGCCCAGGAAACATCTTTGTAAATTTCTTGTACATTCTTTCTCGTTAATAATATCCTTTCTAGGTCAAGGAGAACAAACCTGAACACAATACTCCAACTGCAGCCTCACCAACATCCTGTACAACTGCAATATAACGTCCCAACTTCTATATTCAATGCCCTGATGTAGGCCAGTGTGCCAACAGCCTTCTTCACTGTCCTGTATATCTGCGACTCAAATTCAGACAACCATGCACCTGATTTCCAACATCCTTTTGTTCCACTACACTCCTTAAGGCCCTCTCATTCACCATTAGACTCCCACCTGAATTTGACTTTCCAAGATGAAACATGTTGCATTTATCTATATTAAACTCCATTTGCTATTTCTCAGCCCACTTCCCCAGCTGATCAAGGTAGTGCTGCAATTTCTGATAATGTTCCTCACTGTAAATAATACCTCCTATTTTAGTGCCATCTGCAAACTTACTAACCTGCATTGTGCACTCTCGTCTAAATCATTGATCTAGATAACACACAGCAATGGAGACAGTACCGACCCCTGAGGCACTCCACTTGTCACAGGCCTCCAATCCGACAAGCATACCTCCACCATAGCCATTTGCTTTATAATGTCAAACCAACTGCGTCACCAAATTGCCAGCTTACCTTAGAGTCTGTGCAATCTAACCTTCTAGAGCGGCCTTTCATGTGGAATCTTACGAAAGGCCTTACTGAAATCCATATAGATTATGTTGACCGCCCTGCCCTCGACAATTTTCCTGGTCACTACCTCAAAAAACCCTAATAAAATTTGTAAGGCATGATCTTCCACGCACAAAGCTATGCTGACTGCTCCAAGTCAAATTCTGTCTTTCCAAATGCATGCATATCTTGTACCTCAGAACCTTCTCAAGTAGTTTACTGCAAACAGATGTGAAGCTTACTGGTCTGTATTTCCCAGGCAATTATTTGCAGCCCTTCTTGAAGAAGGGCACTATATTTGTTACCGCCCAGTCTTCCAGGACCTTGGCCCCTGTCTTCTCTCACCTCTTGCAGTGCTCTTGGATATATCTGTTCAGGACCGAGAGATTTATCTGACTTTTTGCATTCTAATATGTCCAGCAGCACCTCTACTGTGATTTCGACAGTACCAAGATATGACAATTAACCTCCCAAAGGTCACAGGACTTCATGTCTTTCTTCATGGTAAACACAGAGGGGAAATTGAGGACCTCAACCATCTCTTGTAGTTTTACACATGCGTGCCTATTTTGGTTTTTAAGGCGTCCTATTCTGTCTCTAGTTGTTCTTTTTCTTTACTATAGTGAATTTGGGTTCACTCTAATCGTCTCAGCCAAGGCTATCTCATACTCCCTTTTCGCCTTCCTGATTTCCTTCTTCAGTAAACTCCTGTATCCCCTGTGTACCTCCAGGGATGCCCTTGATCCCAGCTGCCTGTACCTGAACCACGCCTCCTTTTTGCTGGCTAGAGCCTGAATATCTCTTGTCATCCAGGGTTTTCTCTTCAAGCCTCACTTTCTCTTCACCCTCACAGGAATATATAAACCTTGAACTCGAGCTATCTCACTTTTACAGCCCTCCCTCGTGCCCGACATCCTTTTACCTGAAAACAAACTACTCCAATTAACACTGCAATCCTCTGTCTAATTCCAACAAAATACGCCTTGCCCCAATTTAGAACTTGAATCTGTGGACCAATTTTGTCCCTCCCATCACTATTTTAAAATTAATACAACGCCAGTCACTTTTCCCAAAATACTCCCCCACTTTACCACCGTCACCTATTTCCCAACAGTAGGTCGAGTGTGTCCCTTCCCTTGTCGGACCCTTTATATACTGTTTGGGAAACTTTCTTGAACAAACTTAAGAAATTACGTTCCATCGAAGTTCTTAACTATCTGGATGTCCCAGTCTATGTTAGGAAAATTTAAATCACTTATTATGACAATCCTAATACTCCTGCTACTCTCACCAGTTTCCCTGCATATTTGTTCCTCTAATTCCCATTGATGATTTGGAGGCAACTAACCCCCTCTTCCTTCCTTGTACCATTCACAGAACCTCATCGGATAATATCTCAGTTATTTCATCTTTAAATACTTGTGGGATACTCGCCTTAATCAGAACTATTGGTGTTTCAACTGTTTTCATTTACATCTCTCCCTTGCAATGATTTTCACATCAAAACTTGTCAAGGTACAGTGGCGATCTGGCGCTGTAACTGGATTGGAGCTGCACATCCTGTCACTTCCAGCAAGTTTCCCCACACTGGGCAGTGATCTAACACAGTGTTACCGAAAACTAGAACAACCTGTGTTTATATATGAATAAACCAGTGGGGTCTGCACTTCTCCCCACGCTGGACATTTATCCCAGGAATATAGATCAAGTATTGGTGTGGGCTGCACAGAGTTCCATTCTGGATATTGTTGGGTTGCATTCAGCAGTACGCTAGCCATATCTACACAGTGCTCCATCCCTAATGTATTATGGATGGGCTGTTTATGTGAGTTTGATTGCGAATGTGAGAGAACTAAACATCTGACTATACCTTTATTTTATGTTTTCATTCTTGTTATTGGACCCTTCAAATCCTGACTCATCCTTAGACCCGACCATCTGGATGAGTGATGGTGACTATTGTTAAAGCATCTGGGTCTGCAACATGACCAACAAATAGAGCAGAGGCTGCAGTGAGTACAGTCTCCGTAAAATGGAATGAGGAAATCACAGTCTGATCAGCCGTGGTCTTAGTGAATGGTGGGGCAGGATTGAATGGACCACTAATGCAACTTGTTCATGTATTTATATTTGTTCCAAGCAAACTCCTCTTCTCTCCAAATGTCCCATACTGGTGGGAAGTGAGGCACCTCCTTCTGTTCCTGTGTAACAGGATCCTGGGGCCTCACTAGCCTACAGATTTCCCTGTGGCCCAGTTTCGAACAGTTGAGTGACGGCTTCCTGTTCCTTTTCCTGTTCCCCTGTCCCAGTCTCAAGCAGTTGAGTGACTCCCTCCTGTTCCCATGTCCCAGTCTCGAGCAGTTGAGTGACTCCCTCCTGTTCCTGTGTCCCAGCCTCGAGCAGTTGAATGACTGCCTCCTGTTCCTGTGTCCCAGTCTCAAGCAGTTGAATGACTGCTTCCTGATCCCAAGTCTGTGAAAATGGATGTCCTCCTCCTGTTCCTGTGTAACATGCTCCAATAGCTCTGTGCTCACCTCCTGCTCCTGTGGAATGGAACTGAGGGACTGAATAGCCTCTTCACATTCCTTACAGCTTCTGTTGACTAAAAGCAATTCTCCTGATTCTGTAAATCACCATCAAAATCTGAATGATGTATTTTTGTATTTTGCTCTCAGTAATTGAGCAAACAATCTGACTGACAGAATTCAGAAGCTGAGTAGCCTCCTCCTGTTCCTGTGTTATACACTCAAAAGGCAATAGAGTCTCAGAGATGTACAGTACAGAAAACAATCCTTCAGTCCGGTCGTCTATGCCAACCAAATATCCTAAATAAATCTCGTTCCCCTTGCCAGCATTTAGCCCATTTCCGTCTGAACATCTCTCATGCATGTATCCATCCAAATGCCTTTTAAATGGTGTAACTGTACCTGCCTCCACCACCTCTTTTGTCTGTTCAATCCATACACACAGCAGTCTCTGTGTGAAAATGTTGCCCCTCACGTCCCTACTTAAATCTTTCCCCTCTCACCTTAAACCTTTGTCTTCTAATTTTGGACTCGCCTATCTGGGAAAAGACATTGACTGTTTACCTTATCTTTGCCCCTCATGATTTTATAAACCCCTTTAAGGATCCCCCCCAGCCTCAACACTTGAAAATAGCCCCAGCCTATCCAAACGCTCCCTGTAACTCTAACCCTCCAACACCTGCAACATTCTTTTAAATCTCTTCTGTACCCTTTCGAGTTTGACAACATCTTTCCGACGGCAGGGAAACTGGAATTAAAGGCAATATTACACAAGTGGCCAAACCAATGTCCTGAACAGATGCAACGCGTCGTGAAAATGTTTAGACACAAAGCACGGACCAATAAAGGGAAGATCACCAAGTGCCTTCTTCACTACACTGTTTACCTGTGACAGCACTTTCAAGGAACGGAGAACCTGAACCACAAGGTGACACAGTAGCTCAGTGACTAGCATTGCTGCTTCAGAGCGCAGCGATCTGGGTTTAACTCCATCCTTGAATGACTGCCAGTGTGGAGTTTGCACATTCTCCCCGTCTCTGAACGAGTTTCCTCCGGATGTTATGTTTTCCTCCGACAGTATAAAGATATACAGATAAGGGTAGATCGGCCATGCTAAATTGAGTAAAGTACCCAGGGATGTGCAGGCGAGGTGGATTAGCCATGGGAAATGCAGGTTCAGAGGGATAGAGTAGGGGTTTGTCTTGAGGGATACTGTTTAGAGGGTCGGTGTGGCCTCGATGTGCCGAAAAGCCTGTTTCCTCACTGTAGGGGATTCGATAACTTCTATGGAATTCTCCTTGATTGGCAGCTTTCGACAGGACCCTACCTATATGTCTTGCCTTGATATGTCTTGCTAAAATGCTACACCTCACATTTAACTAAAATAAACTCCATCTGCCACTCCTTGGTTCACCTAAACAAAGTCCCATTGTGGTCTGAGGGATCGTTCATCACTGTCAACGACACCAACAAATTTGTTATTATCTACAACCTTACTGACCATACTTCATATACTCAAATGTAAATGATTTGTATCAGTGACAAAAAGCAGTGGACCCACTATTGATCTTTGCGGCACGCCACTGGTCACAGGTCTCCAAGTTTAATGAACAAATGTCACTGTCACGCCCTGTCTCTAATATTCAAGAAAAGTTTGGACCTAAATGGCGAGTTCTCCCTGGATCCCAGCCAGTCTAACCTTGCTAACCAGTCTACCATGTAGACCATTTTGGTTTTCTTACTGAATTCCATAAAGACAACATCCACTGTCCTGTCTTCATCAATCATCTTCATCACTTCCTCAAAAGATTACACCGAGTCAGTGAGACGTGATCTCCAATGTACAAAGCCCTCTTCAGTCCTTGTCTTTCCAAATACATATCGATCTTTTTCCTCGAAATCCCCTCCAACAATTTAATCACCATTGACGTCATGCTCACCGATCTATAGTTACCTGTTTTTTTCTTTACTTTCTTAAATAATTGCACTATGTTAGCAGCCCTCCAGTCTTTTGACACCTCACCTGTGAAAATCAATGTTACAAATATATCAGCAAAATGCATAAGCAATCTATTTCCTAGCTTCCCGCAAACATCTGGGATACAACTGATCAGGTCCCAGGGATTAGTTCACCTTTATGTGTTTTAAAATGTCCAACACCTCCTTGTAATATAGACACTTTTCAAGGTATCATTGCATATTTCTTCATTCTCTCGCTCTTGTAACCTCCTCCACATTAAATACTGAGGAGAAATACTTGTTTTGTATCCCTCAAATTTGATGTGGTTCCATAAATAGGTAGCCTTACTGATCTTTAAGGGGCCCTATTGTCTCCCTAGTTAATCTTTTGCCATTGAAGGATTTGTAGAATTTGTTCAATGCCTCATTAACCCAATTTCTAAAGCAATCTCTTGTCCACATTTTCCTGGCCCGATTTCCCGATTGATGATACACTTGCTGCCCTTATACACCTCTCGGTATTCACTTGATCTCAGCTCTGTTTACCTGACATATGCCTCCTTCCTTACCTTGACCATGACATCAATATATCTAGCCATCCAGCTTTCCCTGCACCCACCAGCCTTGCCCCTCTCACTAATAGGAACACGTTTGCTCTGGACTCTCTGAAACCAAGTTTTGATGAACTTGCATTTTCCAACCATCCCTTAACCTGTGAATAGGATATCCCAATCTGCCTTTCACAGGGCTCACCTAACACTTTCAAAATTGGCCTTGTTCAAAGTTAGAACTTTAATGTTGACATCAGGTAATTCCGATTCCATAATTAATTTAAAACTAATATTTATGCATAACAAACTTGAAAGTTAAATAAACACTTCCTGTGCCTCTATAACGGGCTCGAGAGACTGAATAGGCTCATCCTGTCCCTCTGTATTACAGTGGAAATGCTGTCCCTCTGTAATAGACCCAAGAGGATTAACGGCCTCCTCCAGTTCTTCTAAACATCACTCGAGAGGCTGCATGGCCTCCTCCTGTCCCTGTGTAACAGATCCGAGACACAGCAACCTGTGGATTACGAGCAGCCGGTAAACTGTATCTAATGGAGACCCATTCCTTTTCAGTTACAGAAACACAAACAACACAATGTACTCCAGGTGCCCTCTCAGTGACACCTCATACAGCTGCAACGACAAATCTCTTTGTTTTGAATGATTCTGTTGGCAAAATGTGCCAATATTCCAACTTTCTACCTTTTCAAGTAGCAACAGGTTAATATGGGCTGACTGGCCTTCTCCTATCCCTCTGTAAGGGGCCCAGAGGGACAGAATTGCTTTGGCCTGTAACTGAGCAGCAGTCTCAATGTTCTGTCTCAAGGTTATGAAAGAATTTGAAAACAGGGCATTAAAACTAGGAGCAGCCTCACACTGGTCAATAAGTACCGTACTTTGTTTCAGGTATCTAGAAACTTGCCCACCTGACATTTTTTTTTCTGCAGCAGATCTGTCATTTTATAACTGCCTACTTTCATAAACAGAGTGGAACATATATCGACCGCTGCAGTGTTCTGTTAATACTCTCATATACAAGGGGAAAAAACATTAAAAATATTGAAAGATTTATGGTCCATCCCTCAGCAACCTTATCCATTCCATCCAAAACCAGTAAATGAAAAGTGATGTATTGAATTTGTTAACTGGGCCTGTTTGTTCAGTGACTGTGATTAATGCCAATCTCCATGGATTCTAATTATCTCAGTGGAAGCTTTCCATCTTTTAATGATAAATGGGCTCCGTTCAATGTGTCAACCCATAACATGAGCGGGAGCATCACCGACAGCACTGACAGGGATCAGCAGATCCAGAGAGAGGGGAGGAGAGATCAGAATCTGAGAACATTAGACTGGAATGTTCCAACAATGGATCAGAATCTGAGAACATTAGACAGGAATATTCCAACAATATACAGGAGCTTCTCCGATTATGTTTGTTATCTTTCTGAATTTGATTGGATGTCATTATCATTGCGGATCTATTTCGCTCTTTTCATTATTCAATACTTTTATTATCCATTCCTGGCTATCGTTGGTGTTCCTGGTGAGTGTCACTATCCAGATTTTGTTTTCTATCAACAGGTTATGAGTGCATTATTGTTATTTGATATTGTCTACACTTCCTGCCACTGTTATTGTTCCTGTTGAATCTCACAATCCAGATATTCACTCTACAGACCACTACTAACTACGTCAATGAAGGTGTTCAATTCCTGTCTCGCTCTCTGTTCTGGCAGTGTTACTCACGGGTCTCTATGTTGAACTGTTCAGTTTCAGGGGAGAACCACAATGCATTGTCTCATTGCCTTTACTGTTAAGAGCATGGAGGTCACTTTCTACTCTTCTGGTTACAAACTCCACTTCCTTCCACTGTCTCCATCCCATTCCTGGCCAATATCTGCAGGTCACAACTGTGGGAGATCCCTTTGACAATGAGCTGATTCTTGACACCATACCCTGAACATTTCGAACTTGAAATACTCACCACTCCAGAATATATCTCACTGGTTTATTCCATCTGCTGTTTGAACCTTGAGCTATGAAATACAATCTTAATGAAGCCAATAATCTGCTGCTGACACTCCCGGCTTCAAACCTGCCGAAGCAAATCTGATTCGAACTCACACCAAACTCCCATCCATCTGTCATTCATGTGCACGCCGATGTATATTGCTGTTGTGTCTGGCAATGCCTTTATTTTAACATTCTCAAACACTTTATCTCATCTGTCCATGAAACTTCCCTCGTTCTCTCTGTTGATAAACAAAAAGCCTGTTGTTCGTATTTAAAATTTTTTTCTCCATGTGCGTTCCTTCTCAAACAATGAGTTTCGCATTCAAACACGCCTATCGCGCACACTCTCTCAGTCTCTGATGAACACACAGAGAGAGCAAACGTTCCAATTATCGGCAGTTATCTGTTGCGAGGATCGTTAGCATATGTTAGTAAAGTTTGCAATACTCTCTATGCTGTGCAGATAGTGCAGTTTACTGAGCAACACACGAGCATGCTCTGCACAGCTCTCCATGCTGGGCTGTCATCTTGTCCCAGTTTATGTTGTTTGTGGTGTTCTGTGAAGCAGATTGAGAACTTGATGTAACAAACCATTTCAGCTGATCTGACAATGTCTTTATTCAATGTTCTCATTCTTGTAATTTTACTCTCGAAGATCTCACTTCGCCAGTTAGTCCCACTGCCCTGACGTTTTCCATATATTTCCACAACATCTTTTCAGTTAATTAACTGTCTGTTTCTGTCTTTAATGTGAATCTCTTGTCCCTTTCTTTCTTTCCCTGGCCTTGGGTTTTGGCCTCCCTATTGAATCGAGTGCTGGCATTGTGTAGCTCAGAAATAATGAAATGGGGTGTGTCAAGCTGTTTTTCACTTCCTTGTATGTCCCATGTGATGGTCCATTGACAGGCGTGTTTCAGAAGTTATGAGAAACAACCTTGTAACTTGGTCTGTACCTGTGGCTATCGCTCTCAGGTGACCATGCGATCAGTAACAAAAGGAAGCCCACTGAGTAAAGGACCACACATATAAATTGCCTGACTATGCTGCCACTTTTTAAATAAAAGGTTATTTTCTCCTTTTTTTTAGTAAGAGGACTTAAAGGCAAAACTTCCTACTGAAAACGGCTCAAGTAAATAACTTTTGGGGCTTTTAGGGTTTTCAAATAAATAGCAGTAACAATGGCCAGCTGGCACAGACCAGGATTTCTAGTTTTTTTATATATTGTAGCTATAACAATCACCAGGTGCTTGGGGTCCCAGAAGGGTTGTAAGTTTCAGTAAATTATCCACGGCTGCTATTCTCTCTGGAACCTCACTTGATGGTGTTTCCTCCTGGATTGGAGAACTGTATGCAAGAATGCATGTCTGAATGGTCCTTTTTGCCAACGGGTGTGTTTATGGGATATTGATATATTGGAACAGTTCATTAGTAGAAGGTACTGTATCCATTATTCGGTAAAGATCGCCAATAGAAAAATTATTCTAAATTCATCTTCATTTCTAATTGGATTTTCATTAGAGTGTTTACATATATTGTATTTTGCTTAATGGTGAGTGGTTTGAATAGTTTGACATCTGGAACACCCAACTCACATCTACCTTTAAAATAAGGAAAGGTTGGCATCCAACCTACCTTCTTTAAACAGTTTGAGACAGTCTGGTTCGACGATAGCAAACTGTGGACTCTTGTCCGGTTCTAAATCGATAATACCAAATTGGGTTTAGAATTTGCAAACAGGCCATTCTCCCCAACAAATCCATACCGATCCTCCGAGGAGTAACCTACCCAGACCCATTCCTCTATCCAATTATTACACATTTACCCCGACGAAGGCAACTAACCCACACATCCCTGAAAAAGATGAACAATTTATCATGGCCAATGCACCTGACATGCACATCTTTGGATTATGGGAGGAAACCAAATCATCCAGAATAAGATCATGCAGACATTGGAGAGTATGCACCAGGAGGCTATTGGGTTCAAAGGTCGCGTATGGTAGTTGATAGTCTCTTTTTTCTGGATGTTGAATTCGGTTGGTTTAAACAGTATTTTGTATCTAAAGATTCAGTCATTAAGAGTTCTCTGGGTGTTGAAAAGTGAAGTTGGCGGTTTTACAAAAGGGAATGACGGTAAAGCTTTAGGAATTGACCAACAACCTGGAGTTGGGGTTGCGATTGTCTGTGAGAAAATTAGAGATAATTACAGCTATAGATCGGCAATTACGTTTCGTGGAACCGCCATCAAACTCTTTGGAAATGGCTGGAATTCAATTTGAAATGATGGTCTTTGAACCTGAGAAGGAATTGAAAGAGGTTGAATTATGATGAAAAGTAGAAATAAAAGAAAAGGAAACGAAGAAGAAAGAGAGAAAAGGACAGAAGAAAAGCAGAGAGTTTCAACTTAAAGAGTTAGCGTTTAGAGGGGAAAGTTGATACAGAAGGCGGAGATGAAGGTAGAATGTCGGTGGGATGAGGAGGATAGTGCGGTTGAGCAACCCTATTGTAACCAATGGCATAAAGAGGTTCTGTTTAAATGCATCCAGGCATTCTCTAAATTTGATGAGAAGGATGGGGAAGCCTTTTGAATTTCATTTGAGAAAGTGGCTAAACAAATGCAGACACCAGTGACCATGTGGATTGATTTGATCCAAAGCTGATCGGTATTTGCATCCCTAATGGAGGAGGTATCTGGCCAGTATGGAGTGGTAAAGAAAGCCATCTGAAGTGCATATGAGCTTGGGCCAGACATTGACAGACAGCGTTACAGGAATCTAAAAGAGGGTCCCTGGTTAAACGCACATTGAGTTTGAAAAGATCAAACAAAGTAATTTTGAAAGGTGGTAAGGGTATTAAAAACAGAACAAACCTATGACACTCTTAGAAAGATTCTTATTTTGGAGAAGTTCAACAATTCACTTCCTGCAGCCGTGAAAACTCGTGTGGAAGAGCAGAGTTTAAACAGCATGATTAGAAGCTGAAATGGCTGATGATGATTGAGTTCAGAAATCAAAGTTTGGTTTCTGTGAGAGATGGAGAAGAATGTGCGAGGACTTGTAAAGGTTTACTGGCATAGGCCAGGAGAAGCAGGTAAAGAGGTTAGAGCATTAAGAGGTACAGAAGTATGTAATTATTTTATGCTGAGACATTAGGAGCTGTGTCATTCAAAAGGACGATTGGAAAGATTAGAAGCACTCCATTATGTAACGTGTGATTGGCGTGTCCAGTGGAAACATCAACAGATTTATTCCACAATGGGGAAGGAGGCCTTGGTGTTGGCGTTGCAACATTTCAGATTTACATTGCCAATAACATACCTGAGACAAATCTTTATCACTGATCATAACCCCTTAAAATTTTTGGTGAAGTTTAGGGAGAAAAATACCAGTCTGTTTCGATTGAGCTTATTATTGCTGCCATTCAGTTTGAAACTATACAGGCGACAGGGCGATAAAACCTAAGTGTGGAGACTTGGATGAAGAAAGACAAAGGCATTCTGTGGCAGGAGTAAAATGACTGAAATCGAAATAGATGTGAATATTTGTATGCTCAGAGTCAATGTAATATAAATGCATTTCAGTCTACTAATAGAGGAAGATTAGGAGGTCTAAAATGAATCCACCTTTGTGTATTGATGGATTATTTTATTAAAGATGGAGTTGTGAGGATACTATCACTGTAAAAAGGTTATTTCTCTTGGGTTTTATTTTGAAGAGAGGTGTTAAAGCCAGAGGTGCAGAACTGCTGTCTGAAAACAGTTTAAATAAATAACTGAGATTTTAGGTTTCATTAAAACTTTGGTAACAATGGAAGGACAGTGGCCAGCTCTCCCAGACTAGATTTCCTCATTTTACTTTTAGCTGCAGCATCCAGAAGCTGCTGGGGATCCCAGAAGGGTTGGAAGTTTCAATACATGATCCCCAGCTGCTTTTCTCTCTGAGATCTCTGTTGATGTTGTTTCCCCCTGGATTGGAAAACTGCTGTTCGGATCTGTATTTGAATATATCTTTGTGCCAAGCGGTGTAAACCAAGAAGGTAAAGTATCTATTGTTTGTGTAAGTGTTCCAACATATAAGCTATCCCAAAACATTATTTCCTTTGATTGTATTTTAACTAAAGCATTTGAATAGATTATATTTTGCTCAATGTCGAGTGGTTTGACTCGTCACGACATAACTGGAACACGCACTTCACATCTATATTTAAAGTAAGGGAAGGTTTGGGTCTAAACGACCTTCTGGAAATATTTTGAGGGAATCTGGTCTTGTCCAAAACACTTGTAGCGAGGGGCTTCTGACTGGCTTCTGCAAATGAAAATTTAGTGGAAGGGCAGGGGGTGCTTTGCTGGAGGTTGTGCTGTAAGTTGCCTCAGACATTCAGTGAGATCTGAGGATTTGGTGACCCAACTCTGGATGGAGTATGGGGACTGTGGATACAGCATCTGAGCCTGCAAAATGAACAACAAATGGAGCAGAGGCTGCAGAGAGGGGAAGCTCTGAAACCACAGAGTGAGTGTGTGTGGGAAGAGGGTCTGCTGTATCCACCCCGGATTTTCCAGGAACAATTTCCCAAACTCCACTTAACTTAGGATCAAAGTGTGAGGGGACCATGACTGAACAAGGAGCTGGTCACAGAGCGGTGTCACCTCCTTCAACACGACCTGCAGCTTCACACTAGGGGGAGGACAGTGCTGCCAGGGGCTGTTAGGGTCACAGTTTCATTCAGTTTCTATGATCCAGAACTTTCCATGCAGGACTAGGTGACATATCCATCATTTCCCAGTATCTCAACAACAATGTCATCATTCGGTGATGGAGGGTATATATGGTGGATGAGGTAAATAGATTGTTTCTCCCTCAGCAGGGAGCTGCCGGTTGTATCCAGTTTGGTAGGATTCCCGATGGTGTCCATGGCATCTGCAGAGTATCCATGTCAATGCGGAGAGGTAGAGGAACTGAAGGAGCTCTCTCTCTCTCCCTATTAATGTTACAGTATGCCCATGCACACTACATCATGTTGATGAATACCCACTGTCCTAGCAGAAGTCATGGTCTCTTCATTCAGAAGCAGTCAGCCATTCCCATCGTCATCGGGTCTCCACGTAGAAAGAAATGAATATATCTTGGATAAAGGCCGTCCCCTTGATGCACGTTTCAAAACACCATCCCCACCACCAATCAACCAGATCAAAGTATCCTATGTGTATGGAGAGCAAGCGGGTCACTTTGAGTGTCTGGGAGCAGACGATCAGGGATGGAGCAAAACCTCCCATGTCTGAATGGATCTGAGTGAACCCTCCAGTACACAGTATCATTAAGTCCTATAATCCCTCTCCATTTCAGTAACATATTGCTTTCCGTTATTCCTGGAAATGAAATGACAGGTTAAATCATGTTAAATTCCACCTGCTAAACTATTATCTATTGCCTTTACATTTCTGAATCTATTTGCAGACTCTCCACCCTGTCTTGATAATTTAATCTCTTGCTTACCACAGCGACATCACCAAACTCAGTATCTGTATATCTGTTCCATCCTCCTGATCATTCATATAGACTGTAAATAGTTGAGAATCCAGCACTGGTCACTGTGTGACCCTACTGGTTACGTTCTGTCTAACTGATTGAGACTGATTTATCCTGAGTGCCTGCTTCGTGTATGATACCCAGTCCTCCCCCATTCCAGTGAAACACTGTCGAAGGGTTGAAGAAGAACAAGGAGCATCTGTGAGGAATCCAACCCCTCGATGACGCTGATGTCAATACGACCTCTGTTCCACTTTCCTGCCATCCCTTCATCCTAAAACTCTAGTCTCTTGTTGTAGATTGCGCCACATGAAAAAACATCCACTCCATATCTACACATTCAATTACTTTTGGAATGTTACAGACCTCAATGAGATCTCCTTTCATTCTTATAAACTCGAGAGTATATGCCTAAACTGCTCAATTACTCTTCATAAGACAAACACTTCAAATATGGAATCAATCTAATGAAGCTCTTCTGAATTGCCTCCAATGGAAATACCTCATTCTGCAGGACACCCAAACTGTACTCCAGTTGCAACCTCACTAATGCCTTGCATAGCTACACGAACACTCCCTACATTTCTACTCTATCCTTTTACAAATAAACGCTGAAATTATGCTTGCATTTCTCATTACTTGAAGTACCCACAGGTAAGTTTTCTGTGATATGCAAGCAGACACCCAGATCCCTCTGCACCTAAACACTTTGAACTTGCTCTCCGCTTAGATAATAATTTGTCTTTCTATTATACTGGCCAACTTGAATAGCCCCATATTTATTCCCTTTAATTTTCCTTGCTAAATGTTGGCCTATTCACGCAACCTATCCGTATAGTTTTAAAATCTCTTGCATCATCTTTCCGAAGTAATTTCCCACCGATGTGAGAGTCATCTGAAAATGTGGCATTGTATTTTCTCTCCCGTCAATCGAGTACAGTAATACCATCAATGCAACTGGTTGAAGCATGCGTACTGAAATCAATGGCACCCTACAAATTGCATTTGCCAAAATAAAATGACACATTTAATCCATCTGACTCCATTTTGTTGGTTAACCAATCCTCCATCCAAGCTAATAAATTACTCCTAAACCCATGTTGTCTGATCTTACCACTTACTCTTTGGAGAAGCGACATATCCAATGCCTTCAGGAAGACCAGATATGTTCCATCTCCCACGATCCAACTTTTTTGTGACATCTTCAAATAAGTCAAGCAAACACTTCAAACTTGATTGTCCTTTGTAAAACCATGTTGACTATGCTGGATTGTGGTTTAACTTTGCAAATGTCCTGAACAATGGACTCTAACAATTAGCCTTAAATTATAATGGTTTATTGTTACACTTTAGTCCCGAATGTATACCATTATTATAAGTTCCTCCCTTTCGACACCCTTTACGTTTTCTTTGAATTCCTATTTAATGGGCAAACGTTTTTAAGAGATCTGCTCCAGTTGCTGTATAAGAGTCATGTGTGGCTGAATGGACTCACCATCCTGCTGTTGTACAAACTCGATGGGCTGACGTCTTTCTGGTGTTCCCATGTTGTCGTCTCCAAGGCCAGAATGACCTCCTCCTATTGATGCTTTAGAGGATTGGGAGATTATGGAATCTTACTGTTGCTCTCGAACATTTTGATGGGCTGATCGGTCTTCTCATACTTCTCCATGGAAATATTGAACGGTCTCCTCATGTATCCGGGAGATGGTTCCGAGGGGTTGATTGGTCTTATCTTGTTCCCATACAACAGACACGTGTCGAAATTACTTGAACTTTCTCAATAAAGAAGTCTCAGATAGTTTTTATCCTTATCCAATTCCCTTGCAATAGGCTCGGTGGGTCTGAATGGCCTCCTGTTATCTCAGTGTAACAATCTCCAGTCACTGTGTGACCTCCTCCAGTTCCTATGTGACAGACTTGAGGAGGCTGAATGGACTGATCCTGTTGCTGTTTAACAGGATACTGGTGCAGCATGTCCTACTGTTATAGGCTCAAGTGGCTAATTGGCCTCCTTCTGTAAATGTATATCAGGCTCCAGGGGCTGAATAGCCTCATCCTGTTTTGGTGTAACAGGGTCGAAGGCTTGAATATCCTCCTGTTGTTCCTGTGTAACACACTGGAGAACGGAATGGTTCCTCCACTATCTGTGTAATTCGCTTCACTCGTTGAATACATCTGTCATCGATGTTGAAGTAAGTTCATCTTTATTTTTTGTAAACTCCAATGGCTACTGGGTCAACGTGATCATCCTTTCGTTATAAGCTAGCACCTTCATTGCAGGAATCAGTTGAGGGAACCATCTCTGAGCTGCTTCCAATATAACAACATCATTTCTTCACTGAAGAGATTAAATCTATACACACTACTCCAGATCTCACTAAGACCCTGTACAGCAGCAGCAACATTTTTCCAGCCTGTTGTAAGGATCCCACCCAGGTTAGAGTTGTCTCAGCTCTCTGGGGGAATATAGAGCATTGTTGGAAAATCATTGTCCTTCTCTCCTCCATCAGCATAACGGGAGATCTGGAGAAATTAAAGTTTGAGAAGTTCATAAATGATGTGGCGAAATGATCTCTACCATTAATCTCTCCAGAGCCCACATCGCTCAGAATCCACAGAATCTAGTAAGATGGAGCAAACATTGATGGGAGTTATATATCAAAGTGAAAGCTGCAATACAAATGCTGGACATGTTATAAAACAGGAAATGAGATATACACATTTGTGGGTACTGCGGTAATAATATACTGCTTACATTATATCTAAACTGTGTTAACCCAATTGAATGCTAATGCTGGGAAAATGGATCTCATGACCACGTGTGAGATGGTTTACATGAACATTATGTTGAGCACTGAGCTGGAGATCAGGTTATTTAGGAATTGGTGCTGAGTGATCAGAAGAGCTAATTGAAAATTTTGCTGGAAAGGACATTTTGGGAACAGTGACCACAATGTATTGGTTTTCTTTTATGCTGTTTGAGTACACGACAGTTTTTGTTGTATTTGAAGTAACCATTTGAAATCTGAGTCATGCAGACCATGAAGGTGTGAGGAGAAAGTGGAGATGACAGATGCTGAAGATCAGAGTCGAAGAGTGTGGTGCTGGAAAAGCACAGTCAGGCAGCATACTAAGAGTAGATAAATCGATGTTTCAGGCATAATCCTTTCATCAGGAATGAAGCTTATGGGCCTAGGGGGCTGAGAGATAAATGACAAGAGGGTGCGGCAGGGGGGAGGTAGCTGGGATTACGATAGGTAGATGAAGGTGGGGTTGAAAGTGAAAGGTGATGAAGGGAGACAGAACGCCTCATCTACTGCATCCATTAAAGACAATGTGGTCTTCTCTACATTGGTGAGGCAGGAGGTCAACTTGTAGATCATTTCAGGGAACATCTCTGGGACAACCACATTGAACGACACCATCGCCTAGTGGCTGAGCACTTTAACTCCCCTCCCACTCTGCCAAGGACATGAGAGTCCTGGGCCTGCTCCATCGCCAAACCCGAGCCACCAGAAGCCTGGAGGAAGAAAACCTCATCTTCTGCCTTTGGACCCTCCAACCACAGGGGATCATAGTGGATTTCCCCATTTCCCCATTTCCACTAATCCCACCTTATCCTCCTCCAACCTTCTAAGTCAGCACCGCCCTTTTGAATGTTCCTATATGTCCATCGTCCTTCCTATCAATCTGGTCCACCCTCCTCTTCGACTATCACTTTCATCCCAACCTTCATCTACCTATTAGATGAAAGGAGGCAGCTTAGAAAAATGCCAAGTGTTGCAGTAAGCCAGTGGATTCAGAGAGATGTAGGACCCAGCAAAGGATGACCAAGAAACTGAGAAGAAAATCAAAAAGAGAAAAAGCGTGCAAACGAAAGAAAAACATAAAGACTGCTAAAAAGCGTCTATCAATGTATCAAAAAAATAAAAACAAGGCCAAATGTGGAATTGTTGGTGTGCAGACAGGGTAATTTATTGCAGAGAACAGAGAAATCGCAGGGAAAAGAAACAGTTTCTTTGTGTCTATCTTCATTGAAGAATGTCCAGAAATTCTCCCAGAAATACTAAGTGACCATGGGTCTTGTGCAAGTAACGTCTAAGATCATTCTTATCAGTGTTGAGGTCATCTTTGAAAAGAAAGGTGGATTGAGTATTTATAAATCTGACAGACTAGATGTACTTCATACAAAAATTTCAGAGGAAGCAGCAATAGACATGTTGATTGCATCGCGGATTTTCATTTTATTTTCCGACACATTCCCGAAAGGCATTTTGCCAATCTGGATAAGGAAAAGGTCATAAATATTATCCAACAGTTTAAGGAGAGATGAATTTGGAGAATGGTAAACTACAGACCAGTTCACCTGTCATCCGCAGTCAGGTATCTCTTGGACTCGATTACAAAGAACATGCTACTAGATATTTAGAAGGTAAAAACATAACTGGGGAGTGTGAGAATGCACCGATGAATCGAAAACCAGCATTGGCAAACATTTTTTTGGAATGGTTTGAAGATGATTCTTGTGGACAAAGGCAGTGAAGAACCAATGGATAATGTATAGTTGGATATTCATGAGCTTTTTTAATGAACTCACACACTGAGCTCATAAGAAAAGTTAAACCGGGAGGTATTAGGAAGAACATATGCAAATGGGAAAGTAAAAATTAGGTTTACATTCATGTGAATGTAATTGGAAGATAGAGGATGTCTTGCACCAGTTGCATCGAGCGTTGGTGAGACTACGCTTAGAATATTGTGTATCGCTCGGATTCCCAATCTAAGAAAGAATATACTGACTACAGAGGAACTGCAAAAGATATTCTCCAAATTAACCCCTAAGTTGGCAAGGTTGTCTGACGGGGTAACTCAGCCTGTAATCTCGAGTTTCGAAACATGAGAGGTGATTGTAGTGAATCTTAGAAACATCGAAAGGACTGAATAACAGAGGGACATGAGGAAGTACAAGTAGGCGAGATCTGGGAGAATCCCATGATATTCTACACGGACAAGTAGAACAGAATAATCAGCAAACAGTCAGTGTACATTAGAAACCAAAGGGGCAATCTGTGTGTCAAGCTGGAGAACAATGATGGATTGTAACATGAGACCTTCACATCTATTTTACTTGGGAGAAGGAGGATGCAGGTACAGAATTCAAGAAGATGGACTGGACAACTCTTGAACAGATTGATGTAAAATACGAGCAGGGGTTTGAGGCTTTGTTCTGTGCAAATTTGGACCAATCTCCATGTCTGAATGAGTTGTATCAGAGGCGGCTGTTGGTGTCAACGGAGGAATGACCCTGATTGAATATTTTAATTAGAATCTGACCATAGAGGAGGTGCCAGAGAACTGGAGGACTGCTAATACGATTACACTTCACCGTAAGAGTGGGAGGGATAGTCTAGGTGACGATAGATGAGCGAGTATTAGATCACTGTTAAGTAAACTACTGGAGAAAATAGGGAAGGAGAAAATCGAACTCCAATCAGAGTCACAAGGTTTGATCAGGGATAATTATCATGACTTTATCAGAAGGGAGTCGCATCTAATGGATTTGATTGAATTAGTTTGAGGAGGTCGATTGTTTAGTTTTGTAGGAAGGTCTCTGACAAATTTCCAGCTGGGATACTGAGAAATAATGTAAAATCTCACAATATGAAGGATACCTTGACAGGTTACAAGGAGAATTGTCTTAGTGTCAGGAGGCAGAGGGTGGTGGGAGAAGGCTGTTTGTGTGACTGGAGACCAGGGATCAGTGCTGTGTCCATTATTGTTTGTGTTATTCATAAAAAAAACAGATGTGAATGTGGAGGGGGCTAGGTGGAGAGTGGGGGAGGTGTGATAAGTAACTGTATGTTTGACATAAAGATTGACCGGTTGGTTCGCAGTGAGGAGGAAGGCCTTAAGTTACAGGAAGATGCAGATGGAATGGTCAGATGGGCAGATCAATGGCAGATGGAATGTAACCCTGATAAATATGAGCTGATGCACATTGGGAGAAGGAACCAGACAGGGGAGGACTCAATGAATGGCAGCACACTGGGAACCTCAGTGTGTGCTTCTCCACACATCCCTGAATGTGACTGGACAGGTTAATGGGCTAGGTAAGAATTGGACCTTGGGTGTTGTGTTTCCTAATCAGGATGTAGATTATAAGAGCAATACAGGGCTTTGGTTCGGCCAAAATGGAGTACTGTATGTGGTTCTGGGAGCCACATTCCAGGAAGGATGTGATTGTACTGGAGAGGGTGCAGAGGTGATTCACCAGGATGTTCCCTGGGATGGAGCATATCAGCCATGGAGAGAGGCTGGATAAGCTCGGGTTGTTTACTTTGGAGCAGAGAAAGCTGAGGGGTCCGTGATTCAGGAGGATACGTTTATGAGGGACATGGACAGGGTGGATAGACAGCAGCTGTTCCTTTTAGTCAGAGGATCAAGAACAAGTGAGCCCAATTTAAACTGAAGAGTTTGAGGTTCAGAGAGGATTTAAATATTTTTTCACCTCGCGGATGTGGGGTTCTGGGATTACTTCCCGAGAAGGGGAATTATCACGGGTAACCTCACAATCATTAAAAAATACTTGGACGAGCACTTGGAAGTGTCATAACATTCCAGGCTATGGGCCTGGTGTAGGAAAGTGGGACTAATATAGATTGTGCTGTATTTCTGTTGGCACAGAGTCTATGCTCCTGTGAGTGTATGGTGTGGAAGGTCAATTATTGAGTAGTCTAAGGCAGGAATTGATGGCTTTCTGAAGAGTGTATTCACAAGGGTTAAAAGAGTGAACTGTAATAGCTGGTTAAATTATGTCAATGTGACAAATATGAGAAAACAAGTGCAGTTTCCTTACAGTTTGAAACCAGAGAATAGAGAATGGGAAACAGGGAAATGGCAGAACTATGAAGCCACTACTTCAGTTCTGTCTTCACAGAACTTTCAAACAATACAAGGAAAACCAAGTCTGGTGGAGGAAAATGATAGAGTACATTGAACATAGAACATAGTAAGTAAATGGTTTAGGAGAAATTATTGTGGCTGAAAGTATTGGTCATAGGCAACACTAACGTAGATTTATGAAATGGGAATTATGTTTGAGAAACAGAATGGGAGACAAATGAAAGAGAAGCAATGGATGTAAAACATGTGCATTTTTAGAAAGATTTTGGTAAAGCTCCAAGCCCAATTTGCAAAATCAAATCTGAGTGGATTGGGGGCTAATATATGGCTATGTTTCCACAATGGGACAGCTGGCAGGAAACGGTGAATAGAAATAAACAGACTCGTCAAGCAACAGCCTGACATTGTCTGTAAGGTATGATTCTGTGAGTATGACTATATCGCAGATACCTCATTACCTTCCCCAGATATCTCCTGTCTCATCAGGACGGACACAGCAGAAGTGGCGGCACAGTGGGATACAGTTGGAAGGGAATTGCTCTTGGAGTCCTCAACAGTGACTCCATATCCCATGAAGTCTCATGGCATTACTTTGCACATGGGAAAGGAAACCTCCTGCTGATTACCATGTACCAGCCTCTCTGAGCTGATGAATCAGTACTCCTCCATGCTGACCAAAACTTGCAGGAAGCACTGAGGGTAGCACGGACGCAAGATCTACTCTGGGTGGGGGATTTCAGTGTTCACCACCAAGAGTATCTCAGCGACAGCATTACTGATCGATCTGGCCAGGCCCCAAAGGATATAACTGTTCGACTGGTTCTGCAGCAGGTGGGGAAAGAACCAACAAGAGGAAAATATATACTTGAACACAGCCTTACTAATCTGGCAGTCGCAGAAGTATCTGTCCATGACATGATCGGTAAGAGAGACCACCGCATAGCCATTGTGGAGACAAAATCACACCTGCACATTGAGAATAACCTCCACCATTTTGGGTGGTACTATCACGTTGCTAAACAGGGCAGACTTCGAACAGATCTAGCAGCTCAAATCTGGATGTCCATAAGGTGTCGTGAGTCATCAATAGCAGCCAAGTTGTACTCCCGCATAACCTCATGGCCTGGCATAACTCCCTTGCAACAATTTCCATCAATCTAGAGGATCAACATTGGTTCAGTGGAGTGTGCAGGATGGCAGGAGCAGCATCAGGCATACCTGACAATGAGGTGTCAGCCTGGAGAAGCCACCGATCAGGACTACTTGTGCACCAAACAGCATAAGTAGTAAGTGATAGACACAGCGAAGTGATCCCACAAGGAAAGGAACAGATCTAAGCTCTGCAGTACTTCCACATCTAGCCGAGAAACGCTGGGGACAAAAAGCAATTCACTGGAGGAAGAGATTCCACAAATAACCCCTTCCTCCATGATGGAAGAGCCCAGCCCTTCAGTGTATAAATAAGGCTGATGCATTCGCAACAATCTTCAGTCAGAAGTGCTGAGTGGATGATCCATCTCAGCCCCCTCCAGTGGTCCTCAGCAATTCAGTTACCAGTCATCAACCAATTCGATTCAGTCCACTCGATATCCAGAAACGATTACAGATACTGGATACTCCAAAAGGTGCATAATCTGACATCATTATGTCAATAGAACTGAAAACCTGTGCTCCATAACTTGCCACTCCCCTAGCCAAACTATTTCAATACAGTTACAACAATGACTTTTCCTGATTACTTGGAAAATTACCCCAAGTAATCATTGCTCCTGCATGTAAAAAGCAGAACAAATCCAATCCAGCCAATACCACCCCATCAGTCTCCTCTCGATCATCAGTAAAGTGGTGGAAGGTCTCAGTGCTTTTAAGCAGCACCTGCTCAGCAATAACCGGGTCAATGACGGCCAGTTTGGGCTCCACCAGGGCCACTGAGCTCCTGACCTCATTACCGTGGTTCAAACATGGACAAAAGAGCTGAATTCCAGAGGTGGGGTGAGAATGACAGCCCTTTAAATCAAGGCTGCCTTCGCCCAAGTGTGGTATCAAGGGGCTTTGACAACACTGGAATCAATGGGTATCAGGGGCAAACTCCCCGCTGGTTAGAATCATACCTGACACGGAGGAAGATGGTCATGGTTGATAAAGGTCAGTCAACTCAGCTCCAAGTCTGTCGGAGTCCCTCGGGCAGTGACCAAAAACTTCTTCAAGGCTGCTTCATTAATGACCTTCCCTCCATTTTATGGTCAGCAGTGGGGATGTTCGCCAATGATTGTACAATGTTCTGCAACATTTGTGGCTCCTCAGATACTGAAGCAGTCTATGTCCAAATGCGACAAGATCTGGACAGTATCCAGGCTGACAAGTGGCAAGTAATATTCAGGCCACACATGCCAGACCATGACCATCACCAATAAAATTCAACCTAACCTGCCCGTTGGCATTCAATGGTGTTACGATCACTGAATCCCCCAGTATCAAAGTCCTGGTGGGTAATCATTGCTCAAAAACTCACTGGTCTGGCCACATAAATACAGTAACTATAACAGCAGATTAGAAGCTAAGAATACTGCGGCGAGTAACTCACATCCTGACTTCCAAACGTCTGACCATCATCTACAATGCATAAGTCAGAAGTGTGATGGAAGACTCCCAATTTGCCTGGATGAGTGCAGTCCCAACAACACTAAAGAAGCTTTATACCATCCAGGACCAAGCAGCCAGTTTGACTGTCCCTTCATCCACAATGCTCCACAATCAACGCTCAGCAGCAGCAGCAGCAGCAGCAGTGTTTTACTATCTACATGCTGCAATGAAATGATTCACCAAAGATCCTCAGAGACCAACTTCCCAGCTCCCATGTCTATCTAGAAGGACAAGGGCTATAGATGTATGGAAATACCATCTTCTTCAGGTTCCACTCCAAGCCATTCACCATCCTGACTTGGAAATATATCACCGCTCCTTCACAGTCACTGGGTCAGAATCCTGGGATTCCCTCCCTAATGGCATTGGAGGTCAACCACAGCAGGTGGACTGCAGCGTTCAACAAGGCAGCTCACCACCACCTTCTCAAGGGCAACTAGGGATGGGCAATAAATGCTGGCCCAGCCAGTGACTCCCAGATTCACGAATAAACAAATAGAAATTAACAGAGGAAGGTTGCTGAGGTGTCACAGGGACCAGTGCGTGGGGCCCAGCTGTTCACAATGCCCTTTAAACATTTGGTTGCTGGAATCAGATACAATATATCCCAGCCTGCTGACAGCACTAATGGGTGTGGGATTGTGAGTGGGTAAGGAGGATGTAAAAAAGCACCGAGAAGACTAAGACAAGTGGAGTGAATGGGTAAATACGTGACAGATGGAGAACAATGTGAATAGAGGTGACGGTGTGCCCTTTGGTGGAAACGATAAATTGTCAGCCTACCATTTGGAAAGGATTGGTTGAAACATGTTGATCTACAAAGGGACGTATGCTCCTGTTTGTTTTTTCCTTCTGCATAAACCTCTGAGGCCCATGCAGTGCAGTGAGTTCTGCAACCAGATGACAATACTGGGCATGGAGATTGGCACACTGCCCAGTGTATATAGACCCACCAAGTGGGGAGCTGTAACATTAAAAAGGATCCGCATCTCCCTGTACACCAGACGCTGAAAACAATATTGCAGAAACAGAAAGCAGTGATGAAGATAAATGATGTGTTGACCTTCATTTCAGGGGGATGTGAGTCCAGAAGTAAGGGTGTCTTACTGCAGCTGTACAGGGCCTGGTGAGATATCATCCCGAACATTGTGCAAAATTGTGTGTAGTTTTGGTCTCCTTACCTAATAAAGGGCAAACCTGACATTGATGGAGAGCAGTGAAGGATGACCAGACTGATCTCTGGGATGACGGACTTGTTGTGGGAGCACAGATTGGGGAGACTGGATAAGTATTCCACGGTGTTTAGGAAAATGAGTGGAGATCTCAGTGAAATATACAAAACTCTGACAGGGTGAGTCAGATTGGAAGCAGGTCACTCTGCATTGAGATGAGAATAAATGTCTGCACTCACTGACTGGTGAACTTGGGGAATTCGCTCGCACCTGGAAACCCAGACATTGATTATAGATAAGGATTTAGAGACAGTAAAGGGATGGCGGGAGAGCAGGAGTACGGTGTGGAAATGAAGGGCCAACCATCATTACAATGAATTGGATAGCAAACTCGATGGACCAAACGTACTACTGCACCACTTATTTTATAGCTTCCCAAGGTTACTCACATTAACAGATATGTATATCGTGTGGGGTAAGTGCATTGAGGAGACTTTTTCCATGAACTAGAATGGGGAGGCTCAATGTGTTTTATGACCTACTCCTTTCCCGCTGTTTCTGTGCAGTCTGTGGGAAAGCTCTGTAAATGTTGTCACAAGCTCTCAGATGTTAGGAAGGAGGTCTCTGCAGAGTCGACAGGACTGTGTTCTCATTCCCGTTTCCGACACTGATGCAGAGGCCGGGTGTTCTGTCCGGTTTCATTCTTTCAGACCTCGGAGTAGTTTGATACAAATGAGTGCTTTGCTTGACCGTTTCAGAGACCATTGAAATGTTTATCACATGTCAGTGTCTTTGGAGTCAGTTTTAGGCCAGCCCAGGAAATCATGGGAGATTCACTTCCTAAAAGTACTTTGGAGAAGGAAATTCTGTTTACAATCGATATTGGCTTCAAGGTCACGATGCCTGACACCAGATTTTAGATCTCGATATTTTATTAATTGTTTTTAACTTCCACCAGCTGCCAGAGCATGAGCCTGGTCTGGATTAGTAATTCAGTGACATTACCACAACAGCACCATCTCCACATGGGGACCTATTAGAAACCACACTGAGCTGGTTATTTCTCTGCTTTTTGCCAGCTCTGTCAAAAAGAACTCCAACCAATTTGACTGTCGTGATGGGACTGAGGGAGTGGTAATTGGTCAGAATGTAATTATCCCCCTCTTACGGAGCGGGACATAGCTGAGTAATTTTCCACACTGCCAGGGAGATGTCGGAGTTGGAACTGGAATGAAACAGTTTCCCCAGGGACACAGCTTGTTGTGCAGCACAAGTTTACAGTCCTATTGCAGAAATGGTGTCAGGGCTCATTGCCTGTGTCATATCTACTCTGTTCAGCTGTTTCTTCATGTCCCGTGCAGCAATTGAAATTGGTTGAAGACTGACATCTGTGGTTCTGTGGGCATCGTGATGAGGGTGAGGTGTATCATTGACTCAATACTTCTGGCAGAGGATGGTGCAGATGAAACATCCTTCTCTTTTACACTGATGTGCAGGTCTGTTCCATTATTTAGGATGGGAATGTTTGTGGAGCCCTCTCCTCCAGTCATTTGTTTAATCGTCCATCACCATTTTATAACTGAACGTGACAGGACTGCAGTACTTCGTTCAGATCTGTTGGTCAAGTCTGGTAGCTTTAATGAGTTAGCATCAGGTTAAAGTTCATGTGAATCTGACTCTGACATGTTCACCCACACTCGTCACTGAGCCATAGATGGTGTTGATGGTAATGACAGACGGGAGTGTTACCCTGGCAAAAAGTTACAGGTTGTGGTTGAATAAAGGTCTGCTTCTCCTGCTGCTGTGGTCTACAGCACTACATGAATATGCAGTTTCGAGCTGCAATATCTGCAATGCAATTCTGCTGTCTGTTCCCCAAGTCTCACTGAGACCCATTCACCCATCAGCCCTGCACTCAGTGACCTAACCTGGTTTCTGATGTGGAAATACTTTCATTTTCAAACTCTCATTCTGCTGAGGGTCTGTCTCCCCGGGTCTTGCTTCCAATCTGACACATTCCACAAAAGCATTTAACTGATCTTAATGCAAATGTTTAATTCACCTGAATCCTTTTCCTTGAGAAATACCATCTTCTGTGTTTAAAGTGAATGTGTTTCCTCTGTTTCTCTCCCTGACCATGATTAAGAGCTCTGAAGTGTCAGTGATGCCAGCGTTATGTAGTTTCAGAGGCAATGAATTCTCTGGATTCCCAATCATCTTCACCACATTGTATGTTTTATCTTCTTGGGGTTGAATTTCTGGTATTATCTTCCGAATTATCCCCAGAACCTGGTCCCATTGCTGCTCCATGGTCTTTGCTGCTCTGCTCCCCTTCCAATTAACTCTGGCCAGCTCCTCCCGCATGTCTTTGTAGTTACATTGCTTAATTATAACCACATTACATCTTGAAGAGAGCGTTAGATATAAACTGAAAGAAGTGGTTTTGTGAGATGGGACACGAAGAATAATTGGTGGATTTCTTAACTAGATGCAAAGGGAGAACGAGAGAGAGGATATAGATCTGGAGATGTGGAAAATGAGAAAACTACATGATCGAAAGAAGTAGATGAACATTCCCCAATGGTTTGGCAATGCCTGTGTGCTGTGGTCCTTGGTACAGTGCGTGTACAACAGAGTAATATGTTCAAATGCTGAGTCTGATGCCAGAATATTTATCTCCCATGATATGACAGACACTAGCTTTGGAAAGAACCCAACAGGCCAATATATTGAAGGGGATTAACTGAAATAATTTGGGACACTAGAATCAAAAATTTGGAGCACTCATCCTGGTAAGAATGAGAGAGTAGAGTAGGGAATTCCAGAAAAGGAGGGAACGTTGAGAGGATCAAATCATGTTTTAATGTTTTATCAATTTTATACATCATGGGCATCATTTTTCGTTAACTGTGTTTCTGTTGTTCATTTACAATGTGTTGTGCACGTGTGAAAAATGCTACTTAACTTCACACAAACATTGATTAAACAGTGTGTATAAAATCACTTTTCGAACATTGAAACTGTCCTGTTGTCGTGTTATGAGGATACATGAACACCAACTGGCCACCAAAAGACATGACGCACTATCACTATGTTCCGTACATACAGACAAAGAAAGGCACCACTTTGACTGGGACAAAGCACACACACATGCTAAGACATGCAAGGACCTTCTTAGAGGAATGGCGTTCTAACCAGAAGTCCATCAATAGACACATCAATTTAGATCCTGTCTACATTTTCTTGTTAAAATAACCGGAAATGACATCACCCACTTTAAGAAACCAACACCTCTAAATAGAGAGGTGGGACATACCACCAGAGCGTCAGCAGATACTCTCACTGATGATGTCACCTAGTCATGGTGACGAAACTTCTGAAAACAAACCTTCAAGCTCAGCGAGCTAACTTGCACAGATATGAATTGTTATTTGTTGTTTATTAGTGGAATTTAGGAGTTCTCTGTCGCTCACGTTTTAACAGATTATGATGTGAGGTGAGCTTTTCTAGGTGTGTGATTTTAATTAACAGAGGGGTGCGACATTGATGTCATGACAGTTTGGGGCCTTGCCGTGTGGCACTTGGACCGACTTGAACAAATTTGAGATACAACAGGTCCCAGCAAATTCCAACTCATTGGAATTAGTGACTTTGATCTTCAAATAAAACCAGTGGGAAAATTCGTTTAATTTTGTTACTTGTGGTTGAGTAAATCAAAAGTGAGGGAAATGGCTTTTAACATTACTAAAGAGGTTCCCAAATTTTCCAAGGAAGTTTAGAAAGACAGAAGGAGGACATTTTTTAGAATTAGCAAATAGGTTGGAAATGGGTTTAACCAGGGAGAAAATGGAAGCTGAAATTGTAATGGAGTTGGTTAAGCACTTTGATGTATCAGAGAAATAGGGAACTGCAGTGGAGTTAGAAAAAAACTTAAATTGCAAATGTGGCAACTGGAGATATAAAATAACTAAAGGGAAGGAAATAGAGAGAAGAAAGAGAAAGAGAAGAAAAAGAAAGAGAGAGAGGATTTGAAATGCAGAAGTTGGGAATTAGACAAGCAAGTTAAGTTAACAGGATGGAGATGAAGGGAGAACATAGGGATGTATACAACTATGTTAATAACTTGCCATATTTCGGTGACAAAAATGTCAAAACCTTTTTTATTTCATTTGAAAAAATGGCTAGGCAGATGACGTGTCCAGTGAACTTGTGGCTAATGCTAGTTCAGACTAAGCTGGTGGGCACAGCTGGTGAGGTATGTGCAGCGCTATCAGATGAGGGATCAAGAGATTATCAAGATGTCAAATTGGCTATTTTGATTGGTTATGAATTGGTACTAGAAGCATATAGACAGAAGTTCAGAAAAATAGAGACGGAACCAGGTCAGACTTATATTGAGTTTGAAAGAAGTAACCAGTCATTTTGACAGGTGGGTGCTGGCCTTAAAAATGGATAAGACCTGTGAGGCTTGAAGGGAGATTAATTTGCTGGAGAAGTTGAAAGACTCTCTTCCAGAGATAGTAAGAATTCATGTGAATGTACCAAAAGTTCAAGAAGTGAGAAGCACGGCAGAAAGGGCAGGTAAATATGCACTGTGGCATGAGATGATATTTAGCTTCTGGCAGGAGTTGCATCCTGTGAGGGATACAAATTGGGAGAAGGGAAGATCACACATTACAAAGCGAACAGTAGCGCACAATACTTTACCACAGGTGAAAGAAGAAGCCCAAGGGGGTTGAAAGGTAGTGAAAGGCCTCAGGTGTTCTCACTATAAGGGAGTGTAACACATAAAATTACAATGCTGGTGGTTTAAGAAGGGCACTGGGAAAAGGTGGTTTCACTGCACTAAGCGGGGACACACCGTGATGGGAGTTGAATGAAGGCACTTTGGGGAAAGCTGTGGCAGAAGAGGTTAAGCCCAATGGCATTAGTGAAACTGATAAAGGAGACCCCAAGTGGAGCCGAGGAGCTGCAGGAGAGTGCACAGCCGAGGCAAGGGCTGAGTAAGGAGGCAGTGCCTGATCTCTCAAAAGAATTCACCTCTGTGGATAAAGTTTACACAGAAAGAACAGGGGGAGAAGGACAAGAAGTTATAATTTTGTGAGATATGGGATCTGCTCAGTCTCTAATAGTTGAGAAGTGAGGTGCCAGAAAAGCACAACAGATCAGGCAGCATCCAGACAGCAGGACAATCGGATATCAGGCAGAAACCCATCGTCAGGAACATGGTGGGGGGACAATGGGGCTGAAAGATAAATACGAGGGGAGTAGCTGAGCTGGTGGGAGGGTCACTGGGAAGACAATAAGATGATGTAGGTGGGAGTGATAGTGATATGTTGGAGGGTAGGGTGGAGTCGATAGGTGGGAAGGAAGATGGTTAGTTAGGGCAGTCCAAGAGGGCAGTGCTAGTTTGAACGTTTGGATCTGGGAGAGGTTGGTGGAGGGGAGATTTGGAATTTGGTGAAGTCAACTTTGATGCTGTACAGTTTGAGGGTTCCAGCTGTCCTCCCACCGATAGGTGTCCTATCACCCTCCTGTCCGACCTATCACCATCACATCCCACCTGCATCTACCTATTGCCTTCCAAGCTCCCTTCCACACAGCTCCACCCCACCCTTCTATTTATTTCTCAACCTCCTTCCCCCTCCCTTACCCCCCACTTTCCTGATGAAGGATTTATACCTGAAACGTTAGCTCTCCTGCCCCTCGGATGCTGCCGACGTGTTGTGCTTTTTCCAGCCCCACACTTTACAACTCTCATCTCCTGCATCTGCAGCCCTCACTTTCTCTCACCCTCTAATAGTAAGAGATGAAAGATTTTTTCACTCTTTCTGGCATGATAATCAAGAGTGTGTTAATTTATGGAATGGGGACAGAAATTAATCATTCCCTTGTGTTACATCAGGATGGAATGCCAAATCAAGATTAGGGAAGTAACAGTGACAGTGAGTAACAGAGTGTCAGTTCCAGGAATACAGTTTGTTCTTGTGAACGATTTAGCAGGAGGCGAGGTGGGAGACGCACCCCTTGTGGTGGAGAAGCGAACAGAAGTCTACGGAATTGGGGTGTTAAAAGAAAAATACCGAGGAATCTTTCCAGAGTGTGTAGTAACAAGATCCCACTGTCATAAGTTACAGCAGGAAATAAAACCGAAAGAAAAAGACAAATGAGTTGATGTGCAGTGAACTGACCCCCTGTTTGATGTAACGGTGCAGGATAAACCTGAACAGGCAGAGGATCAGGCAGAGGGGTTTAGTCCAGAAAGGCTCATGGACTTACAACAGATATATACACACACACAGAAAAGGAATCAGAATATATTGTTGAAAGTTATTAACTTAAAGATAGAATCATAAAATTAAAATGGAGACCCCGATAGGTTACTGCAGAAGGGAAATTGGCCGAAGTGCACCAGATTGTGTTAGCAGTAACGTACAGTGTTATGGCTAGCACATAAACTAATTGCAGGCGGTCACTTAGGTGTACAGAAGACTCAGGCCAAGGTACAGAAGCATTTCCACTGGCCTAGAATGCACAAGGACATGTTTTTTTTGTACATGATATACATCCCAAATGGTAGGTAAGTAACAGGCAGGAATAAAACCAGCACCTTTCGTGCCAATTACTGCATTCGAAGAACATTTCACGTGGGTTATGATTAATTGTGTAGCTCCACTTCCTAACATAGAAGTGGAAAACTATATTTGCTGACCATAATGAATATGTCCACCAGATTTCCAGAGGCAATTCCATTACGGAATGTTAAGATAAAAAGGGAGGTGGAGGGGTTGGTAGCTTTCTTTACTCGCTGTGGGCTAGGCAGTAAGATTGAGTCAGACGAAAGATCTCATTTTACCGCTCAGCTGTTTAAGGAAGTCATGGATAGCTTCAACATGCCGCAGTTTAAATCAAGTGCGTCCCATCCTGAATCCCAGGGAGTCTTTGAAAGTTAGCATCAGACGCTGAAGACCATGTTAACAGCGTACTGTTATGATGACCCGAATGATTGGAATAAAGGTGTCCCATTATATTGTTGCCATTAGAGATGCCCCAAATAAATCTACTCACTTTACCTCCTTTGAGTTAATATTCGTACATGAAGTGAGAGGTCCGTTGAAATTAATAAAATATAAATTGACAGGACCAAAGTCGGAAATCTCACACTTGAATTCTGTGTGTGAGGTGAAGGAGAGAGTAAATGGAGTAGGTGAGTTTGCTAAATACTATATCTGAATAGTATCTGAAGAGCACAACATAGAGTGAAGCAGGTGGCAGTTAAAAACTCTGAAACTTTGAGGATATCCCGTGGGGATGACGTATTAGTATTGCCACCAGGGGTAGGTAATTACTTCAAAGCCAGGTTTAGCGGCCCCTTTCAAATTAAGAAAAATGTGGAGTCAGTTCAGCGATCTAGTAAAGATACTGGAGATGACAAAAATTTAATCGAGTATTTTATATGGATGAATAATGCTCCAGACATATTTATGACTCAGGAACAGAGCTGTGGCCAGATGAACAAATTGTGTAGTTTATCTGTATGATGTGGTGATATTTAGCAAGTGATTAAAAGCTCACATGTTACAGTTGACAGATCATGTTGAACAAGAAGCAAACTTGGTAATAAACTTAAAGAAAACAGAATTCGCGAAGGCAGAGGTGACGTTCTTGGGACATTACATTGGACATGGGAGGTTGACCCCATGGAACACAAAGTCGAAGGGCTTTGAGGGATTTCCACAACCATCCTCGAAGAAAGAAATGCTTCGATTTTTGGAACTGAGTGGATTCTATCAGAAGTTTGTTCCAAACTTCAGCACCACTGATGGATTTACTAAAGAAGAACACAGAATTGTGGTGGACAGAACAATGCCAGGAGGCTTTTGAGAATTTTAAAGCAGGATTAATCACCCGTTTTAGCTACACCAAATATTCTGAAACCCATTGAAAATTGTGTTTGATGCTCGGGATATCGGGGTCAGAGATGTATTGATACAGAAAGATGAGGATGGAACTGAATGGCTATTTGGCTACTTGTCGAAAAAACTCAATATCCACCAGAACAAAGATACAAAATCTCCATTATTGAACAAGAATGATTATGTTTCGCACTGGCCTGACAATAATTTAACGTGTATATGACAAACAAATTGTCGGAGATGGTTTTGGACAATGACAAATCTCTCGCATTTTTGGAATATTTAAAGACCAGAATATGAGACTATTTCATTGGAGTTTTACCTTCCTGACTTTAAACTTACAAAAGGTACATGCTGCGGCTCCTACAATGTGATAGCAGATGTGTTATCGCGGATTTAAAGGAAAAAGTGTAGATAAGATTTACCTTATTCCAGTGTTATAATGGTGTGCAGAATTAATATGAATGATATAACTGAGATAAATACTTTTGTATTTCATAAAATTGGGATTTAAAATTAGAGGAGAAGAAATGTAGTCATCTTTTCATTCTGCTGGTTCACTTTATTTTCTGAAGCGGGGAGATGTTGTGAAGCCAAAAATATGTAGAGTACTTTAAAACAGAACGGGTTTTGCCGAATAGAAATTAAAGCCACAGATGCTAGCTAAAGGTCAAACTGTTCCAAATGTTACCATTAGCTGAGAAATGGATAACTGAGTTTTGGTTGCTGTTTTGACAGCCATTCAAATGCAACCAAAGAGTTTAAATAACGCTCAGTAAACCAGAAGCCAATGGAATTTGAATATTATTATTTGGACACCTGGTAAGCAACCAAATTATGGGAATTACTATATCATGGGGAGTATACATACCCAGCATTTTGAACACTACAGGGAGAGCTATTGCCATCCAACAGCAGAGCAACTGCTGTAGAGCTGCAGTGCTAACTGGCCATCCCAAACACTCTCTATCAAAGATACATGTTCATCTAAACCTACATGCAATAATAAAATGACCCGGGGAGATCAGCAGCTGAATGAGTGAGCACAGTGGGGAAGATAGAGACTGTGTGCTCTCGAGATTGTAATGTTTTATATGTGGGCTGTTGGAACAGCATACATTTACAGAGTTGGAGTCAGATATTAAGTAGCTAAGAAAAGAGGGGCTTGTATTTGTCAATAGTTGTTGTTTATTGTTCACTATTAAAGTTAAGAAACAAACTTGTTAATTTTTGTTTAAATAGTGGAATATAGGAGATCGGTGTCACTCATATTTTAACAGATTACGAGGTGAGGCGAGCTTTTGTGGGTGTTTGGTTTCTATTAACAGAGGGGTTCATCTTCACCTTGTAAATGTCCATCCACATTAGCCCCATTTCCCTGCAGTTGGCCCATATCCTTCCAGTCCTTTCCTATCGACATTTTTATCCAAATGCATTGAAATGTTGTTAATGTTGTTAATGTACACCCCCCGCCGCCCCACCACCAACTACATCTGCTGGCAGCTCATCCATGTTCCAGCACTCTGTGTAAAGAAGTGACCACTCAGGTTCCCTTTTATTCCTTCCCCTCTAACCTTAAACTGATCCCCTCTAATCCTCGATTCTGTACACCTTGGAAAAAGACTGAGAGCATTAACTCTATCCATACCCCTCATGATTTTATACAGCTCTATAAGGACTCCCTCAGTCTCTTACACGCTAAAGAAAAGGTCCTAGCTTGTCCAACCTCTCCCTATAACTTAGACCATTGGGTCCTGGCAACGTCTTTGTAAATTTCTTCTGCACTCTTTCTAATTTCATAACGTCCTCCCTATAACAAGGTTATAAAAACTGAATACAATACTCCAAGTGCGGCCTTACCAAAGTCCTGTGTAACTGCAACATAAATTCCCAACTTCTATCCTCAAAGTCCTGACTGATGAAGGCCAATGTGCCAAAAGCCTTCTTCACTGCCCTGTCAACCTGTGACTCTACTCTTAGAGAGCCCGTGAAACCAAGGTCTCTCTGCCCACTGAACCCCTTAAGACCCTCCCATTCACCGTGAAACTCCTACCTTGATTTGAGTTTCCAAAATGCAAGACCTCACACATCTATATTAAATTCCATTTGCCATTTCTCGGCCCACTTCCCCACCTGATTAAGGTCCTGCTGCAATTTCTGATAAACTTCCTCACTGATCACGCTACCACTTATTTTAGTATCATCTGCAAACTTACTAATCATGCCTTGTACATTCTCAACCAAATCATAGATAACAAACAGCAATGGACACAGCCTTCAGTCTGACCATCATCCTTCCACTAAACCCTCTGCTTCTGACCATCAACCCAACTGTGTATCCGATTGGAGAGTTCCCCCAGCATTCCACGTGATGGAACCTTCCAGAGCAGCCTGCCATGTGGAACCTTATCAAAGGCCTTACTGAAATACATAGAGGCTAAATTTACAGCTCTGTCCTCGTAAACCTTCTTAGTCACTTCATCAAAGAACTCTAACAAATTTGGGAAGCATGATCTCCCACTCACAAGTCTATGCTGACTGCTCCGAATCAAACCCTGTGTAAGTAATGGGTGCAGTCAATGATATGCTGTGCTTCATTGTAAGATGATTCGAGTACATAAGTAAAGCCATCTTCGTGCTGTTGTAGAGCCTTGCTGAGAGAGCATTTGGGGCGCTCTCTACAGATTTGATCTCCTTTGTAAGGAATGATCTCCTTACCACAGATACAGATGGCAGTATCATGAGGGTAGAGTGAAGAACCTGAGAGTTTAATCTGCAGAGCTGTAAAATCTGAAATGGTGACGCTGAAACACGAGGTGTAGCAGGTATATTTCCAAAAGACACATTGATAGGGTGAGAAATTCCATACTTTACTCAGGATTGATTGATCTGATTTATTGTCACGTGTACCTCAGTACAGGGAAACACTTTATTTATGAGCAGTGGAGGCAGATCATAGTAAGCAAGGCCAGGCAGATCATAGTTTGGAAATAGACTTGGACAGAGTAAGGCACACAGGTTACACTGAACAGGACGTGCACTCGACAAGATCAACATGAGAAAGATCAGCGTTATTTGAACACAGAGAGTCGATTCATCAGTCTAACGTGACTTTCCTAATAGTTTATATGCCTAAATTAACTCTCCCCATGTTATTGTGCTGTTGGCGTGTGAACCCGCACTGAACACCATGTTGTTCACAATCCCTAACATCAGCCATAATACCTTCCATCTGAAACAGGTAACCATTCCCACCAGCTTCCACCCTGCATAGAAAAAGGCTGGCTTCTCAGAGATGGAAGGTGCCTTCTTGAGACTTCACACAAGACATAATCCTTCCCTCCTCAACACTAGAAAACCACGTTAAAGTCCCACGTGTGTATCATGAGCAACGGAGCCAGGAGGAACAACGTGGAGCAGTCTGTCTGTGCAGCCTCTGCCCCACTTGTTCATCATGTTAGAGCATCAATCTGGAGACAGTGAGGACTGCCGATGCTGGAGATTGTAGTAGACAGTAGATTGCTGGAAAAGCACAGATGGTCAGGCAGCTCCGAGGAGCAGGAAAATCCACGTTTTGGGCATAAGCCATTCATCAGGAATCAGCATCAATTACCTCATTCTGTCCCTTTGCAAGTGCGTTGAGGGGGGAATGGCCTCCTCCTGTTCCTGTGTAAGAGACTGAAGAAGCTGAATGGCCTCATCCTGTTGCTGTGGAAGTGGCTTTAGGGGCTGAATGGCCTCCTCCTGTTCCTGTGTAAGAGACTCAAGGGACTGACTGGCTTCTTCCTCTTCCGATTGGACAGGACCAAGGGCCTGATTGGGTTACCCCTGGTTCCTGTTTGACAGCTCAATGTACTGACAAGTGTGATGGTGCTGCAGGCTTTGAGAGGTAATTTTGTCCTGGTTTCTTTTCAGAGAGAGATTGAATGATCGTTACCAAACTGGTTAGTTAAGACCACTGAGTAAACAGCTAGGGAGGTCTTGGGTTTATTTTAATGCAGCCTGAATGGGTGTGGCCACCTCTCACAGGTTAGGATCTCTGGGTTTTGGTTTCTCAGTAACATCAGAAACTATTGGGGTCTGCACAGAGTTGGAATCTTCAGTGACTATCACCTGGGTGCTACTCTCTCTGAATTTTCTCTTGGTGCTGTTTTTAATTCCCGGATTAGAGAAATGTTTGTGACGATCTGTGTCTGAATTTTCCTTTCTGCCAGAGGCTGTGTTTTTGGGATTTTCCTATATTGGTACAGTTCATTAGTAATAGTTCCTTGATTTGTTATTCTGTTAACTTGTCTAATGGAATTATGATTTTCTAAATTCCTCTTTCTTTGCTTTCATTTTATCTTTCCCGTTTCAATAAATAGTGTTTAGCTTCACACCGAGTAGTTTGACCTGTCACATTGCATCTGGAACAGTAACTTTATATTCCCTTTAAAATAAAAAAAATACAGTCTAGGTGACCGCCTTCAAATATTTTCGAGGGGCTCTGGTGTGGTCCATCACACTAGACTCCTTCTCTTCCTGAGTAATAGACTGGAGGCACTGAATGGGCTGTCCCTGTTCTTCTCCAATAGTGTCAATGGGCTGAATGCTTCCTCATATTCCTGTGAATCCAGCGTGAGGTGCTGAATGAACTCTTATTTCACTGTGGAAATGTGCAGTGTCAGGCAGTGCTGGTAGATGAATGTTACGGACCATTTAATGGCACAAGTCTCAATGGAGTCTGGGTCTTGCTGCACATGGACACAGACCAGCTCAGGAGCTGAGGGGGTATCAAAATGTTCTGAACATTGTGGAATGTTCGGTGACCATCCCCACTTCTGATCTTATGTTGCGGAAGGTGAGGGCGGGGAGACATTGATGAAGCAGCTGAAGATGTTTGTGAAGGGGAAGCTACCCTGAGGATCTCCCACAAAGGTGACCCAGGACTGAGATGGTGAACATCTTCCTTTGTGCCATGTTTAACCCCAAACACTGGAGAGGTTACTCTGATTCCCATTAAGTTCAGTTTTGTTCAGCTCCTTGATGTCAACAGAACTCAATCACTGCCTTGATATTAGGGCAGGTCATTTTTACCTGAACCCTTGTTTCAACCTCTTTTGTCCATATCAATAGGCCATGATATAGGAGCAGCAAGTGTTTTCTTCAAACAGGTGGGATTGAATGTCAGGATTTCTCTCCTCAAGGGTGTTCGGGGAGTGAGATGTCTGAACGTATTTGAAGAGGAGGGAGATGGATATTGACCTGTCAGAGAGTTCAGGGCGATGAGGAATTGGGTATGAAAGAGGATTTGAGACCAAGAGCAGATCAGTCATGATCTTAGTGAAGGGCAAGGCAGGCTTGGGGAGTGAACGATCTGTTCCTGTTCCTGATGTTCTCACATTCTGTTATTGGAAAGTTAGTGGGTGTTATTTTCATGAATGTGCAATTACTGAATATTGCAGTCAGGGAGACCAGAGGATTTTGTGAGCCAACTCTGGTTGAGGTATGGGGGCTGTATTCACAGTGAATCTGGATCTACAACATGACCAACAAATGAAGCACAAGTTGCAGAGAGGGGAAGCTCTGTGAAGAGAGATGAGAGGCCTCTTTCATACCTGTGCCTGGATTTTCCAATTACACTTCCCAAATCACTTCAAAGCATGTGTGACAGTATTGAGAGGCTGAATGGTCTCCTCTGTTTCTGTGCACCAGATTATAGGCCTCCAACTGTCCCTGTCTAGCAGGTATGAGGGGCTGAATGGAACACAGGAACATGGGACTGAGGAACAGGAGTGAGATACTTTGAGCCTTCTCCACCAGGCACTAAGATTGTGGCTGATCAGGTTGGGGTCTCAGCCCCACTTTCCTGTCTATATCCCAATATCCGTGACTCACTTCTCTGTCAAATATTTAACTGATGCAGCTTTCAATCAATGTGAACATAGAGGCACAATAAACTTCCACTGAAGAGAATTCCCACTTGAAAGGTCCTTTAAGAATTATTCAACATCCTTCTTATAGAACCAGAGAGTCATGCAGAATGGAACCAGACCCGTTAGTCCGATCTGTTCACTCCGATCAGATATCAAATCTGATCCAGTCCCATTTGCCAGCATTTGGTAAATATCTCTCCTCTTTCAGATACTTTTTAAATGTGCGATTGTAACCGCCTTCAGCACTTCCTCTGACAGCACTTTCTGTACACACACCACTCTCTCTGTGAAACATTTATCTTCAGGTCCCTTCTAAATCATTCGCCCTCTCCCCTTCAACTAATGCCCTCTTGTTCTGGACTCCCCTAAACTGGAGAGCAGAACGTGGCTGTTCAGAATATCCATGCCCCTGATGGTTTTATAAACCTCTATAATGTCACCCTTCAGCCTCTGACACACCAGGAGAAAGCACCTCAACCTAATCAGCCTCTCCCTAAAGCTCAAACCTCCAGTCCTGGAACATCTGGGTAAGTTATTTCTGCAGAAAACCGAGTTGTACGCAGTATTCTTAAAGTGGACTCACAACGTCCTGTACAGATACAACATCCCACCACAATTCCTATACTCAATGCTCTGACTGATTAAGACAAATGTGCCAAATGTGTTCTGCACCACTCTGTCTACCTGCGAGTCCACATTCAAGGAACAATATACCTGCAGTCCTATGTCCCTTTGTTCTACAACACGCCCCAGGACCTTATCATTAAGTGTATAATTCCTGTCCTGGTGTGCGTTCACAAAATACAAAACCTCGTATTTATCTAAATTAAACTTCATCTGTCACTCCTTGCCCCTTTGACCCATCTAATTGTGGTCTTGTTGTACTCTGAGATAATCTACTACACCACCTTTCTGATGTCATCTATAAATTTACTAACTATGGCCCCAATATTCACATCTAAATCCTTTACATAAATGATGAAATGCAGTGAACTCAGTACTGATTCTTGCAGCACATTGCTGCTCACAAGCCTCCAGGCTGAAACATATCCCTCTTCCTTCAAGCCAATTGTGACTAGCTTCCTCTGTATCTGATGTGACTGAAACGTACTAATCTGTCTACCAATCAGAATGAAATACTAGCTATGAAGAGAGGCTGAGTAAGTTCGGTTTATTTTCACTAGATAAAAGGAGATTGAGGGGGGACCTGATTGAGGTTTACAAAATCGTGAAGGGTGTAGCCAGGGTGGATAGAGACGGGCTTTTTCCCAGGGTTAAGGATTCAATAACGAGAGGTCGTGCTTTCAAAGTGAGAGGAGGAAAGTTTAAGGGGGATACACGCGGTAAGTACGTCACACAGAGGGTGGTGGGCATTTGGAACACATTGCCTGCAGAGGTGGGAGGGGCAGGCACGGTCGATTCATTTAAGATGCATCTGGACAGATGTATGAGTAGGGGGGGGAGCAGAGGGATACAGATGGTTAGGGATTGGGCGACAGGTTTAGACAGTACATTTGGATCGGCTCAGGTTTGGAGGGTGAAGGGCCTGTTCCTGGGCTGTAAATTTTCTTTGTTCTTTGTTGTTTAAATGAAGTCCACATAGACAATGTCTACCAAACTGGCTTCATTAATCTTCTTTGTCGCCTCTTCAAAAAACGCAACCAAATTAATGAGCCATGATTTCCCATGCAGAAAGCTCCGTTGTCTACCCCGATCAGCCCTTTCCTTCCCAAATGTATGTAAATGCTATCCCTCAGAATCCCCTCCAACAACTTACCCACCACTGACATCAGGCTCACCCGTCTATAGTTCCCCGACTTTTTGGGTCACTGTTTCCTTTTCTAGTCCCACTCCTCCACTGCTCACAACAAATATTAAATGTAACCAAGTTGGTGATATGGCCGATGATATCGGTCTCAGACTGGGTCAGGGTCAGTTTTAGGAACAAGTCAGGCTAGTTTCTTTAATCTGCTAAAACAACACGTTTATGATCCAGAGCAATGTTACTCAAACTATGATGGAAAGATGAATGGCAAACTGTTTGGGTATTGCAAATATATAATCAATGGCTTGGAAAGGGTGGACGCTAAGAAATTGTTTCCTTTACACCTTAGAATGAGAAGGGGTAAATTCAGAACAGAAATGCGGAAACATTTCTTCAGTCAGAGAGTGGTGGGCCTGTGGAATTCATTACCACAGAGTGCAGTGGAGGCTGGGATGCTAAATGTCTTCAAGGCAGAGATTGATAAATTCTTGATGTCACAAGGAATTAAGGGCTTCGGGGAGAATGCGGGTAAGTGGAGTTGAAATGCCCATCAGCCATGTTTAAATGGCTGAGTGGACTCGATGGGCCGAATGGCCTTACTTCCACTCCTATGTCTTATGGTCTAATATTTCCCTTTCT
This sequence comes from Chiloscyllium punctatum, assembly GCF_047496795.1. Classification (NCBI taxonomy): domain Eukaryota; kingdom Metazoa; phylum Chordata; class Chondrichthyes; order Orectolobiformes; family Hemiscylliidae; genus Chiloscyllium; species Chiloscyllium punctatum. The sequence goes on from NC_092790.1 coordinate 5,652,953, forward strand.
AAACACAAACACACAAACACACATGCAAACACACACACACAAAAACACACACAGATTAACAAAATTTCTGCAAATTAATTTGAAAGAACTTTGTCTAGATATTATTGGAACTCATGACAAAAGTAAAAATTGAGATTGTCCAAAACGTTATTCTGCTTCTGAAGATATTGTACACACACAGCTGCTAGCAATGGGATTTCATCCTGGGAGAGTTGGATTTGGCTGAATTCCCTTTGCTTTAGGCAGTGAGGAGATTCCAGTGAATTCTGGTCAGGATCACCCAAAGGGCAGCACGGTGGGCAGCACTGCTGCTTCACAGCAGCAGGGGCTTGGGGTCGATTCCAGCCTTGGGTGACTGTCTGTGTGGAGTTTGCACATTCTCCCCTTATCTGTGTGAGCTTTTAATGGGTGATCTAGTTTCCTCCCACAAACTGTGTAGGTTCGGTGGATTGTCATGTTAAATTGTCTGTAGTGTTCAGGGAATTCTAGGTTAGGTGCATTAGTCAGGGGCAAATAGAGGGAAATGGGTTGGGAAGGTTGGTATTGACTTGTTAGGCCGAAGAGCCTGTTTCAACACTGCAGTGATTCTATAAAAGTAACGATGACTGTAGAATTTTTTTTTTTTAGCTTGCACACATTGATGTGATGAGGAACAATGAAGGAGAGAGTGTGATAGGCAATTCCTTCTCAGGCAGGTTACATTTTCTCCCTCTCTGAGCTGAATCACACAGTAATGTCATCCTCTCCCAAACTGGACCATGTGAGGTCTCCTTGTACATTGTCCAAACTATGTCTCCATCACATTCCCTGCTCCATGTAGGTGCATCATTGCTACTGTCATACACAGAGCCATACCCTGAGCAGAAAAATGGTCTCGACTGATTTGAAATATGTTTACATGGCCCTGCGTCATTAAAAAATTAAAATATTTAATTTATTCAGAATACCTGTGTTAAAATGACTGCATTTTTTAACAAATGCAGAAATTTCGGGAAAAGCTCGGCAGGTCTGTCAGTACCCAGATGCCTTTTACATGCTGTAGTTGTACCAGCCTCCACCACTTCCTCTGGCAGCTCATTCTATATGCACACCACCCTCTGTGTGAAATGGTTTCCTTTAGGCCTCATCAAAATCTTTCCCCTCTCACTTTCAAACAATGCCCTCTAGTTTTGGACGCTCCTAACCTGGGGATAAACCCTGACATACTCATCCTATCCATGGCCATTTTGATTTTATAAACCACTACTGCTGCGAAATGTGACTCCAATGATCACGAATAGCTGTACTTTCAGTCATCCCGGGCCTAAATTCTGAAATTCAATACTGACACCGCTCCCTTATCCATCAAGTCACAATTCTAAATCCATTTTAATCAGTTTGTTCAGATTTATCATGAGAAACTTCTGTGGGATTTACACCGTGACCTTTGTGCCCAGAGGGAGGGACTAGCATCACTCAACAATACCCATAAAGCTGTAACAGTATTCTCCTCTGTGTTTGTTCATCAGACTGTCCTGACATGATGTGACATACCTCTGCAACAGGCAGGACTTAAATCCAGGCCTTATAGTCCAGAGCTAGGAACACTACCACACAAGTTCAGGAATTGGAATCAAATCCAGAGTTCTGGCTCAGAGACAGGGACACTACCCACCACACTGCCATACCCAGATTTTGGGTCATATTTTAGTGCCCACTTTCAGCTCGGTGAGGATTTATTATAATCAGGTTACCATTACTGAACTACACAAAACACTTTGTATTGTTAAACAAATGCAAGATATTTGTCTCAACTGTAGGATATTGAGTGACGTGCTATGCCATTGATTAATTGCTAGTATCTGTAGTCTGCAATATTTCGGAAAGAAATCCTGCAGAAACACTCTGCCCAATGAAGGGTCTCAAATGGATATTTATTACTGAACAGCAGAGACGAAGGAAGAGCTTAATTTCTGACCCCAAAACACCGATCACTATTACCCAACTCTCACGTGCGACTGCCCTTTTCCTAAAACCATGAAATGATACCAGGCCGGTGATTACTGTCCAGCCTCTCCTCCCCACTGACTGTGTCTGCAATCTGTCCCTCCTCCCCCAAACCACACAAGGCAAACCAAGCTCAGGGTCTTTGTGAAAATCAAGGCCGGAGTGTGCAGGCCGTCTGGAGAGGAATGGGCGTTTTAAAATTGAAGGGGGAGGGGAGGTGGCAGTAATATCACACAACGGGCAGAGGGGTGGCTGATGGAGTTTAGTTTGGATTAATGTGCGGTATTGGATTTGGTAAATCAAACAACAGCAGGACCTATACAATTAAAAGTAGAGCCTTTGGCAGTGCTGTAGAATAGACACGTAGGCCGTCAGGTATATTTTTTTAAAATTTGCATCTCATAGAGATAGTACGGTTAAGAAGGTGTTTAACACACTTATTTTCATTGGTCAGACTCTTTGAGTATCGGAATGGGGATGTCATGTTGAGGATGTACAGGACATTGGTGAGACCTCTACTGGAATACTGTGTCCAGTCTGGTCATCCTGCCCGCTCATTCCATAGGCACACCACCCTCTGGGTGAAAAAGCTGCCCTTTAGGTCGCTTTAATGTTTCCCCTCTGACCTTAAACCTCTGCCCTCTAGTTTTGGTCTACCCTACCCTTAGAAAATACTTTGAATATTCACTTTGATATTATTGACCTTGATATTATTAAGCTGGAGAGGATTGAGAACAGATGAACTTGGATGTTGTTGGGAATGCAGGGAGTGAGCGATAAGGAGAGGCTGGGTATGCTGGGACTTTTTTCACTGGAGAGGATGAGGTTAAGGGGTAACTTCACAGAAGTTTACAAAATAATGAGGGGTACAGATAAGCTGAAGGGCTGATGTCTTTTCCCTAGAGTTGGGGATTGAAAACTGAGGGATATTTTAAGGTGCGAGAAAAAAGATTTACAAAAGTCATAAGAGTTAATTATTTTAGACAGAAGCTGGCTTGTGTGTGGAATGAACTTGCAGAGCAAGTGGTGAAAGCAGGGACAGTTACAACGTTTAAAGGACATTTAGATCAGTACATGTATAAGACATCAGTTTGGATGGTGCTGTGAGCAGCTGCTCTCTCCCTCCCCCTCTCTGAATGAATCCCTGTTGGTTTTCACCCTCTGCCAATGCCTTGCAGTGGCGAGGGGAGGCCAGCAGACGGTGGTATTGCATCACTTTAAGCACCACAGAGACTGCAAGACCTGCCCCACACAGAGACACACAGATACACTGACAGGAATTGTTAGGACATGGTGTGAAGCTCATCTGGTAAGTTAAATGTAACATAAAGAAATGCTCAATTTGCCTCGTAAACTATTAAAATATGAGAGACAGAGAACTCCCAAATTCCACTGTTTAAATAAAAACATCAATTTATTTTTTTATTTTGAAAGTGAACACTTTACATCAAAAATTCACAATTCTGGGACCCTCTTTCACTGAACTGCTTATTACCCGAGTAGAAAGTGAAGACTGCAGATGCTGGAGATCAGAGCTGAAAATGTGTTGCTGGAAAAGCGCAGCAGGTCAGGCAGCAACCAACGAACAGGAGAATCGACGTTTCAGGCATAAGCCCTTCTTCAGGAATGAGGAAAGTGTGTCCAGCAGGCTAAGTTAAAAGGTAGGGAGGAGGGACTTGGGGGAGAGGCATTGGGAATGCTATAGGTGGAGGGAGGTTAAGGTGAGGGTGGTAGGCCGGAGTGGGGTGGGGGCGGAGAGGTCAGGAAGAAGATTGCAGGTTAGGAAGGCGGTGCTGAGTTCGAGGTATTTGACTGAGACAAGGTGGGGGGAGGGGAAATGAGGAAACTGGAGAAATCTGAGTTCATCCCTTGTGGTTGGAGTGTTCCCACGCAAAAGATGAGGCGCTCTTCCTCCAACCGTCGTGTTGCCATGGTCTGGCGATGGAGGAGTCCAAGGTCCTTGTTGGAGTGGGAGGGGGAGTTGAAGTGTTGAGCCACAGGGTGGTTGGGTTGGTTGGTCCGGGTGTCCCAGAGGTGTTCTCTGAAACATTCCCCAAGTAGGCGGCCTGTCTCCCCAATATAGAGGAGGCCCCATCGGGTGTAGCGGATACAATAGATGATGTGTGTGGAGGTGCACTGATCCACACATGGGGATGGTAAGGACACAGCGTGAAGCTCATCTGGGAACTTCAATGACACAAAGAAATGCTCAATTCACCTCGTAAACTGTTAAAATATGAGGGACAGATCCGCCAACTCCACTGGTTAAATAAAAACATCAATTTATTTTTTTCACTCTGAAAGTGAACATTTTCCATCAACTATTCACAACTCAAGGACCCTCTTTCTCTTAACTGCTTATTACCCGACTCCAGCTCTATAGCAATATACTGTTTCTGGGTCTGCCATCCTCTCATATCACAGGTGCTAGGCAGCTCTCAGTTCAGAAGAGCATTCCCTCTCTCTTAAAGGTACAGGACACACTTTCAACTTCATCACATTAAACCCTGATGAAGTGGATAAGTGGGACCAAACCGGATTTCTCTTGCTCTGTGGTTTGTCAATAATTCATCTACTCTGTCTGATATGTGTCAGGCCTTCTGTTGCTCCATTGACAGCATGTCATTATTCGATTCTGTCCGTGGGAATATATCAGTATTTCACTTGCTCAGACTTGTGTGTGTGGGGCAGGATTTCAGTTGTTTCATGGGGACTGTGACACTATAACAATCTCAATGTTTGTAGATGGCACCGAACCTGGAAGAACTCTGAAGTCTATGGAGGAGAGTGTGGAACTCTAACAGGACAGTGACACGTTGGTGTAGTGTTCAGGTGTAAGGCAGATGGTGATCAGTGCAGAGCAGTGTGAGGTGATGTACTGTGGTAGGAATAACATTGAAAGGCAGTTTGAAACAGGCTGTACCATTATAAAGGGACTGCAGGAGCAGAGAGCGCTGGGTGTATATGAGCACAGATTGTTGAAGATGTCAGGACAAGTGGGGAGAGCAGTAACTATCACAGATTAGTTTCAGTATCTGAGCTGTTTACAGGAGGAGGTGTAGGAGGGAGTCTCCGTGCTCCCTTCCTGGGAGGTGGTGGTGACGATGTGTTGTGAACCCACCCTCCTGCCCACCGAGACTGTGGGGATTCCATTTGTACCAGCTCGACACAAAAGGGAGATGGCATCAGGGCCATGGCTTCTAAGTTGTGCCGGGGGGAAACGGAGCTGCCAGTGGGTTTAAAGTGAGAATTGCCCTTCACTGAACATTGCTCCTTACTCGGTCGGTGGGACGTGGATGTTTCAGAATCTCCACACGAGGCGTCCCGGTCCTCTCTGGGTCGCACCAGGGCCCTCCCCAAATGGCGGGGGGAGGGGAATGTGGGAACGGATATCGGGCACTCCACCACCCGGATAGGCCCTCCCTGTCCTATTCCAGGCTGTTTCTCCTGGAATGGGAGAAAGGGAGGGAGGGAGTGAGGGTGGGAGTGGGTGTCCCTGGTGTTAGTGCTGGTTTAGGGGAAGGGGACGGGGACATGGTGAGGGGTCCGGAGGGAATCAGTCCACAGTGTTGTATCCATGCAGTGTTATTAACGAGGGGGGGTAAAGTGGAGGCAGGAGGAAGACAGGGGGAGAGAGAGAGGGAGAGAGAGAGAGAGGGATAGAGAGTGGGAGAGAGAGGGAGAGAGAGATCACGGCGGGGTGGGATGATGCTTTACCTGTTATACGGTGAGTGTGAGGGAGCAGAGAGAATACAGTGACCCTTACCCTGACAGAGTAGGGAAGGTTATTGATGCTTGTCCTGTATTGCTGGGCATTTCCTCAGACCCCAGATACTGCACTGAGCTGGGTGGTGAGCTCAGACCATGATCAGTGGGTCAAGTGGTGTGGACCCTCTGGGAAGAGAATGGTCCCCCTCTGTACTAGCCCATCCACCAGGACCTCCGTGCCCCTATCGACAAACCGCAGTGTAATTGCCCCTTATCCCCCATGCTCAGGGTAAACTGCGCAGGGCAGCTCCTAACTGAGAAAGCGCAACCGTGTGCTCATTGGCCTTTTAAAGGTGGTCCCAGTGTCAGGGAACAATGAATATCCAGGGGCACCCGGGGAGATGGTGAGTACCTCCAGCCATGATGGGTGAGAGAATCGGGCTGGTATTGAATGAGACGGACACCATGGGGTGGGCTGGGTAGTTCATGAGGTGAGTTTGATCCGATAGCACCAGGAAACTAGCTCAGCCTCGTGCAGATAATCGTTCTGTCAGACGAAGGGAAAATGTCACTGAGACAGTTTTTTGTTTGATTCAGCCCAGTGCATCATAGATTCTGTTGAAACAACTCCCATTTCCAAAGCTGTAGTACAAATGCTCAAATATCCCATTTTCCCATCTTTCCTGGGAAGATAGGCTCTTGTTCCAGGACGTTATTGAAGTGTCGACATTTCAGTATTCTGCAACCTGGGAACACATCCTTCCATGACACTGTCTCTCAGTCTCCCCCTCTCTGTCTATACCCCAAACCCCTCCCATATGGTGATATTTAAACTGATTCCCCCGCCTGGTCTCTCTGGCAGTGATGTTCACACACACAGCACCCCCTTGTCGGGGCAACAATGGAGATATGGAGCTGTAAATGGGTGACGCTGTACATCCAGTCAGTTCCAGAACGGGCTGCAAGTTTCCCCACACTGGGCAGGGATCTAATACAGTGTTACTGAGCAATGCACTGGGGTGGGGTACACAGTCCTACATGCTGGGAGGGTAACTGCTCTTGGGTTACAGTTCAATGCACTGGGGTGGGGTACACAGTCCTACATGCTGGGAGGGTAACTGCTCTTGGGTTACAGATCAATGCACTGGGTTGGGGTACACAGTCCTACATGCTGGGTGGGTAACTGCTCCTGTTTTACAGATCAATGTACTGGGGTGGTGTACACAGTCCTACATGCTGGGAGGGTAACTGCTCCTGGGTTACAGATCAATGTACTGGGGTGGTGTACACAGTCCTACATGCTGGGAGGGTAACTGCTCCTGGGTTACAGATCAATGTACTGGGGTGGTGTACACTGTCCTACATGCTGGGGGGGGGGGGGGGTAACTGCTCTTGGGTTACAGATCAATGTGCTGGGCTGGTGTACACATCCCTACATGCTGCGGAGGGGGGGGGCGGGGGGAATGGCTTCCGGTTTACAGGGGGAGAGGTGATAGGTCAGAGAGGAGGGTGGGGTGGATGGGGGTAAGGTGATGGGCAGGTCAAGGTGTTCCCCAGAACATTCCGTCCCCGACATTCTATAACTGCCATTTCCCGGAACCTTCTGTCCCTGACATTCTATAACTGCCATTCCCCGGAACGTTCTGTCCCGGACATTCTATAACTGCCATTCCCCGGAACGTTCTGTCCCTGTCATTCTATAACTGACATTCCCCGGAACGTTCTGTCCCGGACATTCTATAACTGCCATTCCCCGGAACGTTCTGTCCCTGACATTCTATAACTGCCATTCCCCGGAACGTTCCGTCCCTGACATTCTATAACTGTCATTACCCGGAACGTTCTGTCCCCAACATTCTATAACTGTCATTACCCGGAACGTTCTGTCCCCAACATTCTATAACTGACATTCCCCGGAACGTTCTGACCCTGACGTTGTTTGTGAATGGCCGGACGTCAGTGAATTGAACAAACGATAAGATCCCGAAGGAAGAGATCCCGTTCCAGGGAGAAGGAGACACTGTTCCGAAGGTCCCTCAGGCAGTTAAAGGGGGAATACGTTTTCCCTACGTTTACATTTCTCCACGACACAGGACCGACCACAATTTAGACCAAAATACAGGAATTCCCTAACTCCGTTTGTCTTCAGGAAACTGGGAGAGAATCCTTCAGGACAGCAACGTTTCCACCCTCAGTATTAGGAACTGGGAAGGAGTGACCTATATCTGCTCTCGAGGGATCGAGTGTGTGGGAATGTTCTAGAAACCATCTGTCCTTATGGATGTGTCTCTGTGTGTTTGGGGAGGGAGGGTTTCTTGTGATTTATGTCACATTTTTGTCAGTAATTCCGACCTTCCCATTTGTGATTCCAGCTCCAATTATTTTAATAAATCCCTGAACACAGGGACACATTTGAAAATCTCACTGGGTCCCCGATCAAACGGGTCCCTTTGCCTCCAGGCTGATGGATAATGGGTTTGTTTTCCTTCCTCACAGTTAACGTAGTGACCATCTACGTCCTGCTTTATAAAGATTGTGGATTGTCTCCATGTGTCAGACGTTACCTGGGGGCCATGGCAGCGGCGGATCTCCTGGTCATTATCCTCGACCTGATCCTGAGACACATTCCCATTGTTTATGATGAACAGTTTTATTTCCTGAAGGACTCCGTCCCCGTGTGTAATATCCACGCCGTCCTGCTTTATGCAGCCACTGACTGCTCTGTCTGGTTCACCGTCACTTTCACCTTTGATCGGTTTGTGGCCATTTGTTACCAGAAGCTGAAAAGTAAATATTGCAGTGAGAAAACGGCGGCTGTGGTTCTGGGAGCAGTGACTGTGCTGAGCTGTTTAAAGAACATTTCCTGGTATTTTATGTTCACGGCTCGGTATTGGCTGGTGAACGCCCCCTGGTTTTGTGATGTAACAACCGCTGTTCGATTCTCCAGAGTCTGGGGCACAATTGAGTCCCTCCACAACATTCTAACCCCGTGTGTCCCATTTTTCCTGATTCTGCTGCTCAATGTTCTCACCGTCAGACACATTATAGTGACCAGCAGAGCCCGCAGGAGACTCCGCGCTCACACCAATGGGGACGCTCAGTCTGACACTGAAATGAGAAACCGAAAAAAATCCATCATTTTACTGTTTGTGATCTCGGCCAATTTCATCCTGTTATGGTCAACGTTAATGCTGTATTCGATATGGAGACGGATGTGGTTTATGGGGTATTGCTCTGTGTATATCCATCTCTTTGTGCAGGAATTGGGCTTCATGCTGCAGCTCCTCAGTTGCTGCACAAACACCGCGATTTATGCCGTGACCCAGACTAAGTTCAGGCAGCAGCTGAAGAATGTGCTGAAATATCCCTTCACCCAAATCCATCCATCCATCAAATTCCCTCATTAATCAATCCATCTGGGATTTTCTCATTTCAGTTCAGTGTTTCAGCGATGGAGCAGCCTGTCGCTATGGTAACAGACTGAGGGTAGCGCTGGTTTGTCCATCCTTATCCCACAGGGGGGTTACAGGGAAACATTTCAATGTTTCTCACAACTCAGGGGCCAGTGAGAAAAGGCACCATCCCACGGACTGTATCCATCACTTCCATTTGAAACCAATAAAAATGTTGATTAAAGCATGCCGAGCAGCAGAGTGACCGATGTTGTTGTGTGTCTTTGTGTTGGAGAAGCTGAACTGGAGAGAGACAGACTCAGCCCCAAGTCCTGGTCCTCAGGGAAGGGGAGGGCACCGCGCCCTGAGCTCAGGAGCTGGGTTTAAGTCCCTCTGACCCCCCCCCCCACTCCAACCTGGCCTCCCCAATTCCTCACCCCCACTTTTCCTCCTCAATTCTCTCCATCTATCCCTTCCTGCACAATCTCTCTTTCTCACCACCTCTCCCTTTCACTCTCTCTGGTCCCCTCTCAGAGCCCCCAACCCCAGTTTCTCCACCTGCCTCCACTATTCTTTCTGCCTCACTCTCCCCCTCTCTCTCTCTCACACCCCCAACATGAGTTTATCCACCTGCCTCCATTCTTCTCTCTCCCCCTCACCCTCTCTCTCTCTCTCTCTCTCTCTCTCCTGACGTCTCTATCTCCTTCTCACAATTCTGGCTCTACCCCATTTTCCCCACCTCGCACTTCCCGCATCTCTCGATCATCTCACACCCACACGCCGACCCCCCCCCCCCACAAGCAGACTCACCACCAACCTGCAGTCTCTGGGTCAGAGGGAGAGGGAAGGACCAGGGAGACAGAGTGTTTCAGAGAGAGAGAGAGTAAGGGCGGGACAGAAGGGAGAGAGATTCGGTTAGAGAGAAACGGAGGGTGGTGGGAAAAGAGAGACCAAGATAGGGAGATCGAGAGTGAGAGAAGATGGAGAGAGAGCGAAGGAGCAGGGAAAGACAGAGAGAGAGGGAAGGGAGAAATAAGGTGAGGGAGGGAGGGAGAGAGAGAGAAATAGGGGAGGACATAATGAGAGAGGGGTCAGAGAGAGGGGGGGCAGAGAGAGAGGGTGACAGAGAGAGAGGGAGACAGAGAGAGAGGGGGGCAGAGAGAGAGGGGAACAGAGTGAGAGGGGAACAGAGAGAGTGGGGGACAGAGAGAGAGGGGGGCAGAGAGAGAAGGGGACAGAGAGAGGGGACAGAGAGAGGGGGACAGAGAGAGAGGGGGCAGAGAGAGGGGGGGGCAGAGAGAGGGGGCAGAGAGAGGGGCACAGAGAGAGGGGGGGGCAGAGAGAGAAGGGGACAGAGAGAGAGGGGAACAGAGAGAGGGGACAGAGAGAGAGGGGACAGAGAGAGAGGGGGACAGAGAGAGGGGACAGAGAGAGAGGGGACAGAGAGATGGGGCAGAGAGAGCGGGGGCAGAGAGAGAGGGGAGCAGAGAGAGGGGGGCGGGGGGGCAGAGAGAAGGCGAGAGAGAGAGGGAGGCAGAGAGAGAGGGGGGAGAGAGAGAGGGTGACAGACAATGTGGGGGACAGAGAGAGAGACACACACAGAGAGAGGGAGACAGAGAGAGAGGGAGACAAAGGGAGAGGGGAACAGAAAGAGAGGGGAACAGAGAGAGTGGGGGACAGAGAGAGAGGGGGGCAGAGAGAGGGGGGGCAGAGAGAGAGGGGGGCAGAGAGGGGGGGGCAGAGGGAGAGCGAGAGAGAGGGGGCAGAGAGAGAAGGTACAGAGAGAGAGGGAGAGCGAGAGAGAGGGGAACAGAGAGAGAGGGGACAGAGAGAGATGGGGAAAGAGAGATGGGGACAGAGAGAGGGGGACAGAGAGAGAGGGGGACAGAGAGAGAGGGGGGAGAGAGAGGGGGGGGCAGAGAGAGAAAGAGAGAGAGAGAAGGGGACAGAGAGAGGGGACAGAGAGAGAGGGGGACAGAGAGAGGGGGGGAGAGAGAGAGGGGGGCAGAGAGAGAGGGGGGCAGAGGGAGAAAGAGAGGGAGAGAAGGGGACAGAGAGAGGGGACAGAGAGAGAGGGGGACAGAGAGAGGGGGGGAGAGAGAGAGGGGGGCAGAGAGAGAGTGGGGGCAGAGAGAGAGAGAGAGAAGGGGACAGAGAGAGAGGACAGAGAGAGAGGGGGACAGAGAGAGGGGGACAGAGAGAGAGGGGGCAGAGAGAGAGGGACAGAGAGAGAAGGGGACAGAGAGAGGCGACAGAGAGAGAGGGGGGACAGAGAGAGAGGGGGACAGAGAGAGAGGGGGACAGAGAGAGGGGAACACAGAGACAGGGGACAGAGAGATAGGGGACAGAGAGAGGGGGGACAGAGAGAGAGGGGGACAGAGAGAGGGGGGGGGGCAGAGAGAGAGGGGGGCAGAGAGAGAGGGGGGCGAGAGAGAGGGAGACAGAGAGACGGTAACTGAGAGAGAGGGTCAGAGAGAGTGGTGCAGAGAGAGGGGGCAGACAATAGGGGGACAGAGAGAGGGGTTGTCAGAGAGAGGGGGGACAGAGAGAAGGGGTGGAGAGAGAGAGAAGGGGATAGAGAGAGAAGGAGGCAGAGAGAGGAGGGCAGAGAAATGGCGACAAGAGAGGATGACAGAGAGAGGGGGACAGAGAGAGAAGGGGGCAGAGAGAGGGGGGCAGAGACAGAGTGGGGCAGAGAGATGGGGCAGACAGAGGGGGCAGAGAGAGGGGGGACAGAGAGTGGGGGAAATAGAGGGTGTCAGAGAGGGGGGACAGAAAGACGGGCACAGAGAGTGGGGGAGGTAGAGGGGGACAGAGAGAGAGGGGACAGAGAGAGTGGGGCAGAGAGAGAAGGGGGCAGAGAGAGTGGGACAGAGTGAGGGGGTCAGAGAAAGAGGAGGACACAGAGGGGGCAGAGAGAGAGGGGAACAGAGAGAGGGGAAAAGATAGAGGCGGGTGGGAGGGAGGGGGGGGACAGGGAGAGGTGAAAGAGACAGGGGCACAGAGAGTGGGGGAGATAGAAGGGGACAGAGAGGGGACAGAGAGAGAGGGAACAGAGAGAGTGGGACAGATAGAGGGGGGTCAGAGAGAAAGGGGGTCAGAGAGAGAAGGGGACAGAAAGAGGGGAGCAGAGAGAGAGGGGGGCAGAGAGAGGGGGCAGAGAGATGGAGGAACAGAGAGAGGGAGAAAGAGAGAGGCGGGTGTGAGGGAGAGGGGGACAGAAAGAGGGGCAGGTAGCGGGGGTCAGTGAGTGAGGGACAGGAAGAGAGGGGTACAGAGTGGGGTGAGAGAGGGGGTCAGAGAGTGGGGGAGAGAGAGGGGTACAGAGTGGGGTGGCAGAGGGGTTCAGAGAGAGAGGGGGGATGGAGATAGTAGGGGACAGAGAGAGTGGGGAACAGAGAGAGTGGGGGACAGAGAGAGAGGGGGACAGAAAGTGAGGGCGACAGAGGGGAGGCAGAGAGGGGGGGAGAGAGAGAGGGGGAGAGAGTGAGGGGGCAGAGAGAGAGGGGGACAGAAAGAGGGGGACAGAGAGAGAGGCAGGTGGGAGAGAGAGAGGGGTCAGAGAGAGGCTGGTGGGAGAGAGCGTGGGACAGAGAGAGGGGGGCAGAGAGAGAGGGGGCCAAAGAGGGGGGATAGAGGGAAGCGGATGGGAGATGGGGGGGGGGGGGGAGAGAGAGGGCGACAGACAGAGGGGGGCAGAGAGCGGGGGTGAGAGAGGCAGGTGGGAGAGAGAGGGGGACAGAGAGAAGGGGACAGACAGATGGAGACAGACAGAGGGGGACAGAGAGCGGGGAACAGAGAGAGGCGGGTGGGAAAGAGAGGGGGACAGAGAGAGAGGGAGACAGAGAGAGAGGGGACAGAGGAGATGGGGCAGAGAGAGCGGGGGGCAGAGAGAGAGGGGAGCAGAGAGAGGGGGGCGGGGGGGCAGAGAGAAGGCGAGAGAGAGAGGGAGGCAGAGAGAGAGGGGGGAGAGAGAGAGGGGTGACAGACAATGTGGGGGACAGAGAGAGAGACACACACAGAGAGAGGGAGACAGAGAGAGAGGGAGACAAAGGGAGAGGGGAACAGAAAGAGAGGGGAACAGAGAGAGTGGGGGGACAGAGAGAGAGGGGGGCAGAGAGAGGGGGGGCAGAGAGAGAGGGGGGCAGAGAGGGGGGGCAGAGGGAGAGCGAGAGAGAGGGGGCAGAGAGAGAAGGTACAGAGAGAGAGGGAGAGCGAGAGAGAGGGGGAACAGAGAGAGAGGGGACAGAGAGAGATGGGGAAAGAGAGATGGGGACAGAGAGAGGGGGGACAGAGAGAGAGGGGGACAGAGAGAGAGGGGGGAGAGAGAGGGGGGGCAGAGAGAGAAAGAGAGAGAGAGAAGGGGACAGAGAGAGGGGACAGAGAGAGAGGGGGACAGAGAGAGGGGGGGAGAGAGAGAGGGGGGCAGAGAGAGAGGGGGGGCAGAGGGAGAAAGAGAGGGAGAGAAGGGGACAGAGAGAGGGGGACAGAGAGAGAGGGGGACAGAGAGAGGGGGGGAGAGAGAGAGGGGGGCAGAGAGAGAGTGGGGCAGAGAGAGAGAGAGAGAAGGGGACAGAGAGAGAGGACAGAGAGAGAGGGGGACAGAGAGAGGGGGGACAGAGAGAGAGGGGGCAGAGAGAGAGGGACAGAGAGAGAAGGGGACAGAGAGAGGCGGACAGAGAGAGAGGGGGGACAGAGAGAGAGGGGGACAGAGAGAGAGGGGGACAGAGAGAGGGGGAACACAGAGACAGGGGACAGAGAGATAGGGGACAGAGAGAGGGGGGACAGAGAGAGAGGGGGACAGAGAGAGGGGGGGGGGGCAGAGAGAGAGGGGGCAGAGAGAGAGGGGGGGCGAGAGAGAGGGAGACAGAGAGACGGTAACTGAAGAGAGAGGGTCAGAGAGAGTGGTGCAGAGAGAGGGGGCAGACAATAGGGGACAGAGAGAGGGGTTGTCAGAGAGAGGGGGGGACAGAGAGAAGGGGTGGAGAGAGAGAGAAGGGGATAGAGAGAGAAGGAGGCAGAGAGAGGAGGGCAGAGAAATGGCGACAAGAGAGGATGACAGAGAGAGGGGGACAGAGAGAGAAGGGGGCAGAGAGAGGGGGGCAGAGACAGAGTGGGGCAGAGAGATGGGGCAGACAGAGGGGGGCAGAGAGAGGGGGACAGAGAGTGGGGGGAAATAGAGGGTGTCAGAGAGGGGGGACAGAAAGACGGGCACAGAGAGTGGGGGAGGTAGAGGGGGGACAGAGAGAGAGGGGACAGAGAGAGTGGGGCAGAGAGAGAAGGGGGCAGAGAGAGTGGGACAGAGTGAGGGGGTCAGAGAAAGAGGAGGACACAGAGGGGGCAGAGAGAGAGGGGAACAGAGAGAGGGGAAAAGATAGAGGCGGGTGGGAGGGAGGGGGGGACAGGGAGAGGTGAAAGAGACAGGGGCACAGAGAGTGGGGGGAGATAGAAGGGGACAGAGAGGGGACAGAGAGAGAGGGAACAGAGAGAGTGGGACAGATAGAGGGGGTCAGAGAGAAAGGGGGTCAGAGAGAGAAGGGGACAGAAAGAGGGGAGCAGAGAGAGAGGGGGGCAGAGAGAGGGGGGCAGAGAGATGGAGGAACAGAGAGAGGGAGAAAGAGAGAGGCGGGTGTGAGGGAGAGGGGGGACAGAAAGAGGGGCAGGTAGCGGGGGTCAGTGAGTGAGGGACAGGAAGAGAGGGGTACAGAGTGGGGTGAGAGAGGGGGTCAGAGAGTGGGGGAGAGAGAGGGGTACAGAGTGGGGTGGCAGAGGGGTTCAGAGAGAGAGGGGGGATGGAGATAGTAGGGGGACAGAGAGAGTGGGGAACAGAGAGAGTGGGGGACAGAGAGAGAGGGGGACAGAAAGTGAGGGCGACAGAGGGGAGGCAGAGAGGGGGGAGAGAGAGAGGGGGAGAGAGTGAGGGGGCAGAGAGAGAGGGGGACAGAAAGAGGGGGGACAGAGAGAGAGGCAGGTGGGAGAGAGAGAGGGGTCAGAGAGAGGCTGGTGGGAGAGAGCGTGGGACAGAGAGAGGGGGGCAGAGAGAGAGGGGGCCAAAGAGGGGGGATAGAGGGAAGCGGATGGGAGATGGGGGGGGGGGGGCAGAGAGAGGGCGACAGACAGAGGGGGGCAGAGAGCGGGGGTGAGAGAGGCAGGTGGGAGAGAGAGGGGGACAGAGAGAAGGGGGACAGACAGATGGAGACAGACAGAGGGGGACAGAGAGCGGGGAACAGAGAGAGGCGGGTGGGAAAGAGAGGGGGACAGAGAGAGAGGGAGACAGAGAGAGAGGGGGGCAGAGAGAGAGGGGAACAGAGAGAGAGGGGAACAGAGAGAGTGGGTGACAGAGAGAGAGGGGGGGCAGAGAGAGAGTGGAATAGAGAGAGAGGGGACAGAGAGAGAGGGGGACAGAGAGAGGGGGACAGAGAGAGAGGGGGACAGAGAGAGAAGGGGACAGAGAGAGGGGACAGAGAGAGGGGGACAGAGACAGAGGGGGCAGAGAGAGGGGGGGCAGAGAGAGAGGGGGCAGAGAGACGGGCACAGAGAGAGAGGGGGGGCAGAGAGAGAAGGGGTCAGAGAGAGAGGGGAACAGAGAGAGAGGGGGACAGAGAGAGGGGGACACAGAGAGGAGGGGGACAGAGAGAGAGTGGACAGAGAGAGAGGGGGGCAGAGAGAGAGGGGGCAGAGAGAGAGAGAGAGAAGGGGACAGAGAGAGGGGACAGAGAGAGAGGGGGCAGAGAGAGAGGGGGCAGAGAGAGGGGGCAGAGAGAGTGGGAGACAGAGAGAGGAGGGACAGAGGGAGAGGGGGACAGAGAGAGAGGGGGGCAGAGAGAGATGGGGACAAAGAGAGAGGGGAACAGAGAGAGGGGACAGAGAGAGAGGGGACAGAGAGAGAGGGGGACAGAGAGAGGGAACAGAGAGAGGGGGCAGAAGAGAGCGGGGGCAGAGAGAGAGGGGAGCAGAGAGAGAGGGGGCGGGGGGGGCAGAGAGAAGGCGAGAGAGAGAGGGAGGCAGAGAGAGAGGGGGGAGAGAGAGAGGGTGACAGACAATGTGGGGGACAGAGAGAGAGACACACACAGAGAGAGGGAGACAGAGAGAGAGGGAGACCAAGGGAGAGGGGAACAGAAAGAGAGGGGAACAGAGAGAGTGGGGGACAGAGAGAGAGGGGGGCAGAGAGAGAGGGGGCAGAGAGAGAGGGGGGCAGAGAGAGGGGGCAGAGAGAGAGCGAGAGAGAGGGGGGCAGAGAGAAAAGGTACAGAGAGAGAGGGAGACAGAGAGAGAGGGGAACAGAGAGAGAGGGGACAGAGAGAGAGGGGACAGAGAGAGATGGGGACAGAGAGATGGGGACAGAGAGAGGGGGGACAGAGAGAGAGGGGGGACAGAGAGAGAGGTGGCAGAGAGAGGGGGGGAGAGAGAGGGGGGCAGAGAGAGAAAGAGAGAGAGAGAAGGGGACAGAGAGAGGGGACAGAGAGAGAGGGGGACAGAGAGGGGGGGGAGAGAGAGAGGGGGGCAGAGAGAGAGGGTGGCAGGGAGAGCGAGAGAGAAGGGTACAGAGAGAGGGGACAGAGAGAGAGGGGGACAGAGAGAGAGGGGGACAGAGAGAGAGGGGGGCAGAGAGAGAAGGGGACAGAGAGAGAGAGAGACAGAGAGAGGGGGAGACAGAGAGAGGGGGGAAAGGAGAGAGGGGGGACAGAGAATGGGGGGACAGAGAGAGGGAGGGACACATAGAGGGGGGTCACAGAGAGGGGGCGACAGAGAGAGGGAAGGATAGAGAGAGGGGGGGACAGATAGAGAGGGGCAGAGAGAGAGGGGGACGCGGGCGACAGAGAGAGGCTGGGGACAGAAAGAGGGAGGACAGAGAGAGAGGGGGGACAGAGAGAGAGGGGGACGGGGGGACAGAGAGAGAGGGGGACAGAGGGAGTGGGGGACAGAGAGAGATTAGGGCAGAGAGAGAGGGGGCAGAGAGAGAGGGGGCAGAGAGAGCGAGAGAAAAAGAGGGGGCAGAGAGAGAGGGGGACAGAGAAAGAGGGGGGGACAGAGAGAGAGAGGGAGACAGAGAGAGAGGTGAACAGAGAGAGAGGGGGGCAGAGAGAGGGGCCAGAGAGAGGGGGGGACAGAGAGAGAGGGAGACAGAGAGAGAGGGGAACAGAGAGAGAGGGGGACAGAGAGAGGGGGGGACAGAGAGAGGGGTGGACAGAGAGGGGGAGGCAGAGAGAGGGGGGACAGAGAGAGAGGGGGCCGGGGGGACAGTGAGAGAGGGTGTCAGAGAGAGGGGGACAGACAGAGAGGGGCAGAGAGAGTGTGGAGCAGAGAGAGGGGGGCAGAGAGAGAGGAACAGAGGGAGTGGGGGACAGAGAGAGAGAGGGGGCAGAGAGAGGGGGGCAGAGAGAGAGGGGGAAAGAGAGCGGGGGGACAGAGAGGGGGGGCAGAGTGGGCGGACAGAGGGGTACAGAGAGGGGGGACAGAGTGGGGGGGGACAGAGAGAGAAGTGGACAGAGAGAGAGGGGACAGAGAGAGTGGGGTCAGAGAGAAGGCGACGGGGGGGGACAGTGAGAGAGAGGGACAGAGAGAGAAAGGGGACAGAGAGAGAGAGGGACGGGGGGGGGAACAAAGAGAGGCGGGAGACAGAGAGACGGGGACAGAGAGAGAGGGGGGCAGAGAGAGAGAGAAACAGAGAGAGAGGGAGACAGAGAGAGAGGGGGACAGAGAGGGGGAGGCAGAGAGACGGGGGACGGAGAGGGGGGACAGAGAGGGAAGGAGAGAGAGAGAAGTGGACAGAGAGATGGCAGGACAGAGAGAGAGGGGACAGAGAGAGGGGTCAGAGAGAAGGCGACAGAGGGGAGGGACAGTGACAGAGAGGGTGGACAGAGAGAGGGGGGACAGAGAGAGAGGGGGACAGAGAGAGAGGGGGACAGAGAGAGGGGAACACAGAGAAGGGGGACAGAGAGAGGGGACAGTGAGAGGGGAACAGAGAGAGAGGGGGACAGAGAGAGAGGGGACAGAGAGAGATGGGGACAGAGAGATGAGGACAGAGAGAGGGGGGACAGAGAGAGAGGGGGACAGAGAGAGAGGGGGGCAGAGAGAGAAGGGGACAGAGAGAGAGGGACAGAGAGAGGGGGGACAGAGAGAGAGGGGGCAGAGAGGGAGGGACAGAGAGAGAAGGGGACAGAGAGAGGGGGGGGAGAGAGAGAGGGGGGCAGAGAGAGAGGGGGGCAGGGAGAGAGAGAGAGAAGGGGGACAGAGAGAGGGGACAGAGAGAGAGGGGGACAGAGAGAGAGGGGGACAGAGAGAGAGGGGGGCAGAGAGAGAAGGGGACAGAGAGAGAGGGACAGAGAGAGGGGGACAGAGAGAGAGGGGGCAGAGAGGGAGGGACAGAGAGAGAAGGGGACAGAGAGAGGCGGACAGAGAGAGAGGGGGGCAGAGAGAGAGGGGGGCAGAGAGAGGGGGTGGCAGAGAGAGTGGGGGGCAGGGAGAGAGGGGTCAGAGAGCAAGGGGGGCAGAGAGAGCGCGAGAGAGAGGGGGAGAGAGAGAGGGGAGATAGCGAGAGGGAGATAGAGAGAGAGGGAACACAGAGAGAGGGGAACACAGACAGCGGGGGCAGAGAGAGGGGGAACAGAGAGAGGGGGCAGAGAGTGGGGAGACAGAGAGAGGGGGACAGAGAGAGGGGGAGACAGAGAGAGGGGAAAGGAGAGAGGGGGGACAGAGAATGGGGGGACAGAGAGAGAAAGGGACACATAGAGGGGGGTCAGAGAGAGGGGGCGACAGAGAGAGGGAAGGATAGAGAGAGGGGGGGGACAGATAGAGGGTGCAGAGAGAGAGGGGGACGGGGGCGACAGAGAGAGGCGGGGGACAGAAAGGGGGAGGACAGAGAGAGAGGGGGACAGAGAGAGAGGGGGACGGGGGGACAGAGAGAGAGGGGGGACAGAGGGAGTGGGGGACAGAGAGAGATTAGGGCAGAGAGAGAGGGGGCAGAGAGAGAGGGGGCAGAGAGAGCGAGAGAAAAAGAGGGGGGCAGAGAGAGAGGGGGACAGAGAAAGAGGGGTGGACAGAGAGAGAGAGGGAGACAGAGAGAGAGGTGAACAGAGAGAGGGGCCAGAGAGAGGGGGGGACAGAGAGAGAGGGAGACAGAGAGAGACGGGAACAGAGAGAGAGGGGGACAGAGAGAGGGGGGACAGAGAGAGGGGTGGACAGAGAGGGGGAGGCAGAGAGAGGGGGGACAGAGAGAGAGGGGGACGGGGGGACAGAGAGAGAGGGGTGTCAGAGAGAGGGGGACAGAGAGAGAGGGGCAGAGAGAATGTGGAGCAGAGAGAGGGGGGCAGAGAGAGAGGAACAGAGGGAGTGGGGGACAGAGAGAGAGAGAGGGGCAGAGAGAGGGGGCAGAGAGAGAGGGGGAAAGAGAGCGGGGGACAGAGAGGGGGGCAGAGTGGGCGGACAGAGGGGGTACAGAGAGGGGGGACAGAGTGGGGGTGACAGAGAGAGGGGGACAGAGAGAGAGAAGTGGACAGAGAGAGAGGGGACAGAGAGAGTGGGGTCAGAGAGAAGGCGACGGGGGGGACAGTGAGAGAGAGGGACAGAGAGAGAAAGGGGACAGAGAGAGAGAGGGACGGGGGGGGACAAAGAGAGGCGGGAGACAGAGAGACGGGGACAGAGAGAGAGGGGGGCAGAGAGAGAGAGAAACAGAGAGAGAGGGAGACAGAGAGAGAGGGGGACAGAGAGGGGGAGGCAGAGAGACGGGGGACAGAGAGGGGGGACAGAGAGGGAAGGAGAGAGAGAGAAGTCGACAGAGAGATGGCAGGAAAGAGAGAGAGGGGGACAGAGAGAGGGGTCAGAGAGAAGGCGACAGAGTGGAGGGACAGTGACAGAGAGGGTGGACAGAGAGAGGGGGGACTGAGAGAGAGGGGGGACAGAGGGAAAGGGGACAGAGAGAGGGGAACACAGAGACAGGGGACAGAGAGAGGGGACAGAGAGAGGGGGGACAGAGAGAGGGGGACAGAGAGAGGGGGACAGAGAGAGAGGGGACAGAGAGAGAGGGGGACAGAGAGAGGGGAACACAGAGACAGGGGACAGAGAGAGGGGACAGAGAGAGGGGGGACAGAGAGAGAGGGGGACAGAGAGAGGGGAACACAGAGACAGGGGACAGAGAGGGGAGGCGACAGAGAGAGAGGGGGGCAGAGAGAGAGGGGGCAGAGAGAGAGCGGGCGAGAGAGAGGGTGACAGAGAGACGGGAACTGAGAGAGAGGGTCAGAAAGAGAGTGGAGCAGAGAGAGGGGGCAGACAATAGGGGACAGAGAGAGGGGTCAGAGAGAAGGCGACAGAGGGGAGGGACAGTGACAGAAAGGGTGGAGAGAGAGGGGGGGGGACAGAGAGTGAGGGGGACAGAGAGAGAGGCGGACAGAGAGAGGGGAACACAGAGACAGGGGACAGAGAGAGGGGACAGAGAGAGAGGGGGGCAGAGAGAGAGGGGGCAGAGAGAGATGGGGGCGAGAGAGAGGGAGACAGAGAGACGGGTACTGAGAGAGAGGGTCAGAGAGAGAGTGGAGCAGAGAGAGGGGGCAGACAATAGGGGACAGAGAGAGGGGTTGTCAGAGAGAGGGGGGACAGAGAGAAGGGGTGGAGAGAGAGAGAAGGGGATAGAGAGAGAAGGAGGCAGAGAGAGGAGGGCAGAGAGATGGCGACAAGAGAGGATGACAGAGAGAGGGGAACAGAGAGAGAAGAGGGCAGGGAGAGGGGGGCAGAGACATAGTGGGGCAGAGAGATGGGGCAGACAGAGGGGGGCAGAGAGAGGGGGACACAGAGTGGGGGAAATAGAGGGTGTCAGAGAGGGGGGACAGAAAGACGGGCACAGAGAGTGGGGGAGATAGAGGGGGACAGAGAGAGA
Organism: Chiloscyllium punctatum; assembly: GCF_047496795.1. Lineage (NCBI taxonomy): Eukaryota > Metazoa > Chordata > Chondrichthyes > Orectolobiformes > Hemiscylliidae > Chiloscyllium > Chiloscyllium punctatum. Next base: position 5,673,911 of record NC_092790.1, read on the forward strand.
GGGGAACACAGAGACAGGGGACAGAGAGAGGGGACAGAGAGAGGGGGACGAGAGAGGGGACAGAGAGAGAGGGGGACAGAGAGAGGGGAACACAGAGACAGGGGACAGAGAGAGAGGCGACAGAGAGAGAGGGGGGGCAGAGAGAGAGGGGGCAGAGAGAGAGGGGGGCGAGAGAGAGGGAGACAGAGAGACGGGAACTGAGAGAGAGGGTCAGAGAGAGAGTGGAGCAGAGAGAGGGGGCAGACAATAGGGGACAGAGAGAGGGGTTGTTTGAGAGAGGGGGACAGAGAGAAGGGGTGGAGAGAGAGAGAAGGGGATAGAGAGAGAAGGAGGCAGAGAGAGGAGGGCAGAGAGATGGCGACAAGAGAGGATGACAGAGAGAGGGGGACAGAGAGAGAAGGGGGCAGAGAGAGGGGGGCAGAGACAGAGTGGGGCAGAGAGATGGGGCAGACAGAGGGGGGCAGAGAGAGGGGGACAGAGAGTGGGGAAATAGAGGGTGTCAGAGAGGGGGGGACAGAAAGACGGGCACAGAGAGTGGGGGAGATAGAGGGGGACAGAGAGAGAGGGGAACACAGAGACAGGGGACAGAGAGAGGGGACAGAGAGAGGGGGGACAGAGAGAGAGGTGGACAGAGAGAGGGGAACACAGAGACAGGGGACAGAGAGAGAGGCGACAGAGAGAGAGGGGGGCAGAGAGAGAGAGGGCAGAGAGAGAGGGGGGCGAGAGAGAGGGAGACAGAGAGACGGGAACTGAGAGAGAGGGTCAGAGAGAGAGTGGAGCAGAGAGAGGGGGCAGACAATAGGGGACAGAGAGAGGGGTTGTCAGAGAGAGGGGGGACAGAGAGAAGGGGTGGAGAGAGAGAGAAGGGGATAGAGAGAGAAGGAGGCAGAGAGAGGAGGGCAGAGAGATGGCGACAAGAGAGGATGACAGAGAGAGGGGGACAGAGAGAGAAGGGGGCAGAGAGAGGAGGGCAGAGACAGAGTGGGGCAGAGAGATGGGGCAGACAGAGGGGGCAGAGAGAGGGTGACAGAGAGTGGTGAAAATTGAGGGTGTCAGAGAGGGGGGACAGAAAGACGGGCACAGAGAGTGGGGGAGCTAGAGGGGGACAGAGAGAGAGGGGACAGAGAGAGTGGGGCAGAGAGAGAAGGGGCAGAGAGAGTGGGGACAGAGTGAGGGTGTCAGAGAAAGAGGAGGACAGAGAGGGGGCAGAGAGAGAGGGGAACAGAGAGAGGGGAAAAGATAGAGGCGGGTGGGAGGGAGGGGGGGACAGGGAGAGGTGAAAGAGACAGGGGCACAGAGAGTGGGGGAGATAGAAGGTGACAGAGAGGGGACAGAGAGAGAGGGAACAGAGAGAGTGGGACAGATAGAGGGGGTCAGAGAGAAAGGGGGTCAGAGAGAGAAGGGGACAGAAAGAGGGGAGCAGAGAGAGAGTGTGGCAGAGAGAGGGGGCAGAGAGATGGAGGAACAGAGAGAGGGAGAAAGAGAGAGGCGGGTGTGAGGGAGAGGGGGACAGAAAGAGGGGCAGGTAGCGGGGGTCAGTGAGTGGGGGACAGGAAGAGAGGGGTACAGAGTGGGGTGGGGGGGGGGTCAGAGAGTGGGGGAGAGAGAGGGGTACAGAGTGGGGTGGCAGAGGGTTCAGAGAGAGAGGGGGGATGGAGATAGTAGGGGACAGAGAGAGTGGGGAACAGAGAGAGTGGGGGACAGAGAGAGAGGAGGACAGAAAGTGAGGGCGACAGAGGGGGGGCAGAGAGGGGGAAGAGAGAGAGGGGGAGAGAGTGAGGGGGCAGAGAGAGAGGGGGTCAGAAAGAGGGGGACAGAGAGAGAGGCAGGTGGGAGAGAGAGAGGGGTCAGAGAGAGGCTGGTGGGAGAGAGCGTGGGACAGAGAGAGGGGGGCAGAGAGAGAGGGGGCCAAAGAGGGGGGATAGAGGGAAGCGGATGGGAGATGGGGGGGGGGGCAGAGAGAGGGCGACAGACAGAGGGGGGCAGAGAGCGGTGGTGAGAGAGGCCGGTGGGAGAGAGAGTGGGACAGAGAGAAGGGGACAGACAGATGGAGACAGACAGAGGGGGGACAGAGAGCGGGGAACAGAGAGAGGCGGGGTGGGAAAGAGAGGGGGACAGAGAGAGAGGGAGACAGAGAGAGAGGGGGGCAGAGAGCGAGGGGAACAGAGAGAGAGGGGAAAAGAGAGAGTGGGGGGACAGAGAGAGAGGGGGGCAGAGAGAGAGTGGAACAGAGAGAGAGGGGACAGAGAGAGAGGGGGACAGAGAGAGGTGGACAGAGAGAGAGGGGGGACAGAGAGAGAAGGGGACAGAGAGAGGGGGACAGAGAGAGGGGGGACAGAGAGAGAGGGGGACAGAGAGAGGGGGACAGAGAGAGAGGGGGGACAGAGAGAGAGTGGACAGAGAGAGAGGGGGGAAGAGAGAGAGGGGGCAGAGAGAGAGAAAGAGAAGGGGACAGAGAGAGGGGACAGAGAGAGAGGGGGGCAGAGAGAGAGAGGGGGCAGAGAGAGGGGCAGAGAGTGGGAGACAGAGAGAGAGGAGGGACAGAGAGAGAGGGGGGACAGAGAGAGAGGGGGGCAGAGAGAGAAGGGGACAAAGAGAGAGGGGGAACAGAGAGAGGGGACAGAGAGAGAGGGGACCAGAGAGAGAGGGGGACAGAGAGAGGAGAGATGGGGACAGAGAGAGGGGGACAGGAGGAGAGCGGGAGGGGGACAGAGAGAGAGGTGGCAGAGAGAGGGGGGGGGGGAGAGAGAGGGGGCAGAGAGAGAAAGAGAGAGAGAGAAGGGGGACAGAGAGAGGGGACAGAGAGAGGAGGGGGACAGAGAGAGGGGGGGAGAGAGAGAGGGGGGGCAGAGAGAGAGGGGGGCAGAGAGAGAGTGAGAGAGAGAAGGGGACAGAGAGAGGGGACAGAGAGAGAGGGGGACAGAGAGAGAGGGGGACAGAGAGAGAGGGGGGCAGAGAGAGAAGGGGACAGAGAGAGAAGGACAGAGAGAGGGGGACAGAGAGAGAGGGGGCAGAGAGGGAGGGACAGAGAGAGAAGGGGACAGAGAGAGGCGGACAGAGAGAGAGGTGGGCAGAGAGAGAGGGGCAGAGAGAGTGGAGGTGGGCAGAGAGAGTGGGGGGGCAGGGAGAGAGGGGGTCAGAGAGCAAGGGGGGCAGAGAGAGCGCTGAGAGAGAGGGGGGAGAGAGAGAGGGAGATAGCGTGAGGGAGATAGAGAGAGAGGGGAACACAGAGAGAGGGGAACACAGACAGCGGGGGGCAGAGAGAGGGGGAACAGAGAGAGAGGGGACAGAGAGTGGGGAGACAGAGAGAGGGGGGACAGAGAGAGGGGGGAGACAGAGAGAGGGGGAAAGGAGAGAGGGGGGGCAGAGAATGGGGGGACAGGAGAGAGAGAGTGAAATCATAGAGGGGGGTCAGAGAGAGGGGGAGACAGAGAGAGGGAAGGATAGAGAGAGAGGGGGACAGATAGAGGGGGCAGAGAGAGAGGGGGACGGGGGGCGACAGAGAGAGG